>NC_092384.1:16197128-16513925 GCF_030028105.1 Mobula birostris
GGAAATTAGAGGCCAGTTAGCTTGACCTCAGTGTTTGGGAGATGTTGGAGTCAATTGTTAAGGATGAGGTGATGGAGTACCTGGTGACACAGGACAAGATAGTACAAAGTCAACATGGTTTCCTTCAGGGAAAATCCTGCCTGATGAACCTGTTGGAATTCTTTGAGGAGATTACAAGTAGGATAGATAAAGGGGATGCAGTGGATGTTGTGTATTTGGACTTTCAGAAGGCATTTGACAAGGTGCCACACATGAGGCTGCTTACCAAGTTAAGAGCCCATGCTATTATAAGAAAGTTACCGACATGGTTAGAGTATTGGCTGATCGGTAGGAGGCAGCGAGTCGGAATAAAAGGATCCTTTTCTGGTTGGTTTCCAGTGACTAGTGGTGTTCTGCAGGGTTGGTGTTGGGACCAGTTCTTTTTATGCTGAATATAAATGATTTAGATGATGGAGTAGATGGCTTTGTTGACAAGTTTGCAGATGATACGAAGATTGGTGGAGGGGTAGGTAGAGTTGAGGAAACAGGTAGGATGCAGAAGGACTTAGACAGATTAGGAGAATGGCCAAGAAAGTGGCAAATGAAATATGTTGGAAAATGCACGGTCATGCACATTGGTAGAAGAAATAAATATGTGGACTATTTTCTAAAATCAAAAAATCTGCGATGCAAAGGGACTTGGGAATCCTTGTGCAGAACACCCTGAAGGTTAACTTGCAGGTTGAGTCAGTGGTGAGGAAGGCAAATGCCATGTTAGCTTTACTCTCAAGAGGTCTAGAATACAAGAGCAGGGATGTAATGCTGAGGCTTTTTAAGGCACTCACCTTGAGTATTGTGAGCAGTTCTGGGCTTCTCATCTTAGAAAAGTGCTGGCATTGGAGAGGGTCTGGAGAAAGTTCACAAGAATGATTCCAGGAACAAAAGAGTTATCATACGAGGAACGTTTGATGGCTCTGGGTCTGTACTCACTGGAATTCAGAAGGATGAGGGGGGGATCTCATTGAAACCTATGTTGAAAAGCCTAGACAGAGTAGATGTGGAAAGGATGTTTCCCATTGTGGGAGAGTCTAGGACAAGAGGGCACACCTCAGGACAGAGGGGCACCATTTCATAGAAACATAGAAAATAAGTGCAGGAGTAGGCCATTCAGCCCTTCAAGCCTGCACCGCCATTCAGTATGATCATGGCTGATCATCCAACTCAGAACCCTGTACCAGCCTTCCCTCCATACCCCCTGATCCCTTTAGCCACAAGGGCCATATCTGTTTCAAAACAGATGTGGAGAAATTTCTTTAGCCAAAGGGTGGTGAATTTGTGGAATTTGTTGCCACATGCAGCTGTGGAGGCCAGGTTGTTGGGTGTATTTAAGGCAGATTGATAGGTTTCTGATTGGACACGGCATCAAAGGTTATGGGGAGAAGGCTGGGAAGAGATTACAAAAACAGGATCATCCATGATTGAATGGCAGAGCAGACGCGATGGGCCAGATGGCCTAATTCTGCTCCCATGTCTTATATCTTATGGTCTTATTTCCCCCGGGATCAATAAAGTATGACTATGACTATTATAACAGTGGTGTCATCAGCAAACTTGCATATGGCGTTGGAGCTGTAGTTATTAACACAGTTCTGGGTGTAAATCCAGAATCCAATTTCATCAGGAGGTATTTAGGCACAGTTCTTGGAGTTTGCTAATTAGTTTTGAGGGGATGATGGTATTAACTGCTGACCTGTCATCGATAAAGGGCATCCTGATGACATCTTTGCTGTCCAGATGTTCCAGGATTGTGTGAAGGGCCCATGTGATGTCATCTGCTGTGGACCTGTTGTGACAGTAGGTAAATTGGAGCGAATCCAAGTCGTCACTCGGACAGGAGCTGGTATTTTTCATCACCAGCCTCTCAAAGTGGACATAAGTGCCACTGAGCAAAAGTCATTGAGGCAGGTTACCACACTCTTCTTGGGCACCGGTATATGTTCAGTTCTGTTGTTTCACTTCTGACACATAAGATCTTAACATTGAATTTTGTGATCTCAGATAACTAGCCTTTCCAGTTTGTCAGAGTTTTGATGCGAGAGCAGTGAGTGCTCAGCAGATCAGGCACCATCTGTGGGGAAGGGACAGGTGGTATTTTTGCTTCAATAGCCTGGCTTGCTGGCTCTGGTTCTGTCTCAGATTCTGCAACTCTGCTGAATATTTCTGTTATTTTCTAGTTTTTTTCTGCCGCCAGTTTGTTTTCTGTTCCATAGCCAGTGTTCTATCCACTGTCTCTTTTATTGTATAGCCTTGAGTCACAATGGCAGCCTATAACTTCACTTATCCAGACTGCTGTCCCCACATGCTTCATATCGGACACTATCATCCCTGTTGGAAAGAACTCTACACCTTCATAAGTAAATGACTACCGCCTGGTGGCACTGGAGCTGATAATAGCCGCACTACTAACCACCTGCTAACCCACCAAGTGTCCTGTCCCTGTTTGTTGTTTCTTTCCACACCATTAAGATTAAATTAACAGATCAGTAGTTACTGAATTTATTCCCACAGCATTTGTCAAACAAAGATGTAACATTCATAATCTTCTTGTCCTCATGAGCCAACCCTGAATCTGTAGACATTTGGAGTCTTCTACTCCTCTCAGCAACTGGGCTGTATTCCATCTGTGCCAGATATAATATGAGCACAGTTTCTAATCACTGTCCTAGTGGCTGTATTTTATCAACGTGGATGTCAACCACACCTTCCATTGCTGAGATTCAGGCAACATCATCTTCCTGGTGAAGACTAATTTCATTCCTTAACCATGCTCGCTTGCTCCATGAGCAGATTTTCATTTTGGTCTGCTGCTCTGCTTGCTATCCTGAACGCACTCCCATGCCTTTAGAATACGTTTGGATTCTCATGTTTGCTGTTGGTCTTTTTTCATGCTCTCATTGCCCCCTTTTATTAGCCTTCCGAATTTTTATCATCATCCTGGTTGTGTTACTTGTATGTTCTCTTTCTGCTTTAAACATCCAAGGAGCAGTGACATCAAATATCCTATCATTTTTAATAGGAAAATGTAGCTGGGTCATAGCTGAAAATAACTGATTAAAGCAGTTTCTGGCTGTTCCTTCTTTTCACTGATAATGGCTGGGGAATGAAATGCACTGCTTACACCTTGGTGTCACGTATGGCCAGAGTCAGCGTACCTGTGCCCAAAACATCCCTTTTATAAACTCTTGACTCTACCATACCTCTGCTCATCATTTGCCAAAGCCCTTTTCTCAGCTCTTGTTACCTTTTACACTTCACTGTTCCAGCGTTGTCCTTCCCCCTCCGCCATCCCCTCTGATATATTTCTGAATTCTCTCTGAATCCTGCTTTCACCAAACTTACTGACCTTCAGTGGTTCAATCGTCCTCATCTCCAAACTCCTTCCCGGCTTTCCACACTTCCGTCTCTCAACCAAGCAATCTTTCAAAGTGTCCTACCCTTCCCCATTTCTGGCTTGAGTATTCCGGGTTTGATCACTCTGCCATTGTTCGCCACACTTTCCGCTACCACAGTTCTAAATTCTTCAAGTTCCTTCTTTAAATCCCTCTGTTTCGAGATTTTAAAGTGCTCCTTATCATACTAAAGTAGCATCTTAAAACCTCTTTATTCAACTAATTTTTTTGATCATGTCTTCTAAAAATGTGTGGTTTGATCATTTCATGGCAGCATCTTGAGATCTTGTATGGCATGATATGTACTATATTAATATTGTTGTGATTGTTAACTGTAGTTTTTCAAGGAGAAGCATAATGTCCATCAGGAATGTCCTTGAGCTTGAGAATAGGAAAACTTAGAGCACTTGTGTGAGTAATATTGCTGTATTAGAGAGGAAGCTGGATAAATAAAAGTATTATTAGGTTAAGTGGGAAAGTGCAGGTATGTTACATCAGCACTAGAAGAGATGAGGTTCATTTCTATAGTATAAATTTCATGTAACATCTTGTCATGGTCTTTGGCCTGTGGCTTTGAATCCTACACTCTGATTGTATATTCTATCATTTGCCATGCATTGAGAGAGATGCAGTTATGCTCCCAAGACACTGGAATTCTGAACTAATTAGTTCCTTTAATTTTAAACTCAATAACTTGTAGTCACTCTGCTAATTCTCTGAGTAAAACAAAGTATTTTGCATTCATTAAAAATTAAAATCCTATTTATTGGGAGTTTGTTTAGCTCAGGCAAGTAATTACAGCACTATTTGTAGATAGTACACATTGCAACCTAGCACACCAGTGATGGTGGAGTGGGAGTGGGGAAGGGATTTTCTCGGGTGGTTGGTGGGGTGTCAATAACACGGGCTCTGTAGTCATGCAAGGTGTAGAGCTTCTAGTGTGGTAGAGGTGTGGGCTCTTCAGCCTAACTCATCCATACCAACCGTGATCCCAATCTATGTCGATATAGTTTTCTCCCTTTTGGCCCATCGTTTTCTACTGCTCCTTTTCTAACCAGGTACTCATCTCAGGGTGTTGGTGGAGCTGCAATTTTCTAGGCAAGTGAGAGTATGACCCATGGTTTATTTACGGTGGAAACGTTAATAGTGTTGGGAGATACACTGATTACCACAAGACCCTCTGATTTCCTGTTGCAGCTGCGGTATTTACCGAACTGATGTGGTTGAGCTTTTGATCAATGATGTCCTGCCCCTCTATCAGAATATTGATGGTGAGGGACAATAGTAGTGCCATTGAATATGAAGGATAGGTGGTTAGATTTTCCCTTGTTGGAGTTGATCACTGACTTCCACATATGGTGCAAATGTTACCTGTCACTAATCAGTCCATGTCTCGACTGTTATCTATAAGCTCTTCACTTATTTCCTCCATCCATCTATCCACTGACCAACTGCTAACCTGCATCCCAGCCTAGACCACCCCACACCCTATTGGACTCTTGATACTCTATGGGCAAGTTGGTGAGTCTTAATATGGGATCTTGCAACCTGTGGAGATGATACATTCTTTAGAATACTCCTTGACCATCTCTTCCTCAAGTCATAGTGTGGGTTCTATCCATCTAGTGGTGCAGTGGGTGTGGTTTTCAGTGTGTAACAACCCCATCAGAAATCCAGAGAGTGATATCAGCAATTGTACTTGGCTTTTTTTGAACTCACTATGTCATTAAAGAGTGTGGCTGCATGTAAACATGTTTCCATCTTGCATCTGTCCCGTGAGGCATGAAGGTCCAAGATCTTCCTCACTGAAAGACTGAAGACCCTATCCCCATGTGCACAAGCATCAAGAAAGCCTGTGTCATTGCCCCACCATTTTTCGCTCAGTGCAGTAGGATTGGGAAGTGCAGTGGTGCTTTGCTACTCCGGGGGGTGGGGCTGGGCGGTCGCCTGCTAATTTTGAGCTGATCTACTAGACAAATGGGAAACCGTTTAGCCAAGGCCACCCTATTCAAACCCTCACTGCAGAGTGCAGATGGTGGTGCTTGCATCTGCTTACGTTCTGAGTTGGAGATCCAAGTTTCTGTAAGTCTGGGCGGCTTTGAGCATGGATATTGAGAAACAATGCTTTTAATAGAATTGGCTTCAAACATGGACTTAACAACAGAAGAGTCAGTGTGTGGAATAAAGTTGTAAGAAACACAATTGATACTGTTCCATTTAATTTATCAGAAAGGAGCTTGACAAATGTGTAGCCAAGAATAGAATTGAGGTGCTGACATCAATATAATCAATTTTCCCTTTGTAAAGATAAATAATCTCCTGAAAATGGGACTAAATAGTTGACCATGCAATCATAATTTTACTTCATACCATTATAGCCAATTGTGTCCATTAACAAATGTAAAAGTGTTGCCTGTATCCATCTCACCTTCCAGATCCCAAGTCACAGATGTTCATTTTACAGCACTTGAAATACTTATCCAAGAGAGATTTTTAAATGCAACAAGGCTTTCGGCTGTAACACACACAAAAAGTGCTGGAGGAACTCAGCGGGCCAGGCAGCGTCTGCAGAGAGTAATGAGCGGTTTGGGCCAAGACTCTTCATCGGGACTTTTCTGCTGCGTTCTGATTTGGCAGAGAATTCTGACCTCAAATTGCTCTCATCTCACATCCATCCACCAATTATTTAAAATCTTTGTTGTGTCTTTATTCATCTCACAGGTAAAGGATTCTAGTGCTTCCCAGTGTGATTCCTTGTAATCTTACACACCAGGTTTCCTGTCTGTCTCCTTTATGTCAAAGAGAACAGCCCAGGCTAACCAGTTCTTTTCTGAAAGCTTGCTGTTTTCTGGAGATAATTGAATACAAGAGATTTGGAAACCATTTTTTGAAAGTTAAAATAAATGGACAAGAATACATGATGCATAGCTGGATCTTGGATGTACTGTATGTAGCAGAGTTCCATGTCAAAGCAGTGCCATTTGTTTGACGCTATGAAAGACAAACTTATCTGGCAGCTTTCAGACAGTAAATCCATTAACACGCTCCACTGCTGGACTGCAAGCAATCGACTGGGAGGGTGCAAGGACTTGCTGATTCCTCAGAAGGATTTGCAAGCTCATACAATTTGGTGGAATTTGATCCCTGTATAAATACAAGAACAGGGAATGTTATAGGTTTTACTGTATTGTGCCTATAAATTACAGTTTTTTTTCTTGAATTGTTTAAAAGCTGTTACACTCAAAAAAGAACATTTCCAAAGTTTGAAAACTCCAACAGATTGTAGCGCCTCACGCTTTGTTTTACTGAGACAGCTCTGTGTGAGCAGAGTTTGTTCTGGCCTGTCCACTGCTGTGGTTATACAGCATTAAGCCTTCCTCCGCCCAGGACCTTGCTGACTTCACGATGCATTCTTCTTGTATTTTTGAGCTTGTAGATGTGTACAAGATGATTATGAAACCATTGGCGATACGGGTGGTGATCATCACTCAGCAACATCCAGGCCCACCTGGCCCAGCGTGAACGCAGAGACATACAAACATTAATCCAATTAAAATGCCCGAATTTAGTATTCATGCATACTAGTTGCCTATTGTGAGGCAATTTCTTATGTACATCACCACTGAATATCAAAACATTAAGTGGAAAAAATTAAACAATTTCCAGATATATAATAATTTCCGTCCTTTGAATGTGACCAGGAATCAGAGGCCGAATGCTCACCTGAACATAGTTACCATATTGACCAGGAATGTGACCAGGACTCAGAGGCTGAATGCTCAGATTGCAGCTCAGGTCATTTCTTTGGCAGTTTGAACGGGGCACGACTGCGCAAGCACGTGAAGGTTGGCCTGTGAAACAGCGACTTTAAAAGGCGAACAGATTGAGAAGGGGAAGGTCATTTCTTCAACACACATTAAAGTTGCAGGTGAATGCAGCAGGCCAGGCAGCATCTCTAGGAAGAGGTACAGTTGACGTTTCGGGCCGAGACCCTTCGTCAGGACTAACTGAAGGAAGAGCTAGTAAGACGTTTGAAAGTGGGAGGGGGAGGAGGAGATCCAAGATGATAGGAGAAAACAGGAGGGGGAGGGATGGAGCCAAGAGCTGGACAGGTGATTGGCAAAGGGGATATGAGAGGATCATGGGACAGGAGGCCCAGGGAGAAGGAAAAGGGGGAGGGGGACCCAGAGGATGGGCAAGGGATATAGTGAGGGCGACAGGGGGAGAAAAAGGAGAGAGAGAAGAAGAATGTGTGTATATAAATAAATAACGGATGGGGTACAAGGGAGAGGTGGGGCATTAGTGGAAGTTAGAGAAGTCAATGTTCATGCCATCAGGTTGGAGGCTACCCAGAAGGAATATAAGGTGTTGTTCCTCCAACCTGAGTGTGGCTTCATCTTTACAGTAGAGGAGGCCGTGGATAGACATATCAGAATGGGAATGGGATGTGGAATTAAAATGTGTGGCCACCGGGAGATCCTGCTTTCTCTGGCGGACAGAGCGTAGGTGTTCAGAGAAACAATCTCCCAGTCTGCGTCGGGTCTCGCCAATATATAGAAGACTACATCGGGAGCACCATACGCAGTATATCACCCCAGCTGACTCAAAGGTGAAGTGTCGCCTCACCTGGAAGGACTGTCTGGGGCCCTGAATGGTAGTGACGGAGGAAGTGTAAGGGCATGTGTAGCACTTGTTCTGCTTACAAGGATAAGTGCCGGGAGGGAGATCGGTGGGGAGGGATGGTGGGGGGGAATGAATGGACAAGGGAGTCGGGTAGGGAGCGATCCCTGCGGAAAGCGGGGGGTGGGGGGGGAGGGAAAGATGTGCTTAGTGGTGGGATCCCGTTGGAGGTGGCGGAAGTTACGGAGAATAATATGTTGGACCCGGAGGCTGGTGGGGTGGTAGGTGAGGACCAGGGGAACCCTATTCCTAGAGGGGTGGCGGGAGGATGGAGTGAGAGCAGATGTGCGTGAAATGGGGGTGATGCGTTTGAGAGCAGAGTTGATGGTGGAAGAAGGGAAGCCCCTTTCTTTAAAAAAGGAGGACATCTCCTTCGTCCTGGAATGAAAAGCCTCATCCTGAGAGCAGATGCGGCGGAGATGGAGAAATTGCGAGAAGGGGATGGCACTTTTGCAAGAGACAGAGTGAGAAGAGGAATAGTCCAGATAGCTGTGAGAATCAGTAAGCTTATAGTAGACATCAGTAGATAAGCTGCCTCTAGAGGTAGAGACAGAAAGATCTAGAAAGGGGAGGGAGGTGTCGGAAATGGACCAGGTAAACTTGAGGGCAGGGTGAAAGTTGGAGGCAAAGTTAATAAAGTCAACGAGTTCTGCATGCGTGCAGGAAGCAGTGCCAATGCAGTCGTCGATGTAGTGAAGGAAAAGTGGGGGACAGATACCAGAATAGGTTTGGAACATAGATTGTTCCACAAAGCCAACAAAAAGGCAGGCATAGCTAGGACCCATACGGGTGCCCATGGCTACACCTTTAGTTTGGAGGAAGTGGGAGGAGCCAAAGGAGAAATTATTAAGAGTAAGGACTAATTCCGCTAGACGGAGCAGAGTGGTGGTAGAGGGGAACTGATTAGGTCTGGAATCCAAGAAGAAGCGGAGAGCTTTGAGACCTTCCTGATGGGGGATGGAAGTATATAGGGACTGGACATCCATGGAGAAAATAAAGCAGTGGGGGCCAGGGAACTTAAAATCATCGAAAAGTTTCAGCGTGTGAGAAGTGTCACGAACATAGGTAGGAAGGGATTGAACAAGGGGGGACAAAACAGTGTCGAGGCATGCAGAAATGAGTTCGGTGGGGCAGGAGCAAGCTGAGACAATAGGTCTACCAGGACAGGCAGTTTTGTGGATCTTGGGTAGGAGGTAGAAACGGGAAGTGCGGGGTGTGGGAACTATAAGGTTGGTAGCAGTGGATGGGAGATCCCCTGAGCGGATAACGTTGGTGATGGTGTGGGAGACAATGGCCTGGTGCTCCTTAGTGGGGTTACGATCGAGGGATAAATAAGAGGAGGTATCCGCGAGTTGTCGCTGTGCCTCGGCAAGGTAGAGGTCAGTATGCCAGACTACAACAGCACCCCGCTTATCAGCGGGTTTTATAGTAAGGTTAGAATTAGTGTGGAGGGAGTGGAGAGCAGAGCGTTCGGAAGGAGTGAGGTTGGAATGGGAACAAGGTGCGGTGAAGTTGAGATGTTGATGTCCCGTCGGCAGTTAGCAAGATCCAGAGCAGGCAGAAGACCGGAGCGGGGTGTCCATGAAGAGGAGGGTTGAAGACGGGAGAAGGGGTCATCGGTGGGGGTGGAAGAGTCCTTGCCAAAGAAGTAGGCTCAGAGACGGAGACGGCGGAAGAAGAGTTCTGCGTCATGGCAAACGCGGAACTCGCTGAGGTGTGGGCGAAGGGGGACAAAGGTGAGGCCCTTATTGAGGACAGAGCGTTCTGCCTCAGAGAGTTGAATGTCAGAGGGGTTGGTAAAGACCCGGCACGGATGAGAGCTGGGATCAGAGTGGGGAGGGGGGAGGGAGGCTGGAGGTAATTTCTTTGGCAGTTTGAACGGGGCATGTCTGTGCAAGCACGTGAAGGTGGGCTTGTGAGACAGCGAGAGTCTTTAAAAAGCAAACAGATTAACGGAGCGGGCAATGGAGTAGCGGGAGACAGAGTAGGAAGGCTTTGGGGAGCAGAGGCTGAGGACGAGCTTCACTCCAAATGCGGTAAGGCCGGGTAAGTTCCTTTAATTAACCTAATTAACTTAGAAGTGGGTAATGGAGGCAGCAGTTAGGGCAGTCGAGTGCTCCGTTTGTAGTATGTGGGAAGTCTGGGACAGTACAACTGTCCCTGATGACTACACCTGTAAAAGGTGCATCCAGCTCCAGCTCCTGACAAACCAAGTTAGGGAACTGGAGCTGGAGCTGGATGAACTTTGGATCATTCGTGAGGCAGAGGCAGAAATAGACAGGAGTTACAGGGAGATGGTCACCCCTAAGGGTCAGGAGACAGATAGCTGGGTGACTGTCAGGAGAGGGAAGGGGGATAGGCAGAATGAGCAGAGCACCCCTGTGGCCGTTCCCATCAATAATACATATACTATTTTGGATACTGTTGGTGGGGACGACCTACCAGGGACAAGTTGCAGTGGTTGCGTCTCTGGCACTGAGACTGGACCCTCAGCTCAGAAGGGAAGGAGGGAAAAGAGGAGAGCAGTAGTGATAGGGGATTCGATAGTTAGGGGGACGGATAAAACATTCTGTGGAAGAGATCGAGAATCCCGGATGGTCTGTTGCCTTCCTGGTGCCAAGGTCCGCGATATCTCAGATCGAGTTCTCAGTATTCTCAAGAGGGAGGGTGAGCAGCCAGATGTCGTGGTCCATGTAGGGACCAATGACGTGGATAAGAAGAAGGAGGAGGTCCTGCAAAGAGGATTTCGGGAGTTAGGTGCAAAGTTGAAGGACAGGACCTCCAAGGTTGCAATCTCAGGATTGCTACCCGTGCCACGTGCTAGTGAGGCTAGAAATAGGAAGATAACGCAGCTAAATACGTGGCTAAGGAGTTGGTGCAGGAGGGAGGGCTTCATGTTTCTGGACAATTGGGCCTTGTTCCAGGGAAGGTGGGACCTGTTCCGACGGGACGGGTTGCACCTGAACTGGAGGGGGACTAACATCCTTGCGGGAAGGTTTGTTAGTGCTGCTCCAGGGGGCTTAAACTAGATTTGTGGGGGGGGGGAACTAGATTGTTAGAGCAGATAGTGAGGTGGAGGAGGATAAATGTCATTCAAGAACTGCATGTATAGTGCATGGAGTAAAGCCAGATCTAACATATAAAGAGGTTTTGAGGAAAGAGAAGCAGAATAAAGGGTGTAAAGGTAGTAAGGTAGAAGGGCTAAAGTGCATGTACTTCAGTGCAAGAAGCATCAGGAACAAAGATGATGAACTGAGAGCCTGGATACATACATGGAATTATGATGTAGTGGCCATTACAGAGACTTGGCTGGCACCAGGGCAGGAATGGATTCTCAATATTCCTGGATTTCAGTGCTTTAAAAGAGATAGAGGGGGGGGAAGGGGAGGAGGGGTGGCGTTACTAGTCAGGGATACTATTACAGCTACAGAAAGGGTGGGTAATGTAGCAGGATCCTCTTTTGAGTCAGTATGGGTAGAAGTCAGAAACAGGAAGGGAGCAGTTACTCTATTGGGAGTATTCTATAGGCCCCTTGGTAGCAGCAGAGATACTGAGGAGCAGATTAGGAGGCAGATTTTGGAAAGGTGCAAAAATAACAGGGTTGTTATTATGGGTGACTTTAACTTCCCTAATATTATGATTATGAAGACACGTAGTCCTCTTTTATTGTCATTTAGTAATGCATGCATTAAGAAATGATACATTATTTCCTCCGGTGTGATATCACAAAACACAGGACAAACCAAGACTGGAAAAACTGACAAAACCACATAATTATAACATATGGTTACAAACAGTGTAACAATACCATAACTTGATGAAGAAGTCCGTGAGCACAGTAAAGTTCAAAGTTTCTCAAATGTCCCACATCTCACGCAGATGGGAGAAGGAAGAAAAACTCTCCCTGCCATGCCGACCACAATGCGACTCTGAGTCATCCGAAAACTTCGAGCTCTGATCAGCTCTCCGTCACTGAGCACTGAGCGCCATCTCTGTCCGAATGACTCGACCTCCTCTTTGGTCGCCAAAAGCAGGCAAGGCCGGGGATTTTAAGGCCTACCCTCCGAAAGATTCACGACCACACAGTAATGACAGCAGTGGATGAGCGTTTCAGAAATTTCTCCAGATGTTCCTCTGTGCTTTCATGTCCATTCTCCATCAAATCAGAATTGTCCATGGCCCCTATTTAACAGATACAATATCATTTTTCACCAGAGGGCTGTGCACGTGTGGCGCGCTGCCATCTTCTCCCGCCTATTGATTGATTGGGACCTGATTAGTTCCAATGGTTTAGATGGGGCAGAGTTTGTTAAGTGTGTCCAGGACGGATTTCTGTCACAGTATGTGGACAGGCCGGCCAGGGGGAATGCCATACCAGATCTAGTATTAGGTAATGAACCGGGTCAGGTCACAGATCTCTCAGTGGGTGAGCATCTGGGGGACATTGACCACTGCTCCCTGGCCTTTTACATTCTCATGGAAAAGGATAGAATCAGAGAGGACAGGAGAAAATTTTTAATTGGGGAAGGGCAAATTATGAGGTTATAAGGCTAGAACTTGTGGGTGTGAATTGGGATAATATTTTTGCAGGGAAATGTACTATGGGCATGTGGTCGATGTTTAGGGATCTCTTGCAGGATGTTAGGGATAAATTTGTCCCGGTGAGGAGGATAAAGAATGCTAGGGTGAAGGAACAATGGGTGACAAGTGAGGTGGAAAACCTAGTAATGTGAAAGAAGGCAGCATACATGAGGGTTAAAAAGCAAGGATCAGCTGGGTCTATTGAGGAATATAGGGAAGCAAGAAAGGAGCTTAAGGAGGGGCTGAGGAGAGCAAGAAGGGGGCATGAGAAGGCCTTGGCGAGTAGGGTAAAGAAAAACCCCAAGGCATTCTTCAATTATGTGAAGAACAAAAGGATGACAGGAGTGAAGATAGGACCGATTAGAGATAAAGGTGGGAAGATGTGCCTGGAGGCTGTGGAAGTGAGCGAGGTCCTGAATGAATACTTCTCTTCGGTATTCACCAATGAGAGGGAACTTGATGACAGTGTGGACAATATGAGTGAAGTTGATGTTCTGGAGCATGTTTGATATTAAGAGAGAGGAGGAGTTGGAGTTGTTAAAATACATTAGGACAGATAAATCCCCGGGGCCTGACGGAATATTCCCTAGGCTGCTCCACGAGGTGAGGGAAGAGATTGCTGAGCCTCAGGCTAGGATCTTTATGTCCTCGCTGTCCACGGGAATGGTACCGGAGGATTGGAGGGAGGTGAATGTTGTCCCCTTGTTCAGAAAAGGTAGTAGGGATAGTCCAGGTAATTATAGACCAGTGAGCCTTATGTCTGTGGTGGGAAAGCTGTTGAAAAAGATTCTTCGAGGTAGGATCTGTGGGCATTTAGAGAATCATGGTCTGATCAGGGACAGTCAGCATGGCTTTGTGAAGGGCAGATCGTGTCTAACAAGCCTGATAGAGTTCTTTGAGGAGGTGACCAGGCATATAGATGAGGGTAGTGCAGTGGATGTGATCTATATGGATTTTAGTAAGGCATTTGACAAGGTTCCATACGGTAGGCTTATTCAGAAAGTTAGAAGGCATGGGATCCAGGGAAGTTTGGCCAGGTGGATTCAGAATTGACTTGCCTGCAGAAAGCAGAGGGTTGTGGTGGAGGGAGTACATTCGGATTGAAGGATTGTGACTAGTGGTGTCCCACAAGGATCTGTTCTGGGACCTCTACTTTTCGTGATTTTTATTAACGACCTGGATGTTGGGGTAGAAGGGTGGGTTCGCAAGTTTGCAGACGACACAAAGGTTGGTGGTGTTGTGGATAGTGCAGAGGATTGTCGAAGATTGCAGAGAGACATTGATAGGATGCAGAAGTGGGCTGAGAAGTGGCAGATGGAGTTCAACCCGGAGAAGTGTGAGGTGGTACACTTTGGAAGGACAAACTCCAAGGCAGAGTACAAAGTAAATGGCAGGATACTTGGTAGTGTGGAGGAGCAGAGGGATTTGGGGGTATATGTCCACAGATCCCTGAAAGTTGCCTCACAGGTAGATAGGGTAGTTAAGAAAGCTTATGGAGTGTAAACTTTCATAAGTCGAGGGATAGAGTTTAAGAGTCGCGGGGTAATGATGCAGGACTATAAAATTCTGGTTAGGCCACACTTGGAGTACTGTATCCAGTTCTGGTCGCCTCACTATAGGAAGAATGTGGAAGCATTGGAAAGGGTACAGAGGAGATTTACCAGGATGATGCCTGGTTTAGAAAGTATGCATTATGATCAGAGATTAAGGGAGCTGGGGCTTTACTCTCTAGAGAGAAGGAGGATGAGAGGAGACATGATAGAGGTATACAAGAGGAATAGATAGAGTGGACAGCCAGTGCCTCTTCCCCAAGGCACCACTGCTGAATACAAAAGGACATGGCTTTAAGGTAAGGGGTGGGAAGTTCAAGGGGGATATTAGAGGAAGGATTTTTACTCAGAGAGTGGTTGGTGCATGGAATGCACTGCCTGAGTCAGTGGTGGAGGCAGATACAGAAGTGAAATGTAATAGACTACTAGACAGGTATATGGAGGAATTTAAGGTGGGGGCTTATATGGGAGGCAGTGGTTTAAGGGTCGACACAACATTGTGGGCTGAAGAGCCTGTACTGTGCTGTACTATTTTATGTTCTATGATAATTACCATATTGACCAGGAATCGGAGGCCGACTGCTCATATTGCAGCTCAGCACAGAAGCAGGACTTTTGGCCCATCTAGTCCATGCTGAACAGTCATTCTACCTAGTCCCATCTACCCACACCTGTAACATAGTCCTCCATATCCCTCCCATCCATATACTAATCCAAATTTCTCTTTTATTGAATCCACATTCACCATTTCAGCTGGTAGCCCGTTCTACACTCGTACCACTCTCTGAGTGAAGAAGTTCCCCTTCATGTTTCCCTTAAATATTTCACCTTTTTCCCCTAATATATGACCTCTAGTTCTAGTCTCACCCAGCCTTTGTGGAAAAAGCCTGCCCCTATCTATACCCTAATGATTTTGTATACCTCTATCTAATCTCCCCTTATTTGCCTATACTCCAAGGAATAAAGTCCTAATCTATTTAACCTATCCCTATAACTCAGGACCTCAAGTCCCAACAACATCCTTGTAAATTTTCTCTCTACTCTTTCAATCCTATTGATGTCATTCTTGTACATACAGTAGGTGACTAATATTGCACACAATACTCCAAATTTGGCCTCACCAACATTTTATACAAATTCAACATAACATCCCACCTTCTGTACTCATTTTCCAATGAGGCCTCACCACCAAGCACAGATTGGGACCTTCACTCTGTCCACCAGCAAAAGCTGATCTCCCATTGGCCACCCATTTTTATTCTACTTCCCATTCTCATTCTAACATGTCAGTCCATGGCGTCCTCTACTACTGCGATGAGGCCACATTCATTAGAGGAGCAACACCTTGTATTCTTGTCTGAATATCCTCCAATGTGATGGCATGAACATCGATTTCTTGAACTTCTGGTAATGGCTCCCCTCCCCCCCTACCATTCCTCATTCCCCATTTCCCATTCCCATTCCCCATTCTCGCCTTATCTCCTGAACTGCTGATAATCTCTCTCTTGGTGGTTCTCCCCCTTCCTTTTCTTTCATGGTCTTCTGTCCCCTCCTATCAGATTCCCCCTCCTCCAGCCCTTTATCTTGTTTACCAATTGTCTTCCCAGCTCTTTACTTTATCCCCTCCCCGGTTTCACCTATCATCTACTACCCTGTACTTCTTCCTCCCCTCCCCCACCTTCTTACTCTAACTTCTTTTCTCTCCAGTCTTGGTAAAGGGTTTCGGCCCAAAGCATCACCTGTTTACTCTTTTCCATAGATGCTGCCTGGTCTTCTGAGTTCCTCCAACGTTTCGTGTGTGTTTCCTGTACTCAGTACTTTGATTTATGAAGGCCAATGTGCCAAAAGTTCTCCTTGAGACCCTATCTACCTGTGAAGTCACTTTCAAGGAATTGTGAATCTGCATTCACAGATCTCTCAGTTCCATAGTACTCTTCAGTGCTCCACCGTTCACTGTGCAAGACCTACCCTGGTTTGTCCTCCCACAGTGTAATACCTCACACTTGTCTGCATTAAATTCCATCTGTTATTTTTAGCCCACCTTTCTAACTGGTTGAGGTTCTGCTACAAGCTGTGATAGTCTTCTTTGCTGTCCACTGTGCAAATTTGCTGATCCAGTTTACCGCATTATCATCCAAATCATTAACGTACTATAGATGAGAAGCGACAATGGACCCAGCACCGATACTTTCTGGACACCACTAGTCACAGAGAGGCAACCATCTACCACTCTCAGTGTTCTCCCTCTAAGGCTAAGCCAATGTTGAATTCAGTTGACTACTTCATCCTGAAAGCCAGGCGATTGGCCTTCTGGACCAGCCTCCAATGTGGGAATTTGTTGAAGGCCTTGCTAAAGTCCATATAGACCACGGCTACTGCCTTCCCTTCCTCTATTTGAAAATGTAAATCTGCCTGTCAGCTTAAAGAATAATTTTGGCTTTGGAAAGGTACTGATAGTGGTGCAGTTTGTGTGGTGTTCAGTTGGCCAAGTGAGGGGACACTTGCCTTTTGTGTGTGTGTGTGGGGGGGGAATATTCCCAGGTCTGTGTCAGTGCCCTATAATGTAATATAGTAAATCACAGAAACACTCAAACCACTGGACCAGTATTGTTATTTTCTACCCTGGCCTCTAGCTGGCAACCCACGAACTGGAAGATCATTTGTTCTGTAGATTTATCAGGAGTTGCATTATCCCAGATCAAGTTAATCCGGTACAGTTATGATACCTAATGTGTGGATTAGTGTGACCAGACGTTCCCATTTTCTCTGATGCCTGGATGAGGTCCCACTGTTGTGGCTGGAAATATCCTCTGAAGACAACTAGTCCCTAATTCACAACATGGGAGCAGGAGTGTTGTTGAGTTGATTGGTGTTAGTGGTGAATGCTGGCACAATGCATTTTGAAACCTTCTGCAGGTTTCTGAAGTTTTGGGCAATGTTCTTCTACCATCATCCAGTAGAACCATATCCAATGTTGTCCATGTGAAACCTCCATGTTTTCTCCAACTTCATGTCCTTGTGGCTAAAGGGATCAGGGGATATGGAGGGAAGGCTGGTACAGGGTTCTGAGTTGGAAGATCAGCCGTGAGCATACTGAATGGTGGTGCAGGCTCGAAGGGCCGAATGGCCTACTGCACCTATTTTCTATATTTCTATGTTTCTATGTCATGTATATTTCCTTGGATTAGGTAATAGTGAAGTAAAAGTAGAGCAAACTCTCTTGATTACTATGAAATAAACAACTAGAAATTATCATGTTATGTTAAGGTAGCTGCTGGGAATGATTCCATTTTAATAGTTGGCTCGTGCATTCAGTTACGAACTGTTCTAGCACATCTGTCACATCTCCATCAACCTAACTTGTTAACATTTCCTTTGGGATCTCCTTCAAATAGAAAAGATTTCATATGGATCAGGGACCTATTGGAAATTCAGAAATGTTTGAATTATAATTGAGTCAAATGCTTCTGAGAAATGGAAAAGTTTTAAATCTGCTGACCTTGGCTATCAATTGATAGCAGCTTGAACTGAAAATGCTGGATTACGCTGTAGCAGAAGAGCTAAACAAGTGCTCTGCTCTCTGAAGTGCCATTTTTTGAATACGATGCTAATTTGAAACCTCATTGACTCTCCTTTAAATTTAAAAAGAGCCTGCAGCTTTATTCTGAAGAAGAGCAGGCCTACCTGTTTCCTGAAGTACTTTTGATATGAAAGTGTTTTGGGATACTGAGGTCATATAAAGCACAACTTGGGACCTGTGGGCCCTCCCGCCTGTCTTCCTCCTGTGACACCCCAGTATACAGTGTTATTCTGTTATCCCAGGGAGCGCTTCAAGCTGGGATGTTTAGTCAAATTGCACATTTTACCATCTTATGTTGTTAATGGGTTCTTGTTAAACCCAAGTATACTGAAGTATGTTGACAAACCAGACAGGTCTGAGTTTTGTTTCCCTTGATGATCAATAATTTTTATTTGTTTTTCTAGTAAATGTTTGGGAAATATTAAGCCTTACTTCAGTAGATTCAAGTGATCCTTTTTATCATTTTACCACTGGTGCAAATTCACAGCACTGCTACAGGGGAGTCTCCTTGATGAAGGGTACAGGGAAGCCCATTTCCCTGGTGCTCCTCAACTACCTCCCAGTCACCAAGTCTGATCCTTGGACTGTTGTGCAGATTCTTTCAAGCTAGAGACATGATGAATAATGTTTTCACCATGCTCAAGGTCTAAGAAAAATTCCGTTGGAGAACTGTGAGCTTTTCTCAAACGCCCCTGCCACAGAAACTCTATTCCCTCTCGCACTTGCTTCAAGATGGTATTCAAGCCATGAATGGAGCCATCTGATGTCAACAAGGCTCTGTCATCGCTCAGCCATTCTCACTGCAACATTGCACTTTGCCTCCAAGAAACCTCCTGTGGAAGTGGTGCTCATCTTGAGAACGCATGGAAAATTATTCAACCTATGAAACAGTACTCTAGAACGAAGGACACAATCCTTGATGGTCGAGCTTTAGTACACTGATGATGTTTATGCTTGCACGTGTTTTAGTGCAGTGCACCAAGCTGCCATCTCTAAGGCCTGTGAGAGAGTAGACTGTAGCATTCAAACACAAGACCAAGACCCTGAGCAACTGACCCTGAATGTATGACACTACCCCCAACAATAAAAATTCACAGTAAAACCTCCAACCATCACTTGGTAAATTTTGGCGGGGAGATTCACCATCCATTTCAATGTGATAGCACAGCCTTCAGCTGATCTGAGGAAGAAGATGGCTGAAATTCAAGTCTTTGGATCTGGCACAACAATTGTGGTCTATTGGCCACTGATTATCCCTGCCCTTTCTAATTTTAAGTCCTAGACTACCCACAGAAGGCTAGAAAGACACAGTTGCTAGAGAAATATCTCTTTCCGCAAAATCCTCTTAAATTCACAAACCGATGTTGTTGTCCTGTCCCAGGCATTACTGGCATCTGAATCTCTAATTGCACTCAGTCTGCCACATTGTTCTCAGAATCAGAACTTGGCTTGATATCACCGGCATATGTCGTGAAATTTGTTGTCGTTGCTGCAGCAGTAAAATGCAATACGTAATAATAGAAAAAACGTGAATTATAGTAAGTATGTGTGTGTATAATATATATATCAAAAATAGAAATTAAAAAAGTAGTGAGATAGTGTTCATGGTTCAATGTCCATTCAGAATTTGGATGGCAGAGTGGAAGAAGCTGTTGCTGAATTGTTGAGTGTGTGCCTTCAGGCTTCTGTACCTCCTCCCTGACGGTAACATTGAGAACAGGACATGAACACAGATTCCCAGAACAGAGCATCTGTACTTGGAGGAAATTGCTAGGAGGAAAGGAATTAAAGATGCATTCAAATATTCCTTTGAAATGTAACGTGGAATCCATGGCCATGACTGTCATGGTAGTGGAAGAGAATGCAAAAGGTATTCAGAATCTTGAATCCTTGTATCATGAGCATAGAAGACTGCCGTAAATGATGAAATGAGCAAACTGCTTCCCGATCTACCTGCCTATATTGGCCCAATCAGTTACATCATAACCCACAAAATCAGAGTGGAAGCAAAGTTCTTGATCAAAAGAGGATTTCTAAAAAGTTGGTGTTATCCAGTCACTTGGTGCCAATGTTAGGGGTAGTTATCATTAAGACTAGTACAAACAGATTTTAATTGAGGGGAGAGAATGAGGAACAGTGTTGTAAATTGTAAGAACCTACCAGTACAATTTTCAATGACCAGGAGATAATTTTAATGCCTCTTTCTGAGTATGTTCTGTACATGGCCTAGCACTTTGCTGTTGAAAATTCATTCAGGACAGTGAGCAAGTTAAAACCTGAACAACAAAAAAAAAACCTGCCTATCTTGTTGATTACCATGTAAATCAGAACCATAAATTTGGTTTCAGAAGTATAAGGAGATTTCAAAAGCATAAAGGTGGATACAGTTGAGATGAAATAATTGATAATCTAGATCAACCCAGGTTTAAAATGAAGAGCTTAGTTTATGAATTGGCTGTCTAAAGATTGCAACAACATAAATCAATCGTCAAAGATCCAAATTTGATATTTATGAAAAAGCAACTGAAACTGGATAGGTAATGAACCCCTCATGCCTTCTCTGCCATTCAATTAGATCATAACAGAAATCAACTCCATTTACTGGTGTTACTGCATTCCCTTATCCAATGTAAATCTTTCTGATCCCCAATATATGAGCTTTTGGAATTCGATATTTCAAATTTCTATCCTTTTTTTGTGTAAAACAGGGCATATGTCTCTGGGAAGAGGTCTTCTGGTAGGTAGATTAAGGATTAGGGGAACCATCTTCAAGGTAGGTCATTTAGGAGCAAAATGGGGAAGTTCTTCATACCAGAATAGAAGACATATCTATTTCTGTCCCATCAAGCTATGTTAACATTTGGCAGCTTTTTTTTTGTTATACACATCTTCCAATTTTATTTAATGCAAGCACCATTATTTTCACCAGGGTCACAAAACACAAAAAAGATGCAAGCCAGAAAGGGAGCCATCTTCCCAATACATTGTTTGTAGAGTTTGTTCTGAATACTGATGAGCAGTGGAAGGATATTTTTCTTGAATATTTGCCATGCCAAGATGCCACTGGAATCAGGAATCTTAAGTTGTGAGGGAAAGCAAACACTCATGGAAATGCCCTTGCTAGAAGAACACTTGTGATCTAAAATAATATTTCTAATTTACTACGACAATTGAAGTTCTCAGTAACTATTTAAAAATAGATAAACTTTGAAATAAAGAAGTGTGGTTTCTATAAAACTATTTGATACACAGCAGAATTACTACATGGAATCTGTAAGGAGGAAGCTTTGAAGCAGATGGAATTGGGTGACATTGAGATATCCGATGGAGTTCAGAAGGTTTCAGAGAGACTTTCTAAAATGTGTCATTGGGATCAAAATCGGAAAGCAGTATGTTGTCCAGTCCTTAAGCAGTTTTAATGATCTCTGAGAGGATTGGGCTTATTGCAATGACATTGTTGAGGAGTGCTGCACATTATCTGAAGGCACAGACACAGTTCATCATGGTAAAACTACAGCATTATTTACTGAGGAAAGAAGATCCCATCCCTGTATGTAGAAAGTAACCTGCTGGAAGAACTCAGCAGATCAAGTAGCATCTGTGGAGGTAAAAGGGATATAATGATGCTTTGGCTGAGATACTGTATGAAGACTGGAGATTGGGATAGGGAGGAAAGATAATCGATATGTGTGGGAGAGAATCCAAAAAGAAACACGTAAAACCCGATGAGGACAAGAATGATGAACTCATTTGATGGTAGGTCAAATATGATGGCAGAATATAGCGTTAATGGTAAGACTCTTGTCGGTGTGGAGGATCAGAGGGATCTCGGGGTCTGAGTCCACAGGACACTCAAAACTGCTATGCAGGTTGACTCTGTGGTTAAGAAGGCATACATCATTGGCCTTCATCAGTCGTGGGATTGAGATCAGGAGCCGAGAGGTAATGTTGTAGCTATATAGGACCCTGGTCAAACCCCACTTGGAGTACTGTGCTCAGTTCTGGTCGCCTCACTACAAGAAGGATGTGGAAACTATAGAAAGGGTGCAGAGGAGATTTACAAGGATGTTGGCTGGATTGGGGGGCATGCAATATGAGAATAGGTTGAGTGAGCTTGGCCTTTTCTCCTTGGAGCGATGGAGGATGAGAGGTGACCTGATAGAGGTGTATAAGATAATGAGAGGCGTTGATCGTGTGGATAGTCAGAGGCTTTTTCCCAAAGCTGAAATGGCTCACACGAGAGGGCACAGTTTTAAGGTGCTTGGAAGTAGGTACAGAGGAGATGTCAGGGGTAAGTTTTTTAAAGTATAGAGTGGTGAGTGCGTGGAATGGCAGACATCCCACCTCTCCCGGAACTTCTGGGAGTCTCCCGCATATTAATAGTGGCTCCCTGATGTCCGCAAATTATATACAATATCACGGAAATCAATTTTTTTGAGAGCGAGCAAGAGAAAAGCAGGAGAGAGTACGAGAGTGACCATGAGAGAAAGCAAGCAAGACCGTGAGAGTGAGCAAGAGAGCAAGCGAGAGAGGGAGAGAGAGCAAGCGAGAGCACTTGAGAGCGCATGAGCAACCGAGAGAGAGAGAGAGAGAGAGAGAGAGAGAGAGAGAGAGAGAGAGAGAGAGACAGACAGACAGACAGAGACAGACAGAGACAGACGGACGTTGCAGACTGTTCCAAAAAAAAATAAAATGTATGTCATCCCAGACTACACTAAAGTGTACCCCTGCCTAATAGGGGTCAAAATAATGACAGTGTTGCTCACTGCACTGTTTGCAACAATGAATTTTCTGTTGCCCATGGTGGGTTAAGACTGTAAAAGACATGTTGAGGTGAGTTTAACAGGTGTCATTTGTTCATTAGCATAGCTAACGTTATTTAAACTAGCTGGCTAGCTGCTAAGGAGCTACTCTATTGCAGACATCCCACCTCTCCCGGAAGTCTCCCGCAAATTGATGATGCTACCTCCCTGAAATGAGTTTTTGCAGGGTGGGCTGTCTGGAATAGGCTGCCGGCAACGTTAGTGGAGGCGGATACAATAGGGTCTTTTAAGAGACTCATGGATAGGTACATGAAGCTTAGAAAAATAGAGGGCTGTGGGTAAGCCTAGGTAATTTCTAAGGTAAGGACATGTTCGGCACAGCTTTGTGGACCAAAGGGCCTGTATTGTGTTGTAGGTTTTCTATGTTTCTAATGTGGATCAAAAAATGAAATTAATTAAAAAATAAATTTATAAATGTCAAATAAGATCTTTAATGTTTTGACTGGCTACCTCATCCATTAGAATATGTGTGTTTTTGGTAATTGAGTAACTTGAATAAAAGGAAAGTGCTTTTGGTTGCTTGACAGGCCAATCCCTGACTGTGATAGTCTGTAGTGTGACTTTTTTCTTTAAAATCATAATATCACATGAAACTATTTTTTCTTCTATTTACAGGATAATTGTGATATATTTCTGCCTCCCGTGGACTCAAACTGGCAGGTACAGTAAACTTATTATTTAGAAAATTATAATACATGAGTATCCTATGCTATTGGGATTCTTTTCCTCAGAATTACAGTAAGAGCTGTAAAAGGTCCTGGCAACAACCATCAGTGACAGTGCAACCCCCTACTATTGTGTGTCCATTTCAAAATAATGATATTTTACATGGTAATAAGGAAATGATTAATATATTGAATAATCCTTTACTTTGAAATTAGAATATATTCCAGTTAAGTATGGGAAGCTAATATTGCATCAGGAATTGGGAATGAAATACGAGGAGATGGATGACAGGAAAATTTTCAGTTGATCGCTTTAGGGACCTTTCTGTTATTATTTCGATGAGATGACTAATATATTAGACACCAGAATGTCATTGGATACTTTTTCATCTGGAAGAAGTTTGGATGTATGATGAATTTTTTTAAGCTGTAGAGATATACTGCACAGAAACAGTCCCTTCACTGACTTGCACCATTTTTGAAGCTTACCTTGTACTTAACCACCATGCAGTTAATTACTAGAAATGATTCCTTACCAATACTGTTTAAAGAGATCGGCAATATAAGAATGGTGGTTAGTGGATTTTTTGACAATAATTTTGAGTCTGTTTAGGTCTGCTGCTTTTTTGAGTTTGCGTTAAGAAGTCTACAGGGAGGGTTGTTGTCTGAAATCTCACGCCTTGTGCTCCTACAGTAAACAGTAACTCTCAGATGGTACTGGTGGGCAAACAAAAGACTACAGATGCTGGGATCTAGAGTAAATAATTAATTGCTGTAGATAAAGCTGTAGTTAAAGTGAAATTATTGATTGCGCATGGAAATTGGATAAGCAGGAACTCAAGTTAATGGGATGTGACTAGTGGTAGCTCATGTCAATGTGTGAATTTAATTCAAGTTTAGATGAGGACATAATTATTGAAGCCAACGCTTGTTGGCCACATCATTATTGCCCATTAGAAGGTCATTTTGGTCATTTTGGCAAAGGTAATTCCAGAGTGTTGTTGAGTAGAGGGTGGATTTTGATCCATTGGTGATGCTATAGAATTAAGTCAGAGTGGTATGTGATATGGAGGTGCCATATGCCAGTTGCCCTTTTCTGTCTGGGTAGTAGAAGGTTTTAAGAGTAACCTTCAGTAAATTGCTGCAGTATGTTTCGGGACTGTGATATTTTTCAATGTACATAACAACCATTTTGATGATACAGTGGAAAGCCATGCAATAAATGGTTGGCGTGGTAGCATGGCGGTTAGTGCAACACTTTACAGCAGCAGCTGCAAGATCAGGTTCAGCTACCATCACTGTCTTTGAGGAGTTTGCACGTTCCGTGTGGGTTTCCTCCGGTTGCTCTGGTTACCTCCCACATTCCAATGACGCACGGTTAGAGGAAGTGAGTTGTCGGCGTGCTATGTTGCCGCTCAAAGTATGGCGACACTTGCAGGCTGCCCAGCACAATCCTTGCTGAGTTGATTTGACACAAAGTGACAAATAAAGTTAACCTTTAAAAAAATAGCATCGTAAGAAGTGTAGGCGGGAGCATTAAAGTACAAAGAGAAAATAATTTAAGTGCAGAGGTAAAATTGTTGCAAATGGAGTTAAATGTAGAACACTGAGCTCATGATCTAAACAGGATAGTACATTTTAAATTATGAAATAATAGAAGCAGTGGAGATCCGGAGGTGCTTATAAGTCCATATACATAGATCAATAAAAAGTTATTAATGTATAGACAATGAAACAGCAAATGGAATTCACACCTTGATATGTTCGAAGACTGGAATATTGAAGGATTAATTTTTATGTTATGGCTCAACAAAGAATTGATTAGGCAACACTTCTATTAGAGTAGTTTAGAACACCACAGCTTAAGGATATATCGTATTAGTCTCGATAGAAGGATAAATAGATTTTTCAATGACACTTGACTCTGGGGATAAGCTTATGAGGGGAGACTGTATAGACCAAGAATTTGGAAATACTTGACAAGCTATTTCCCATGAGACCACTGAAAAGTCTTTGACCTGAACTTCTAAATGTTTCTCTTCCACAGATATTGACTGACCTACAAAGTAATTCCTGCTGTTATTTTAAATTTCCAGCATCAATCGCATTTGGTTCTTGTATTCCATGGAATTTAAAAGACCATGTCTTTAAATTGTACTCTTAAAGAGAAGCTATTTCTGTTAATTGGGTCTGTTAAGTTTTTGAGAAATAAAGTTAGGAATCTTATGTACACAAAGGTAGAGGACATTTGAAATTTGTTTGCAACTGGCAACCAGTTATTTCCCTGTAATTTTTTAACTTTAAATTTGATATTTGGTAATTTTTTATTAGAAAGGAATCTAGTGCTTTCCTGGCATATATGACGAATAAACTCTTCTTTGGCCGGTATCCAGCCGGAAGTCCAAGAACAGTTTGTCAAATTTTTGTTAGTCAAAGATATTAAGAGAGATATAAGTTAGCCATGATTTTGTTGAATATCAGGATAGGGTCAGTTACTGTTCCTTTGCTTCCATGTTTCTAAATGTATGGAATGCCTCAGGAACGCTGTCAGATTCAGATTCATTTATCACGGGCACATTGAAACATACACTAAAATGTGTTATTTGCATTAACAACCAACACACCTGAGGATGTGCTGGGAACAGCCCACAAGTATTGCACATTCTGTTAGCCTTTCTTAATCCCAAATATAATTTATTATGTATGTTTCCATACTTATTCAAGGTTGGTTTTGCTGGCATCTCACCAAATGTCAAAAGCCAATGAAAATTTCACACCTGTGGAAAGATAACTAATTGTCAGTGCACCCATACTTAAAGATATTCTTGGAGGAGTTGACCATCTCAAGACTGATTAATTAGTTTTTAAAGTTGATTTTAGAAGCTTTTGAGTCAAAAATATGTCTATGATATTCATCCCCGTCTTAGTTATCTGATTTGTCCTATTTTTACACTCCAAAAATAGCTGCTTCACCATGCTCAAATAAAAGCTGAGTTTTTAACAAACATAACTCAATCCCTACTACTACATGGCCATTAGCCATATGCATAGACCCAAAGACATTTACTCCTTGATAAGCAGGAGAATGTGTTTATTTCCAGCTTGACATTTGGCTTTTGAAAATGGTCAGGGAAGTTCCTGAACATGTTCCTGGAAGAGATTTTTTTACCCCTTCCTGCATGTTTGCGATCTTGCTCCTTAGTATCTTTAGACTGTAGGTGTGTATGTTAGCTCAATTGGAAGCCTTGCTGTGCCAGCATTTTCTTGGGACATATTGGAATCTTTACATGTAGGTGCTTGGCAGATCGTTATCCATCAGGACGTCTCACTGTAGTAGATAATAAATTAATACTGATACATTGTCACCTCAAATTATGAGCCAGAACTTAATAGAAAACAATAAGCTGAACATTCAGTCTGACAATCTAAAAATAATTCTGATGCAAGTGGCCACTGGTCTTAATTGGTAAGACCAGTGGCTTTCCTTACTGGAAGCCAGCATTATTTTGAATTTCAATTCTATTTGAATGTAGGTTCATAAGTTAACATCCGCCTTTGATGTTGATTTAACTTTGTCCCCGTTTACAGGTGCTAATAGGATCTTTTTATTTGGGTGGCACAAAGGGTACAAACAAATAATAATAATAAAATCAGTTGAAAAGCAACAGTGTTTTTTCTAGATAAGGAAATTGCCTGTGTTTATTTGAAATCTTGCAAGACTTCAGGAAAATATTTTAGAGTTAATGGACTTGTTTAAAAGTGTAGGCAACACGTATTCCAGTAAAAGCAGCGGCTGAGTTGGATACACATAATTCCCACATACAGCAAAGTATTAATGACTAGACAATCGATTTGATATAGAATTTAGAGATGCAACACTTCAGTGAGTTAAGAGGATTGTTTGGGCAAAAAATGCCTTGCCACACACTGCAGTGGAAGCAGAAGTTTTAAAGGCTTTTACTCAGGAGGCAGACTGATTTAGGACAAATATATTTTTGCAAGAAATATCTTCTGCAAGAGACTAACTGGACAGATTTCAACAGTCCGATACATCCCTACCAAAATTGATTGAGCTGCCAGGTTCATGAAAGCAGAGCTTCACGTGATGAATTGTTTTGTCTTTTGGCATCACTGAATGTTTCCTTCACTTGTTGTTGAAGTATTATATCCGATTCTGCACAACACAGTTAAGGAAGGATGTGAAGTCTTTGGTGAGGTTGTGTAAGAGATTTACTGGAATAGTTCCATGAATTGGGGTTGGACTCGAGACATGTCCTCCTTCCAGCACGAAAGAGTAGGAAAGAGAAGGAAATTTCATATGCACTTAAAATCATGAAGAGTAAATAAAGGGAATCTGTTAGTTGTGGCTGGGGGTTGTCACTAGCAAACAGACTAAAAATCAGGATTACCTGTAAATGAACCAGAGCTGATAGGAAGAAAAACTTCTCTCACACTAGATGGGTTAAGTAAGATTTATAATGCTCTTCCCTGCAGGCTGGCAGTAGTACATTTTCACAGGCAACACGTTTAATGATTGGTGGAGAGGAGGGCCAGGAAGTTAAATAAACCAAATTTGTTCTTGAAAGGGCCAATGTTCACAATGGACTGAATAGCCTTCTCATTTCTGTGCTGATTCAATGGTGCACACAAGGACAGTTTAATAATCACTGATAGTCTTCCAGTAGTTTTCAGAAAAAAATATAATTTGGGAAGGCTGTTTAAACTTTGAGTACTTTTACAATGCTCTCTTCAGTTTTGCCCAATTTGACCACCCTTTAACCCCAGGATAGTTTATACTTCTGTACAGCTGTGCATTGTGTTTCTGTTAAATCTCTGAGTAACACAGAGAGTATCTCCAGTGTTTAGAGCAGGGGCTCCCAACCTGGTTAATGATAAGGGGTCCATGGCATAAAAAAATGTTGAGAATTCCTGGTTTGGGGACACATGGCTAGAATATGCAAATAAGATGCACTTGCTCCTTCAGATATTCAATGAAGCAATAATTTTTTTCCCAACCTTTGAACTAAGTGAATGCATTCCAATTGCCTTGTGAATCAAAAGCTTGGTTTTATTATTGAAATTATGGACAATAATTGAGGTTTTATGTCTTTGTTTACACGGTGTTCAGATCAATCATCATCAGGTGTCATGCCCAGTTTGAGCTTTGACTGCCATGGCCCACACACTCCTGTTTCGGGTCAAGTGGATCAATTCATTGGTATTCATTTCCAGTTCTCTGGCTGCTGTCTCCATCATCATTTGACTTTGTCTTCCTCTTGCTTTCTTCCCTTCAATCTTTCCCATAATTGCCGTGCATTCTAACTCCTCTTTCCTAATTACGTGTCCAATGAAGTTACGTTGCCTTTTCATTATCTCATACATTATTTCTCTTTTTGTGTTTGCTCTGTTCATGACATCCTCGTTAGATATTCATTTCATCCATGATATTCTTTGCATCCTCCTCAAAAACCACATTTCTGCTGCTACAATTCGTTTCCTCATGTTACTAGATATTGTCCAACATTCTGAGCCATATAACATATCTGGATAAACATAACATTTCAGTACTCTGAGGTGGGTTGTCATGCCTAGTTTAGTATTGGTCAGTATACTCTTCATTCTCGTAAAGGTGTCTTTTGCCATCCCTATTCTTCTTTTGATGTCACCCAGCTTCCTAAGTAGCAAAAGTTCTGTACTTGTTTTATGTCTTCCCCGTTTATTCTCAGCCTGCAGATAGGATTCTCCTTTTTTTTGGATATCACCATACATTCTGTCTTTTTGCAATTGATAGACCCATTTTTGCACTTTCTTCAACAACTATGTCAATTAAGTTTTGTAGTTCTTCCTCTGTACTTGCAATTAACACAGTGTCATCTGCATATCTGAAATTATTGATGTTTTCACTGCCAACTTGATTCCCAAGATGTCTCTTATTTTTTGTGATATTGTACACATTAAATAAATCAGGGGAGAAAACACACCCTTGTCTAACGCCTGTCTTGATTTTCGTAAACTGACTCACTTCTCCATCTATTCTTACAGCGGCAGTTTGTTCCTAGTACAGATTTCTGATTAGGCAGAGGTCTTTCGAATCTAGATCTAGAGTTTTCTGTAATATTTCAAATAACTTATTGTGCTTCACTTTATCAAATGCTTTTGTGTAGTCGATAAAACAAACAAATCTTTTTGCACTTGAACAGCTCATTCTGATAGTATCCTTCACATCAGTATTGCGTTTCTTGTACCTTTGTCTTTCACAAAACTATATTTCAGCTTGTATCTTACTTTTAGCTCTTGTCATCAAAATTCTTCGAAGTATCTTGGTGATATGACTCATTAAACTTATGGTCCTATGTAATTCACATTCTATTGCTCCAGCTTTCTTAGGAAGAGTGATAAATACTAATTTTTTCATCTCTTCTGGTATTATTCCAGTCTCATAAATGTTATTGATTAAATCAGTAAGTTTTTCAGTTCCATAATCTTCAAGGGCAATAATTTGTTCTATTACTAACTCATCAGGACCTGCTGCCTTTCCTTTCTTCATCCTTTTTATTGCATTATGAACTTCAGATTTTAAAATACTTGGACCTTCAATGTTTTTCTTAATTTCTGGTTTTCCGCCTCGATCATCTTCAAACAATTCCTGGATATACTCAGTCTAGTTTAGATCAATAGACTTAAAAAAAAAAAAAGTAAAGTAAATTATTCTGTATATTCCAAATTGTAATGCATTTTTTAAGGCATTGCAGGGTTTCTGTAATACAAAAGGAAAATGCAATAGATAGCAAAGATGTACTTATGCAAACAGTTAAAAGTTTTATCTCTCTAGCAGCAAGGACTGGAAATTAAATTATTTCTGGCAGCTGGCATTTCTGGTATTTAACAGTATTTTGCTTTTATTTTTGTTTTTGTGATGGTCCTTGTGTACTGATAAAGAACTCTGTCTATCCATCTTTGGCAGTTCACAGTCAGTTATTTAGTTCAATGTATGTAAAGAAAGCAACCAACTTTCACCAGTGGCAGTTACAGTGCCTTGAAAAAGTATTCAGCTCCCACAGCTATTTTCACATTTTGCTGTCATATTTTCTGAATTTAAAATTTATTGAAGTAGGATTATTTGAGCTAATTTACAAATATTGTGCATTGTCAAGTCAAAAGAAAAATTCCAAAACCTGTCAAAACTTTACTCCAAGTTAAAAACCAAAATTGTGAGACTGAAGAAATATTCATTCTCTTTACAATTACTATACTAACTTGCATCAGGTGCAATACTATATATTACCTTAACAAGTCACCCAGCTTGTTGATGTGAAAAATTGGGTGTCACTAACTTTCAGTGGATTCATATGAATCAAATACTCCCTCTTTCTGTAAGGTCTGACAGTATGGTAGATTTTCAACAGACCAAACCAAAATGAAAATAAAAGAGCATTTAAGACAAGTCAGGGAAATGGTAATAGAGTAGAACAAATCCGGGGAACCTCTCAAGACACTCTCAAAGACACCGTACATACCTTGGAGCTCAGTACAGTCCATTGTAAAGAATATGAATCCGCAGCCAAAGTGTCAGTTAGAAAATGCTGTAAAGATGTGGAAGAAAGTTATGTGGCCAGATGAGACTAAAGTGAAACTTCTTGGCCTCAACATTAAGTGGTATGTTTGGCACAAATCTAATACTGTGCATCAGCCAGGTAACACCATCCCTACTATGAAGAGAAACCATAGAGTGGCTTCAAATGAAGAAAATTGGTGTCCTTGAGTGACCCAGTCAGAGTCCTGACCTTAACCCGATTGAACATCTCAAAATTGTTGTTCATGCACCCCCACCCCCCACCCACCCAGTAACCTGGCACAGTTTCAGCAATTTATTAAGGAATGGGCAATCCTTAGTCCATCACATTGTGCAAAACTAGTAGAAACTACTGACTGTAGTGCCTGCAAGTGGTGGTTCAACTAGATACTGAGCAAAGGAGGATGAATACCTTTGAACTGGTGACATTTCAGTTTTTTGAATATTTGGTTCTTCATGCTTTAATTTTTTCCCTTTTATTTGGCGCTACTGTAGGGGGAAAAAAGGAGCAATTAACAACGGCATGTTCTCCTGGAGAGGATGCTGACATTATTCTTACAACGAATTTGGGGGATTTTGCAGAAACAGTATATAAAGCATTTTTCCAGTGCTTTAAGATACCTCCTGTTAGTAGTCCATGTCGCAGTAGCACATGGGAGGAGAGAAATCATTGATCATGACTCTGGTGTTTTAACTTTCATGATACTCATTTTCTCATTCACCAAAGGATGCACTGGTGCATTGAAGGGGGTATTCGATCTCATTGTCAATGTCTTGTCTTTGCTCAGAAACAGCTCCCACGATCAAGTGGCCCACATTTCCCATAAAGCCTTATTTTCAGAGCAGTGGGGACAGATAGGTAGGGGACCTCAATTGTACAACTGCTGAATGCAAGGTCTCTCCTTTTGGATGCTTTAGTGAATGAGATGATGATGTCCTCAATATCAGCTTCTGAGCCTGGAGATTAGGACCAAGGAGGTGTCATGAAAACTGGAGGTTTGTGGGCTCTGGGTGGTTTTATCAGGATCTGTACTTCGGTGGCCTTGGGGGCTTTTAATCCATGCAGTTTTCACAGGGGTGGGCACCATTCCAAAGATGGAAAGCATTTTTGTAAGGTAGTCCTTAAAAAAATCCATCGAAAGAGTGGAGCACATCCATTACTTGTGTTTACACTTCAAATGCGCAAATATGTTAGACATCAGAGTAGCCATGTACTGTAATTTCTGTATTGATGAAAACTAAACTATATGACCCAATTTCCGGGCAATGATGGTTCTAAAAGGGAAACATGGAGCCCTTTCTTAACTCAGATGATGGTTAATAAATGGAACTTGAAAACACTGGAAGAGGTTGAATCAAATGATTTGGAAGCCTTCAAGAAAAAATTAGATGGATGCATAAGAGAAAAGGAAACCTCAAGGCATGCTAAAAGATTGAGATAAAGCCAACAGGATGGGAGAGGGCTCGGGTTTAAATATGTGTATAGACTAGGTCGGCCAAGTGACCAATTCTATGCTATACATCCCATGTAATTACGTGGACAATAATTGACAAAAGGGAATGAATACTGATGAGAACACAAATATTCACACACAAGATGCGCTCCCACGCTGAAATGCAGATATGCGATGTGACAAACTGGGTAAACTTACAGCTATCTAACAAGATGCAATAGATTGGATGTCTGTTTTAAAACTCCAATGTTATTTTTCTGCAGATTTCAGTGGAGGTGAAAATAATGCAGTTGCTATAGTGGGCAATGCCAGCTTAACAAATTTTAAATGTTCCTAACAACTCTGACAATTTTCATAGCTATGTGTACAGTGGCATGTAAAAGTTTGGGCACCCCGGTCAAAATTTCTGTTACTGTGAATAGCTAAGCGAGTAAAAGATGAACTGATTTCCAAAAGGCATAAAGTTTAAGATGACACATTTCTTTAATATTTTAAGCAAGATTACTTTTTTATTTCCATCTTTTACAGTTTCAAAATAACAAAAAAGGAAAAGGGCCCGAAGCAAAAGTTTGGGCACCCTGCATGGTCAGTACTTAGTAACACCCCCTTTGGCAAGTATCAGAGCTTTAAAGCGCGTTTTGTAGCCAGCTAAGGGTCTTTCAATTCTTGTTTGGGGGATTTTCGCCCATTCTTCCTTGCAAAAGGCTTCTAGTTCTGTGAGATTCTTGAGCCGTCTTGCATGCACTGCTCTTTTGAGGTCTATCCACAGATTTTCTTTTTTTTTGCCGTGTGCCTGCGTGCATGCCAGTCTCTGCGTGTGTGTGCGCGTCTCTGTGTGTGCGTTTGCGTGTCCGTGCGTGTATCCATGATGATGGAGTTTTCATGGCTTTTACAAGGTGCTGAGCGAGAGAGAGACTGTGTGGGGCGCTACTCCTCACACAGGCATTTTTTGCAGTATTTTCCCTTTGTCTTACGAGGTTGAGTTGCGTTCTTGACACTCAACCTGGCACGCTGAATGCTGAATTTTGTGGTGAGGATGCAGGAAAGGCTTTCTTCTGATGACTCTTCCATGAAGGTTGTATTTGTGCAGGTGTCTCTGCACAGTAGAAGAGCGCACCACCACTCCAGAGTCTGCTAAATCTTCCTGAAGGTCTTTTGCAGTCAAACACAGGTTTTGATTTGCCTTTCTAGCAATCCTACGAGTAGTTCTCTCGGAAAGTTTTCTTGGTCTTCCAGACCTCAACTTGACCTCCACCGTTTCTGTTAACTGCCATTTCTTAATTAAATTATGAACTGAGGAAACAGCGACCTGAAAACGCTTTGCTATCTTCTTATCGCCTTCTCCTGCTTTGTGGGCATCAATTCTTTTAATTTTCAGAGTGCTAGGCAGCTGCTTAGAGGAGCCCATGACTGCTGATTGTTGGGACAAGGTTTGAGGAGTCAGGGTATTTATAAAGCTTTGAAATTTGCATAACCTGGCCTTTCCTAATGATGATCGTGAACAATCCATAGCCCTAACAAACTAATTCAGGTCTGAGACCTTGGTAAAAGTTATCTGGGAGCTCAAATCTCTTGGGGTGTCCAAACTTTTGCATGGTGCTCCTTTCCTTTTTTTCACTCTAAAATTGTACAAAACAAAAATAATACACTAATCTTGTTTAAAATGTTGAAAAGAATGTGTCATCTTCAACTTTATGACTTTTGGAGATCAGTTCATCTTCTACTCACTTAACTATTCACAGCAACAGAAATTTTGACCAGGGGTGCCCAAACTTTTGCATGCCACTGTATGTGAGCTTGGTTAAATATAAACGTAGACAAAATGGCATTCAATTTTAAACAAAATACCAACAGACTTTTAACATAGACTTGGTTAGAAGAAGAGGCATAGATTTAGCATTACAATGATAGCAGGGCCAATGGAACAAACACGAGATTCTGCAGATGAAGGAAATCCAGAGCAACACACACAAAATGCTGGAGGAACTCTGCTGGTCAGGCAGCGTCTATGGAGAGGAATAAATTGTTGCCGTTACAAGCCAAAGCACTTGCATCAAGTCCGGAAAGGAAGGGGGAAGAAGCCAGAACTAGAAGGTGGAGGAATGGGAAGGAGTACAAGTTGGCAGGTGATAGATGAAGCCAGGTGAGGAGGAAAGTGTGTGGGTAGAATAAGCTACCATATCCATTGGGGCCTTCAACCCTGAACACACAATTGCCTCAGTTGATAGCTACTGTAATGCCAACTAAGGGTTCAAATAATTGGGTCAATTGCCTGGCAGCAAAAAGTTGCTTTGAATGAAGTCTGAGAGAGAGCATCGATATGAGCATTTGTTCAATTCAATTTGCATCAAATAAAACCATAAGACACAGGAGCAGAATTAGGCCATCTGGCACATCAAGTCTACTCCACCATTCAATCATGGCTGATCCTCTTTTTTTCCCTCCTTCTCCTCCACCCCAGTTCCCGACGTTCTCCCTGTAACCTTTGATGCCATGTCCAATCAAGCACCTATCAATCTCTGCCTTAAGTACACCCAGTGACCTGGCCTCCACAGCTACCTGTGGTAACAAATTCCACTAATTCATCATCCTCTGTCAAAAGAAATTTCTCCGCATCTCTGCTTTGAAAGGGCGCCCTTCGAACCTGAGGCTATACCCTCTTGTCGTAGACACTCCTACCATGGGAAACATCCTTTCCACATCTACTCTGTCTAGGCCTTTCCACATTTGTAAAGTTTCAGTGAGATGCCCCCTCATCCTTCTGAATTCCAGTGTGTACAGACCCAGAGCTATCAAATGTTTCTTGTATAATAATCCTTTCATTCCTCGAATCATCCTTGTGAACCTCCTCTGGACCCTCTCCAATGCCAACACATTTTTAAGATGAGGAGTCCAAAACTGTTCACAATACTCAAGGTGAGGCCTCACCAGAGCCTTATAAAGCCTCAGCATCACATCCTTGCTCTTGTATTCTTGACCTCTTGAAGTTAATGCTAGCATGGCATTTGCCTTCCTCAGCACCAATTCAGCCTGCAAGTTAACCTTCAGGTTGTTCTGCACAAGGATTCCCAAGTCTCTCTGCATCTCAGATTCCTGGATTTTCTCCCCGTTTAGAAACTAATCCACTAGGAAACAACATCTCTGCAAGAATAAGACTAGTGGGGGGCTGGCACTGCCCAACTTTATTTGTTATTACTAGGCTGCTAACGTCAGCCATATAACATACTGGATAGATGATACAGTTGTACTTCCTGGATGGTTGGAGATGGAGCGTGAGGATTGCCTACCATATTCCATAGGGACAATCATTATGTCCCCTATTCGGTTAAATAAAGCCTGTTATAGAGGCAATCCCATTATCCATAGCACCATACAGATGTGGAGACAAATGGGGAAGCATTTGAAACTCAGAACATTATGTTTTCTTGTACCTATATCAGCGAACTCCTCTTTTATCCCCTCATGTATAGGTGGGATCTTTTATGCATGGCCCCATCTATATTAGGGATTAGGGATACGCAGCTTTGGAGACTTAGACATGCAAGGGATTTTTGCGTCATTTCGGTAGCTCCAGGACAAATTCGGATTGCAAAAGAGTCATATTTTCAGGTATCTCCAGCTAAGACACTATATAAGATCATGTCTTTCTGGTTTTGAGATGGCAGAACCTAATAAATTAGATAATCATTTAAGATCATGTTTAGGGTCAGAACACATCATCGCCTATCTGTATGATGCCATATAAAACGAGTGTCATACAACAATGGATAATATTAAAAAAAGAGTGGGAAAAGGAGTTAGGGACAGAGATAGAGGAGGTTGTATGGAATGAGGTTTTGGAGTATGTTAACTCCTGTTCCATCAATGCCAGGCATTGTTTAATACAATATAAAATCCTACATGGACTACATTACTCAAAAGTAAGGATTCATAGAATATTCCCAGAGGTGTCCCCAATGTGCGAGAAATGCAAGTCCTCGGAGGCAAATTTGTTACATAGTTATGCTTTATGTCCCAGGATACAACAGTATTGGAAGCAAATATTTGAGGTCCTATCGAAGGTACTAAAGGTTCAGTTAATACCAAACCCCATTTTAATAACTTCTGGAACTTCTGCGAGGTGAAATAAATTCCAGGCTACCCAGCAACAACTCCTGACCTATAGCATACTTAATGGAAAGAAACTGATACTGATGCTCTGGAAAAAGGAGGAAACTCCATCACTCAGACAATGGCTGGCTGCATGAATGGATACTGTGCATTTAGAGAGGATAAGATACGTTATCAAGGACAGACTCAAGGAATTTGAAAAAATCTGGCAACCATTACTGTTGTATTCAGAAGAGACTGACAGTTGAACTAAATGTGGGGGGCAGTAGGACCTAAACAGCACATATGGGAGGGGTGAGGGGAGGGGAGGGCTGGGAAGGGGAAAGGAGATGGGATGGTAGGGTTTTCTTTGCTTTTTGCTTGTTTACTATACATACATTCATTTGACTTTCATTATGTTGTTAAAAGAAAGAAAATAAAAAAAGAAGCATTGTACTTTAAGACATTGTCAGTTGTGGTTAAGCTGATGTTGCTTCACAGTAAAAACATTTGAAAACAGAAAATAGTCCACTCATTTACGACCAGAGTGCATGACCATGCATTTTCCAACATTGTATTTCATTTGCCACTTTCTTGTCCATTCTCCTAATCTGTCTTAAATCCTTTTGCATCCTACCTGTTTCCTCAACACTACCTGCCCTTCCACCAATCTTCGTATCATCTGCAAACTTGGCAACAAAGCCATCTATTCCATCATCTAAATCAGTGGTCCCCAACCCCTGGGCCGCAGACTGATACCGGGCCGTGAAGAATACAGCGGTGCAGCGGTAGCTGGAATGCATCCAACACATCTTTAAGAAGGGGCGTCGCCTCCGAACTGGGCAGACATTTATGTGCCGGGCGGCACCTAATTAATTAACAACACACATCAAAGTTGCTGGTGAACGCAGCAGGCCAGGCAGCATCTGTAGGAAGAGGTACAGTCGACGTTTCAGGCCGAGACCCTTCGTCAGGACCTAATTAATTAGCTTGTTTATTTTGGCTTTTTTCTTAAAGATGTGCTGGGTGCGTTCCGACTACCACTGCATCGCTGCATTCTTCGTGGCCCGGTGTCGGTCCGCAGCCCGGAGGTTGGGGACCACTGATCTAAATCATTTATGTACAGCATAAAAGAAGTGGTCCCAACACCAACCCCCGCAGATCACCACTAGTCACTGGCAGCCAACCAGGAAAGGATCCTTTTATCTCACTCACTGCCTCCTACCTATCAGCCAATACTCTAACCAAGTTAGTAACTTTCCTGTAATACCACGGGCTCTTAACTTGGTAAGCAGCCTCATGTGTGGCACCTTGTCAAAGGCCTTCTGAAAGTCCAAATATACAACATCAACTACATCTCCTTTATCTATCCTACTTGTAATCTCCTCAAAGAATTCCAACAGGTTCATCAGGCAGGATTTTCCCTGATGGAAACCATGCTGACTTTGTATTATCTTGTCCTCTGTCACCAAGTACTCCATCACTTCATCCTTAACAATTGACTCTAACATCTTCCCAACCACTGAGGTCAGGCTAACTGGTCTATAATTTCCTTTCTGCTGCCTTCCTACGTTCTTAAAGAGTGGAATGACATTTGCAAATTTCCAGTCCTCTGGCACCATGCCAGAGTCTAAATGTGTACAAGCTCTCAGCTCCTAGTTTGTGTGAGGCTGGAGGTGGGTATGGAGGGAGTAGCCTGGAGGCATGATTTGTGTTGACTTTTTCAGTTAATTATTATGGTTATTCTGTCAACAGTCTAGCTAATTAATGTGAGAGTTTCCAATTGGTTAGTTTTCTAAAAGCACAGCTGCTAATCAGAGCAGTAAAACAATAACATCTTCCAGAATCAGATGGATTCTGGCAGGTTGAGTCAGCACCAGACAAGACCACTGCTGTTGTTATTAGGGGGAGAGAAGATGTGATGAAGACCAAATATTCTTGTCTGGTCTGTAATTGTTCCTTTTACTTAAAGCAAACAATATATTATTCTACCTTAACAACACGCTGGAGGAACTCAGCAGGTCAGGCAGCATCAGTCGACGTTTCGGGCCGGAACCCTTTGTCAGGACTGAAGAGGGAAGGGGCAGAGGCCCTATACAGAAGGTGGGGGGAGGGTGGGAAGGAGAAGGCTGGTCAGTTCCAGGTGAAAAACCAGTAAGGGGAAAGATAAAGGGGTTGGGGGAGGGGAAGCAGGGAGGGGATAGGCAGGAAAGGTAAAGGAGGAATAGGGGAAAACACAATGGGTAGTAGAAGGAGGCAGAACCATGAAGGAGGTGGTAGGCAGCTGGGGGAAGGGGCAGAGTGAAATAGGGATAGGGGAAGGGAGGGGGGAGGGAATTAACTGGAAGTTGGAGAATTCAATGTTCATACCAAGGGGCTGGAGACTACCTAGACGGTATATGAGGTGTTGCTCCTCCAACTTGACTTTAGCCTCATCATGCCAGTAGAGCAGGCCATGTATGGACATATCTGAATGGGAATGTGCAGCAGAGTTGAAGTGGGTGGCAACCGGGAGATCATGTCTGTCGTGGAGGTGCTCGACGAAGCGGTACCTAAATATGCGTTGGGTTTCACTGATGTAGAGGAGGCCGCACCGGGAGCACCGGATGCAATAGATGACCCCAACAGACTCACAAGTGAATTGTTGACTCACCTGGAAGGACTGTTTGGGGGCCCTGAATGGTGGCAAGAGAGGAGGTGTAGGGACAGGTGTAGCACTTACGCTTACAGGGATAAGTGCCGGGTGGGAGATCTGTGGGGAGGGACGTGTGGATCAGGGAGTTGTGGAGGGACCGATCCCTGCGGAAAGCGGAGAGGGGTGGAGAGGGAAAGATGTGCTTAGTGGTGGGGTCCTGTTGAAGCCAGCGGAAGTTGCAGAGGATAACGTGCTGGATCCGGAAGCTGGCGGGGTGGTAGGTGAGATCAAGGGGAACTCTGTCCCTGTTGTGGTGGTGGGAGAATGGGGTGAGAGCCGAAGTGCGGGAAATGGAGGAGACTTGGGTGAGGGCATCATTGATGACGGCAGAAGGGAAACCATGATCCTTAAAGAAAGAGGACATTTGAGATGTCCTGGAACGGAAAGCCTCATCCTGGGAGCAGATGCGGCGGAGATGGAGGAACTGGGAATAGGGAATGGTATTTTTGCACGTGGCAGGATGGGAAAAGGTATAGTCGAGGTAGTTATGAGAGTCAGTGGGCTTGTCAGTGGACAGTCCGTCTCCAGAGATAGAGACCGAGACATTGAGAAAGGGGAGAGAAGTGTCTGAGATAGACCAAGTGAATTTGAGGGTTGGGTGGAAGTTTGAAGTAAAGTCAATGAAATTGACGAGCTCAGCATGGGTGCAGGAAGCAGCACCAATGTAGTTGTCAATGTAGCGAAGGAAAAGTTGGAAGACTCTGCTTCATTCCCATTCGGATATGTCCATACATGGCCTTCTCTACTGCCATGATGAGGCTAAAGTCAGGTTGGAGGAGCAACACCTCACCTACTGTCTAGGTAGTCTCCAGCCCCTTGGTATGAATATTGAATTCTCCAACTTCCGGTAATTCCCTCCCCTTCCCTTCCCCTATCCCTATTTCACTCTGCCCCCTCCCTCAGCTGCCTACCACCTCCCTCATGGTTCCGCCTCCTTCTATTACCCATTGTGTTTTCCCCTATTCCTTCTTCACCTTTCCCGCCGATCACCTCCCTGCCTTCCCTCACCCACCCCTTTATCTTTCCCCTTACTGGTTTTTCACTTGGAACTGATCAGCCTTCTCCTTCCCACCCTCCCCCCACCTTCTTTATAGGGCCTCTGCCCCTTCCCTCTACAGTCCTGACGAAGGGTTCCGGCCCGAAAAGTTGACTGATCGTTTCCACGGATGCTGCCCGACCTGCTGAGTTCCTCCAGCATGTTGTGAGTGTTGCTTTGACCCCAGCATCTGCAGAGTATTTTGTGTTTATGATTCTACCTTTCTTTCTCCCATATAAATTTCTAATCAAATCAGATAACCCTCCGTCACTCAGTGATCCTATTTGTTGGATGATACCTGTATGTGACTGTTTGTTAAATTTGCTGAATAAAACATTTATTTGAAAAGGTATTCCATTCAACTATGGTGAATAACTATTTCAGACTGTAGTTAAATATACGGCAGAAGTTGCCTGGTATTCTATTGGAACCTGCACTTGGTTCCATGGTATAAAAGTATGAGATGATATAAAATGTACCAAATAAAAGGGTACTGAAAAACTTCAGGAATACCTGGTCAGATTGGTCAAATGAGCAGAAGAACAGGGCTGGAACTTGCTGGAGAATATTAGCAGTAACAATTGCTCCCCCTCCGAAGTATGATGAGACTGGGGTCTCCACATTAACACAGAAACCTCAGAGAAATCGGTCAAGGTCCGCTGGTGATTTTGCCAACACCTTTGATGGTTGAGTCCTGTAGTGGAGCACAGAACTTGCTGAATTTGGGGAGTTTGCTAATAGAATTTTTGCCTGTTTTGTTCAGAAAATAGTAATAATATATCAAAGTACTAGTCATGATTTTGCACACAGTTGACGGGATAGGGGCAGTAGAGTAACAGTGGTGAGACAGAACAGCGAGGCTATTCACTTAATTGGAGAGCAGTAGCTGTGAGAGGACGTGGTTCAATTTGAAATTAAACTTGCCCTTAACTTTATCAGTTTGTTTCTAGAATAATATCTTATTTTCAATAATAGTAAAAAACAAATTTGAGCAATTCATGAATGTTTCATCAACGCTGGTGCATTCAAAGCTTTCAGAGTCCTTGACAACCTGGTTAGCAGACAAGGCCATGGGTGTGACTTCACTGGTTGCCACCTTTATGCCTTTGCAGCTACTTTGTCATTCTGGTTTGTTCTGGCTTACCTATGTGATGCCATTGGGTTGCTTATGGTATTTAGAATTGGGACCTTATTTTCCCGAAAACTAACGTGAAAAATCCACAAAAAGTACGTTCATATTTTTTCCATATGTCAGTAGCAAGCATTGTGGGTCCGTTAAAGTTATGCCCTTTGGAAATGACAATGAGGAGAGGCAGTAGTCAGTAAGTCATAAATACAAGTGATTCTGCAGATGCTGGAAATCCAGGGCAACACACACACAGAATGATAGAGGTCATGCAGCATCTATGGAAGTGAATAAACAGCTAATGTTTCAGGCTGAGACCCTTCACCAGTCCTTATGAAGGATCTCAGCCCAAAATGTCGACTGTTTATTCTCTTCCAGAGAGGCTGTCTGACCTGCTGAGTTTCTCCAGCATTTTGTGTGTGTTGCCACAGTCATCAAGTTGTAATCCTTTGACAGATTTTGCAGAGGCACCCATGTCAGATTTGTGTCAATCCCGAGAAGAGATCATCTGTCACAAATGAGTAAAAAGGAAACTACCGTGTAGAAGAATAGGTGTTGAATGTGTTGAGAGGAATGTGCTAAGACAGCAAGGACAGAGCATTAAGCATGGCGGGTGGGGGTGGGTGGGGTGGGGTGGGGATAAAGTTAGGGTGGTGGAATGAAACTGTTTGGTGGGAAGCAGGATTCCAGAGTTTAGTCAAATTGATAGGGTGCCTAGTGGTGAAGTTGTCAGGGAGCCATTGAGTGTGGGGATCCGGGCAAATGATGGGTATTAAGATGGAGTCAAAAGAGGTGTGATTAAAGATTTGGGCAGGGACAAATTTATTCTTGGGTAGTAGCCCAGGTAATGTCAGGTCTCTAAGTATTGAGGTAAAGGACGAATTGTGTTTCAGTGCCTGAAAATCTTGCTATTTCGGGACCTAGCACAAATAATATACTCAGGCAAAGGAGCATCTGATAGGGTTATATGGAATAATGAGGGGCACAGAGGTGGTGACAGCTTTCCTCATTGGAGTAGTCTGAAACCAGAGAGCACAGGCTTAAAGTGAGGAATAAAAAGTTGAGGAGGTTTGGGGATTTGTTTCTTTTTACCCAGAAGTTTAATCTGGAGGTAATGGAGACAGTTATTCTGACAACATTTAAAATGTTTTGGGATGGGCATTTGAATCAATGTTTAGCAACACCTTCTATTCCATCTGGGTAGCCTCCAGTATGATGACATAAGTATCAATATTTCCCTCTGGAAAATGCACCCTCCCTTCCCCACACTGACCTTTTCCCTCTTTTCATCTGCCTATCACCTCCTCCTGCATCCCCTCCTCTTTCCCTTTCTCCTATGGTCCATTCTCATTTCCTATCAGATTCCTTCTTCTGCAGCCTTTGACCTTTCCCACCCACCTGGTTTCACCTTTCACCTTCCGGCCAGCCTCCTCCCCTTCACCTCACCTTTTTATTCTGCCGCTTCTCCCTTCCTTCTCAGTCCTGAGGAAGGGTCTCAGCCCGAAATGTTGACTGTTTCCTTAGATGCTGCCTGACCTGCTGAGTTCCTCCGGTAATTTGTGTGTGGATTTCCAGCATCTGCAGACTTTCCTGTGTTTATAATAAGGTCTTGAAGACTTCAGCTAAATTCTGGTAAATGGGATTAGTACAAATGTGTACTTAATGATCATTCATTGGACATGGTGGGCCAAAGACTTGCGTCTATGTTGATTAATACTTATGACTCGGAGAGAGAGTTTGAGAGCTGATGGATCTGAGGGTATGTGAACACAATTCTATAAATTGCAGGGCAAGATAATTACAGCCATTAAGAAAGCACAGTGGATATATAGCTTTGTAAACATGGACATTGACATAAACATTTCGAAGTCCCTTACAAACACTGCATTCTGCACAGTGCAGCAAGTGATGAACATAACATTCAGCCCTTACAGTGTAATCCTCCTCACTAAACACTGTAGACAATACAATACAGCCTTAATAAATAAAGATTTGCAGGCTAGAGTCTTTGATAAACCCTTGTGTGCACCTGGGTCATTACACACACTGCATTGTATAGCCATTCATAATTGCTAGCTTCTGTCCAGGTAAGCATTCCCAGTTGCATTCCATACCTTATGGTAAGCCCCACACAAACACGAGAAAATCTGTGATACTGGAAATCCAGAGCAACACGCATAAAATGCTGGAGGAACTCAGCAGACCAGGCAGTATCTTTTGAGATGAGTAGACAGTCTGCGTTTCTGGCCGAGACCCTTCTTCAGGACTAGGAAGGAAGGGGAGAGATCAGAGTAAGAAGGTGGGGGGAAGGGAGGAAGAAGTACAAGGTGGCAGGTGATAGGGAAAACTGGGAGGGGGGGAAGGGCTGAAGTAAAGAGCTGGGAAGTTGGTTGGTGAAAGAGATAAAGGGCTGGAGGAGAAGGAATCTGATCGGAGAGGGTAGAAGACCATGGAAGAAAGAGAAGGAGGGCGGAGCAATAGAGAGAGCCTTTGGGCAGGTAAGGAGATGTGGTTAAAGAAGGAAACAGGAATGGGCAATGGTGAAGGGAGGGGTGGTCGTCATTACTGGAATTTCGAGAAATCAATGTTGGAGGCTACACAGGTGGAATATAAGGTGTTGCTTCTCCAACCTGAGTGTGGCCTCATTGTGGCAGTAGAGGAGGCCATGGGCTGACATGTTGGAATGGGAATGAGAAGTGGAAATGAAGTGGGTGGCTACAGGGAGATCTCGTTCTTTGAGGCGGATGGAGCATAGGTGCTCGGCGAAGCGGTCTCCCAATCTGCGTCACTGATATGCAGATGGCCAGAGTGTGAGCACCAGAGGGAGTAGATGACCCCAACAGATGAAGAGCCAGGTGAATAGGCGAAGTATTGCCGCATCTGGAATTGTTTCGCTTGCAAGGATAAGGCTGGGAAGGAGGTTAGTAGGGAGGGACGAGTGGTCAAGGGAGTCCTGTAGGGAGTGACCCCTGCTAAGAGTGGGGGGAAGGGAAAGATTTGTTTGGTGGCAGGATCCCATTGAATTTGGCGGAACTTACACAAATTGTATGCTGGATGCACCAGGGCATGCCCTTTTCTCACTGTTGCCATTGGGTAGGAGGTACGCAATGCCTGAAGACACTCACTCAGCGATTCAGGAACAGCTTCTTCCCCTCTGCCATCCGGTTCCTAAACAGATATTGAACCCATGAATACTACCTCACTTTTTACATAGAACATAGATAGAACATAGAATAGTACAGCACATTACAGGCCCTTCGGCCCACAATGTTGTGCCGACCCTCAAACCCTGACTCCCATATAATCCCCCACCTTAAATCCCTCCATATACCTGTCTAGTAGTCTCTTAAACTTCACGAGTGTATCTGCCTCCACCACTGACTCAGGGAGTGCATTCCACGCACCAACCACTCTCTGAGTAAAAAACCTTCCTCTAGTATCCCCCTTGAACTTCCCACCCCTTACCTTAAAGCCATGTCCTCTTGTATTGAGCAGTGGTGCCTTGGGGAGAGGTGCAGGCTATCCACTCTATCTATTCCTCTTATTATCTTGTACACCTCTATCATGTCTCTTCTCATCATCCTTCTCTCCAAAGAGTAAAGCCCTAGCTCCCTTAATCATTATGATTCTCTGATCATAATGCATTCTCTCTAAACCAGGCAGCATCCTGGTAAATCTCCTCTGTACCCTTTCCATTGCTTCCACATCCTTCCTATAGTGAGGCAACCAGAACTGGACACAGTACTCCAAGTGTGGCCTAAAACAAAAAGCTAGTAGACAGTGTGTGAGGGAGGATAGGAAGGGACAGAGAATGGGAGCACACAGACCGAAGATGTAGGGGAGAAGGAAGAAAAAGATAACAAAGTGCGCTCCATTAGAAGTAAACAGAGAATAAGAGGTGGAGAGTTTCTTAAACGCATCTATTTTAATGCTAGGAGCATTGTAAGAAAGGTGGATGAGCTTAGAGCATAGACGGATACCTGGAAATATGATGTTGTAGCTATTAGTGAAACATGGTTGCAGGAGGGGTGTGATTGGCAACTAAATATTCCTGGATTTCGTTGCTTCAGGTGTGATAGAATCGGAGGACCAAGAGGGGGAGGTGTTGCATTGCCTGTCAGAGAAAATATAACAGCGGTGCTTTGGCAGGATAGATTAGAGGACTCGTCTAGGGAGGCTATTTGGGTGGAATTGAGGAATGGGAAAGGTGTAGTGACGCTTATAGGGGTGTATTATAGACCACCTAATGGGGAGTGAGAATTTTGACTGGGAAGCCCATACTGTAAAAGGGCTGGATGGTTTAGAGTTTGTAAAATGTGTGCAAGATAGTTTTCTGCAGCAATACATAGAGGTACCAACTAGAGAATGGGCAGTGTTGGATCTCATGTTAGAGAAAGAGATAGGTCAGGTGACGGAGGTATGTGTTGGGGAGCACTTCGGGTCCAGTGATCACAATACCATTAGTTTCAATATAATTATGGAGAAGGATAGGACTGCACCTGCGGTTGAGATTTTTGATTGGAGAAAGGCTAACATTGAGGAGATGCGAAAGGATTTAGAAGGAGTGGATTGGGACAATTTGTTTTATGGGAAGGATGTAATAGAAACATGGAGGTCATTTAAAGGTGAAATTTTGAGGGTACAGGATCTTTATGTTCCTGTTAGGTTGAAAGGAAAGGTTAAAAGTTTGAGAGGGCCGTGGTTTTCAAGGGATATTGGAAATTTGGTTTGGAAAAAGAGAGGTATCTAAAATAAATACAGGCAACTTGGAGTAAATGAGGTGCTCGAGGAATATAAAGAATGTAAAAAGAATTTGAAGAAAGAAATTAGAGAAGCTAAAAGAAGATACGAGGCTGCTTTGGCAAGTAAGGTGAAAATAAATCCAAAGGGTTTCTACAGTTGTATTAGTCGCAAAAGGATAGTGAGGGATAAAATTGGTCCCTTAGAGAATCAGAGTGGACAGCTATGTGCGCAGCCAAAAGAGATGGGAGAGATTCTGAACATAGAACATAGAATAGTACAGCACAATACAGGCCCTTCAGCCCACAATGTTGTGCCGACCCTCAAACCCTGCCTCCCATATAAGCCCCCACCTTAAATTCCTCCATATACCTGTCTAGTAGTCTCTTAAACTTCACTAGTGTATCTGCCTCCACCACTGACTCAGGCAGTGCATTCCACGCACCAACGACTTTGTGAGTAAAAAAACTTTCCTCTAATATCCCCCTTGAACTTCTCACCCTTTACCTTAAAGCCATGTCCTCTTGTATTGAGCAGTGGTGCCCTGGGGAAGAGGTGCTGGCTATCTACTCTTATCTATTCCTCTTATTATCTTGTACACCACTATCATGTCTCCTCTCATCCTCCTTCTCTCCAAAGAGTAAAGCCCTAGCTCCCTTAATCTCTGATCATAATGCATACTCTCTAAATCAGGCAGCATCCTGGTAAATCTGCTCTGTACTCTTTCCAATGCTTCCACATCCTTCCTATAGTGAGGCGACCAGAACTGGACACAGTACTCCAAGTGTGGCCAAACCAGAGTTTAAAAGAGCTGCATCATTACATCGCGACTCTTAAACTCTATACCTCGACTTATGAAAGCTAACACCCCATAAGCTTTCTTAACTACCCTATCCACCTGTGAGGCAACTTTCAGGGATCTGTGGACATGTACCCCCAGATTCCTCTGCTCCTCCACACTACCAAGTATCCTGCCATTTACTTTGTAAGTTGGAGTTTGTCCTTCCAAAGAGTACCACATCACACTTCTCCAGGTTGAACTCCATCTGCCACTTCTCAGCCCACTTCTGCATCCTATCAATGTCTCTCTGCAATCTTTGACAATCTATCTCTACACTACCACCAATCTTTGTGTCGTCTGCAAACTTGCCAACCCACCCTTCTACCCCCACATCCAGGTCGTTAATGAAAATCACGAAAAGTAGAGGTCCTAGAACAGATCCTTGTGGGACACCACTAGTCACAATCCTCCAATCTGAATGTACTCCCTCCACCATGACCCTCTGCCTTCTACAGGCAAGCCAATTCTGAATCCACCTGGCCAAACCTCCCTGGATCCCATGCCTTCCGACTTTCTGAATAAGCCTACCGTGTGGAACCTTCTCAAATATCTTACTAAAATCCATATAGATCACATCCACTATACTACCCTCATCTATATGCCTGGTTACCTCCTCAAAGAACTCTGTCAGGCTTGTTAGACACGATTTGCCCTTCACAAAGCCATGCTGACTGTCCCTGATCAGACCATGATTCTCTAAATGCCCAGAGATCCTATCTCTAAGAATCTTTTCCAACGGCTTTCCCACCACAGACATAAGGCTCACTGGTCTATAATTACCCGGACTATCCCTACTACCTTTTTTGAACAAGGGGACAACATTCACCTCCCTCCAATCCTCCGGTACCATTCCCGTGGACAACGAGGACATAAAGATCCTAGCCAGAGGCTCAGCAATCTCTTCCCTCGCCTTGTAGAGCAGCCTGGGGAATATTTCGTCAGGCCCTGGGGACTTACCCGTCCTAATGTATTTTAACTACTCCAACACCTCCTCTCCCTTAATATCAACATGCTCCAGAACATCAACCTCACTGATATTGTCCTCACTATCATCAAGTTCCCTCTCATTGGTGAATACCAAAGCGAAGTATTCATTGAGGACCTCTCTCACTTCCACAGCCTCCAGGCACATCTTCCCACCTTTATCTCTAATCGGTCCTACCTTCACTCCTGTCATCCTTTTTTCCTTCACATAATTGAAGAATGCCTTGGGGTTTTCCTTTACCCTACTCGCCAAGGCCTTCTCATGCCCCCTTCTTGCTTTTCTTAAGCAACTTTCTTGCTTCCCTATATTCCTCAATAGACCCATCTGATCCCTGTTTCCTAAACCTCATGTATGCTGCCTTCTTCCACCTGACTAGATTTTCCACCTCACTTGTCACCCATGGTTCCTTCGCCCTACCATTCTTTATCTTCCTCACCGGGACAAATATATCCCTAACATCCTGCAAGAGATCTCTAAACATCGACCTCACGTCCATAGTACATTTCCCTGCAAAAACATCATCCCAATTCACACCCGCAAGTTCTAGCCTTATAGCCTCATAATTTGCCCTTCCCCAATTAAAAATTTTCCTGTCCTTCTGATTCTATCCTTTTCCATGATAATGCTAAAGGCCAGGGAGCGGTGGTCACTGTCCCCCAGGTGCTCACCCACTGAGAGATCTGTGACCTGACCCGGTTCATTACCTAGTACTAGATCTAGTATGGCATTCCCCCTGGTCGGCCTGTCTGCATACTGTGACAGGAATCCGTCCTGGACACACTTAACACAGTCTGCCCCATCTAAGCTCTTGGAACTAATCAGGTGCCAATCGATATTAGGGAAGTTAAAGTCACCCATGATAACAACCCTATTATTTTGGCACCTTTCCAAAATCTGCCTCCCAATCTGCTCCTCTGTATCTCTGCTGCTTCCAGGGGGCCTATAGAATACCCCCAATAGAGTAACTGCTCCCTTCCTGTTCCTGACTTCTACCCATACTGACTCAAAGGAGGATCCTGCTACATTACCCACCCCTTCTGTAGCTGTAATAGTATCCCTGACCAGTAATGCCATCCCTCCTCCCCTTTTTCCTCCCTCTCTATCCCTTTTAAAGCACTGAAATCCAGGAATATTGAGAATCCATTCCTGCCCTGGTGCCAGCCAAGTCTCTGTAATGGCCACTACATCATAATTCCATGTATGTATCCAAGCTGTCAGTTCATCATCTTTGTTCTTGATACTTCTTGCATTGAGGTACACACATTTCAGCCCTTCTACCTTACTGTGTTTACACCGTTTATTCTGCTTCTCTTTCCTCAAAGCCTCTCTGTATGTTAGATCTGGCTTTACTCCATGCACTTCTTTCACTGCTCTATCGCTCCGGGTCCCATCCCCCTTGCAAATTAGTTTAAACCCTCCCGAGCCATGCCTGCAAACCTACCTGCAAGGATATTGCTCCCCCTCGAGTTCAGGTGCAACCCATCCAATCTGTGCAGGTCTCACCTTCCCCAGAAGAGATCCCAATGATCCAAAAATCTAAAACCCCGCTCCCTGCACCAACTCCTCAGCCACGCATTCAACTGCCATCTCCTCCAATTCTTACCATCACTGTCATGTAGCGCTGGCAGCAATCCTGAGAACGCCACCCTTGAGGTCCTGTTCTTTAGCCTTCTGTCTCATTCCCGAAACTCACACTTCAGGACCTCATCCCTCTTCCTGTCTATGTCGTTGGTCCGAACATGTATCATGACTTCTGGTTGCTTTCCCTCTCGTACCAGGATGTCGTGCACCCGGTCAGAGATATCCCGGACCCTGGCACCCGGGAGGCAACAAACCACACAGGTGTCCTTCTCACGTCCACAAAATCTCCTGTCTGCTCCCCTGACTATAGAGTCCCCAATGACAACAGCTGTCCTCTGCTCCGTCCCACGCTTCTGCACCACCGGGTCAGACTCAGCACCGGAGGCCCTGCCACCGTGGCTCACACATGGTCGGTCGTCCCCGCCAACAGTATCCAGGACTTTAAACGTATTATTCAGGGGAATGGCTACAGGTGTGCTCTGCACCACCTGTCTGCTCACCTTCGCTTTCCCCCCAATTTCTTTTCTTCGGTATTCACCAAGGAGAAGGATATTGAATTGTGTAACACACATCAAAGTTGCTGGTGAATGCAGCAGGCCAGGCAGCATCTGTAGGAAGAGGTGCAGTCGACGTTTCAGACCGAGACCCTTCGTCAGGACTAACTGAAGGAAGAGTGAGTAAGGGATTTGAAAGTGGGAGGGGGAGATCCAAGATGATAGGAGAAGACAGGAGGGGGAGGGGTAGAGCCAAGAGCTGGACAGGTGATAGGCAAAAGGGGATACAAGAGGATCATGGGACAGGAGATCCGGGAAGAAAGACAAAGGCGGGGGGACCCAGAGGATGGGCAAGAGGTATATTCAGAGGGACAGAGGGAGAAAAAGGAGAGTGAGAGAAAGAATGTGTGCATAAAAATGAGTAACAGATGGGATACGAGGGGGAGGTGGGGCCTAGCGGAAGTTAGAGAAGTCAATGTTCATGCCATTAGGTTGGAGGCTACCCACACAGAATATAAGGTGTTGTTCCTCCAACCTGAGTGTGGCTTCATCTTTACAGTAGAGGAGGCCGTGGATGGACATGTCAGAATGGGAATGGGATGTGGAATTAAAATGTGTGGCCACTGGGAGATCCTGCTTTCTCCGTCTAGCGGAATTAGTCCTTACTCTTAATAATTTCTCCTTTGGCTCCTCCCACTTCCTCCAAACTAAAGGTGTAGCTATGGGCACCCGTATGGGTCCTAGCTATGCCTGCCTTTTTGTTGGGTTTGTGGAACAATCTATGTTCCGTGCCTATTCTGGTATCTGTCCCCCACTTTTCCTTCGCTACATCGATGACTGCATTGGCGCTGCTTCCTGCACGCATGCAGAACTCGTTGACTTTATTAACTTTGCCTCCAACTTTCACCCTGCCCTCAAGTTTACCTGGTCCATTTCCGACACCTCCCTCCCCTTTCTAGATCTTTCTGTCTCTGTCTCTGGAGACAGCTTATCCACTGATGTCTACTATAAGCCTACTGACTCTCACAGCTATCTGGACTATTCCTTTTCTCACCCTGTCTCTTGCAAAAACGCCATCCCCTTCTCGCAATTCCTCCGTCTCTGCCGCATCTGCTCTCAGGATGAGGCTTTTCATTCTAGGACAAGGGAGATGTCTTCCTTTTTTAAGGAAAGGGGCTTCCCTTCCTCCACTATCAACTCTGCTCTTAAACGCATCTCCCCCATTTCACGTACATCTGCTTTCACTCCATCCTCTCGCCACCCCACTAGGAATAGGGTTCCCCTGGTCCTCACCTACCACCCCACCAGCCTCCGGGTCCAACATATTATTCTCCGTAACTTCTGCCACCTCCAACGGGATCCCAGCACTAAGCACATCTTTCCCTCCCCCCCCCCCCTCTGCATTCCGCAGGGATCGCTCCCTACACAACTCCCTTGTCCATTCGTCCCCCTCATCCCTCCCCACTGATCTCCCTCCTAGCACTTATCCGTGTAAGCGGAACAAGTGCTACACATGCCCTTACACTTCCTCCCTTACCACCATTCAGGGCCCCAGACAGTCCTTCCAGATGAGGCAACACTTCACCTGTGAGTCGACTGGGGTGATATACTGCGTCCGGTGCTCCCGATGTGGCCTTTTATATATTGGCGAGACCCGACGCAGACTGGGAGACCGCTTTGCTGAACATCTACGCTCTGTCCGCCAGAGAAAGCAGGATCTCCCAGTGGCCACACATTTTAATTCCACATCCCATTCCCATTCTGACATGTCCATCCACGGCCTCCTCTACTGTAAAGATGAAGCCACACTCAGGTTGGAGGAGCAACACCTTATATTCCGTCTGGGTAGCCTCCAACCTGATGGCATGAACATCGACTTCTCTAACTTCCGCTAAGGCCCCACCTCCCCCTCGTATCCCATCTGTTACTCATTTTTATGCACACATTCTTTCTCTCACTCTCCTTTTTCTCCCTCTGTCCCTCTGAATATACCTCTTGCCCATCCTCTGGGTCCCCCCCCCTTGTCTTTCTTCCCGGATCTCCTGTCCCATGATCCTCTTGTATCCCCTTTTGCCAATCACCTGTCCAGCTCTTGGCTCTACCCCTCCCCCTCCTGTCTTCTCCTATCATTTTGGATCTCCCCCTCCCCCTCCCACTTTCAAATCTCTTACTAGCTCTTCCTTCAGTTAGTCCTGACGAAGGGTCTCGGCCTGAAACGTCGACTGCACCTCTTCCTACAGATGCTGCCTGGCCTGCTGCGTTCACCAGCAACTTTGATGTGTGTTGCTTGAATTTCCAGCATCTGCAGAATTCCTGTTGTTTGAATTGTGTAAGGTAAGGGAAACAAGAAGGGTAGTTATGGAAAGTATGATGATTAAAGAAGAGGAAGTACTGGCGCTCTTAAGGAATATAAAAGTGGACAAGTCTCCGGGTCCTGACAGGATATTCCCTGGGACCTTACGGGAAGTTAGTGTGGAAATAGCAGGGGCTCTGATAGAAATATCTAAAATGTCATTAGAAATGGGGATGGTGCTGGAGGATTGGCATATTGCTCATGTTGTTCCATTGTTTAAAACGGGTTCTAAGAGTAAACCTAGCAATTATTATCGCCCTGTGAGTTTGATGTCAGTGGTGGGTAAATTGATGGAAAATATTCTTAGAGATGGCATAAATAATTATCTGGATAGACAGGGTCTGATTAAGAACAGTCAACATGAATTTGTGTGTGGAAGGTCATGTTGACAAATCTTATTGAATTTTCTTGATGAGGTTACTAGGAAAGTTGACAAGGGTAAAGCAGTGGATGTTGTTGATATAGACTTCAGTAAGGTCTTTGACAAGGTTCCACACGGGAGGTTAGTTAGGAGGGTTCAGTGGAAGTAGTAAAATGGATTCAGCAGTGGCTGGATGGGAGACACCAGAGAGTGGTGGATAACTGTGTGTCAGATTGGAGGACAGTGTGTAGCGGTGTGCCTCAGGGATCTGTACTGGGTCCAGTGTTGTTTGTCATATATATTAATGATCTGGATGATGGGGTGGTAAATTGGATGAGTAAGTATGCAGATGATACTAAGATAGATGGAGTTGTGGATAATGAAGTAGGTTTTCAAAGCTTGCAGAGAGATTTAGGACAGTTAGAAGAGTGGGCTGAAAGATGGCAGATGGAGTTTAATGCTGAAAAATGTGAGGTGCTACATTTTGGTAGGACTAATCAATATAGGACATACATGGTAAATGGTAGGGCATTGAAGAATGCTGTAGAACAGAGGGATCTAGGAGTAATGGTGCATAGTTCCCTGAAGGTGGAATCTCATGTGGATAGGGTGGTGAAGAAAGCTTTTGGTATGCTGGCTGTTATTAATCAGAGCATTGAGTATAGGAGTTGGGATGTAATGTTGAAATTGTATAAGGCATTGGTAAGGCCAAATTTGGTGTATTGTGTACAGTTCTGGTCTCTGAATTATAGGAAAGATGTCAATAAAATTGAGAGAGTACAGAGGAGGTTTACTAGAATGTTGCCTGGGTTTCATCTCCTAAGTTACGGAGAAAGGTTGAACAAGTTGGGTCTTTATTCCTTGGAGCGTAGAAGGTTGAGGAGGGACTTGATAGAGGTATTTAAAATTATAAAGGGAATAGATAGAGTTGACGTGGATAGGCTTTTCCCTTGAGAGCGGGGGAGATTCAAACAAGAGGACATGAATTGAGAGTTAAAGGGCAAAAGTTTAGGGGTAACATGAGGGGGAATTTCTTTACTCAGAGAGTTCTAGCAGAAGTGGTTGAGGCAGGTTCGATGTTGTCACTTAAAGTTATATTGGATAGATATATGGACAGGAAGGGAATGGAGGGTTATGGACTGAGTGCAGGTCGGTGGGATAGGTGAGAGTAAGAGTTCGGCACGGACTAGAAGGGCCGAGATGACCTGTTTCCGTGCTGTAATTGTTATATGGCTATATATTAGGCTAATCAATGTAGTGTTGTCATAAATTTAATTAGCAGATTAGAGCTGTGGGATTGGTCAAACAGCAAACATAGCATGCTGGACTAAATAGCCTCCTCCTATATCATTAGAAAGGTCATAGAAGCATGGCCTTTTAAACCTGAGTGATCATTGCGTCCATATATAATCTAGAGGTTATGTGGTGATGCATGGTGCAGCTTGTGTTCATTAGCATGAGTCCTTGCAGCGATATTGGGCAATGCACCACAAATACCAGATGACTGTCAATGGTTGTCTGTAAAATGGTTATCAGCAGGCTGTAAAGTGGAGTGTTGTTCTTCAAGAGCAATACCAAATATAACCCAGTGCTATCTACTGATATCATTTACAAACCCACTGATTCTCACAGCTACACACATCAAAGTTGCTGGTGAACGCAGCAGGCCAGGCAGCATCTCTAGGAAGAGGTACAGTCAACGTTTTCAGGCCGAGACCCTTCGTCAGGACTAACTGAAGGAAGAGTTAGTAAGAGATTCGAAAGTGGGAGGGGGAGATCCAAAATGATAGGAGAAGACAGGAGGGGGAGGGATGGAGCCAAGAGCTGGACAGGTGATTGGCAAAAGGGATATGAGAGGATCATGGGACAGGAGGTCCGGGGAGAAAGACAAGGTGGGGGGGAACCAGAGGATGGGCAAGGGGTATATTCAGAGGGACAGAGGGAGAAAAAGGAGAGTGAGAGAAAGAATGTGTGTATAAAAATAAATAACAGATGGGGTACGAGGGGGAGGTGGGGCATTAGTGGAAGTTTGCGAGGGCCCCCCTCGTACCCCATCCGTTATTTATTTTTATACACGCATTCTTTCTCTCACTCTCCTTTTTCTCCCTCTGTCCCTCTGACTATACCCCTTGCCCATCCTCTGGTTTCCCCCCCCCACCTTGTCTTTCTCCCCGGACCTCCTGTCCCATGATCCTCTCATATCCCTTTTGCCAATCACCTGTCCAGCTCTTGGCTCCATCCCTCCCCCTCCTGTCTTCTCCTATCATTTTGGATCTCCCCCTCCCACTTTCAAATCTCTTACTAACTCTTCCTTCAGTTAGTCCTGATGAAGGGTCTCAGCCTGAAACGTTGACTGTACCTCTTCCTAGAGATGCTGCCTGGCCTGCTGTGTTCACCAGCAACTTTGATGTGTGTTGCTTGAATTTCCAGCATCTGCAGAATTCCTGTTGTTGCGATTCTCACAGCTACCTGGATTTTACCTCTTCCCATCCTGTCACTTGTAAAAAATGTCATCCTGTTCTCTCAGTTCCTCCGTCTTCTCCGCATCTGCTGTCAGGATGAGGCTTTTCATTCCAGGACTAGGGAGATGTCGTCCTCCTTCAAAAGAAAGGGGCTTCCCCTCCTCCACTATCAACACTGCCCTCACCCACATCTCTAACATTTCATGCATGTCTGCCCTCAACCTGTCCTCCCGCTGTCACACCAGGGATAGGGTTCCTGTTGTCCTCACCTACCACCCCCTGATAAGCAGAAGATTTGTTTCTTGTTGCACCCCTCCACCCCAGTCTTGTGCTGTACTGTGCAATGGTTGCATTCTACTTGCTACATTTTCTTGACCCCTTCTCCATTACACAGGTTGCAGTTTCCTGACAGACACTACAGAAGTTTGATCCCACCACTCCTTATAGAGAATTTCAATTCAGTTAATTAATCTATATGTAGTTTGGATAAGGAGCTATTCTCAGTATCGATGGCCGACGATATATTAGATTGTCACAAAAACCCAACTGCTTCATTAATTCCTTTGGGGGTGGAATCTGCTGGTATTGTGTAATCTGATCTTGACATGACTCGGCTGCACAGGTTGACTCCTCTGTCCCTGGAATTGGCTAGCCAGTCACTTTTTTAATCAAATCCTTTTAAGATCTGAGATTAAATCTCTCTGTTTTGCTCCTCAGATGTGAAGCTGTTTCTTTAAATTAACTTGGTAGTTTCCCATTTAGATATTTTAGTCTGCTCATCCATGAGACATGGTGGGTGTTGTTTCATCCATGAGGGACTTCTAGTTTACTGAAGCACAAAGACCTTGACAACACTTAGATCATGGCTGAGTGTAACAATGGCGGTTGTTAAATGACGTCCGGTGCCTATAAAAAGTATTCAACCTCCCCCCCTCCAGGAAATTTTCATCTTTTATTGTTTTACAACATTGAATCACACTGGATTTAATTTGGCGTTTTTGACACAGAAGAAGACTTTTTCATGTCAAAGTGAAAACAGATCTCTACAAAGAGATCTAAATTTTGTACAAATACAACACAAAATCATTGATTGCATAAGTATTCACCCCCTTCAAGTCAATTTTTAATAGATGCACATTAGGCAGCAATTAAAGCCTCACGTCTGTGCGGATAGGTCTCTATCAGCTTTGCACATCTGGGCACTACATTTTTCCCCCATTCTTCTTTATAAAACTGCTCAAACTTTGTCAGATTGCATGGGGATCATGAGTGAACATCTCTTTTCAACTTTAGCCTCAAATTCTCAGTTGGATTGAGGTCTGGACTCTGACTTGGCCACTCCAAATGTAGCTTTCTGTGCAGCCTTGGCTTTATGCTTGGAGTCATTGTCTCACTGCAAAACAAATCTTCTCGCAAGTTGCAGTTCTCTTACAGACTCCATCAGGTTTTCCTCCGGGATTTCTCTGTATTTTGCCGTATTCATTTTACCCTCTACCTTCACAAGCATCCCCACAGCATGATGCAGCCATCACCATGCTTCATGGTGGGGATGGTATGTTTTTGATAATGTGCAATGTTTGTTTACACCAAACGTAGTGTTTAGTCTATGGCCAAAAAGCTCAATTTTGGTTTCATCAGACCATGCAACCTTCTTCCAGCTGCCTTCAGAGTCTCCCACATGCCTTATGGCAAACTCTAGCTGAGATTTCATGAGGTTTTCTTCAACACTGGCTTTCTCTTTGCTACTCTCCCATAAAGCTGTGCCTGGTGTAGCACCTAGGCAACAGTTGTTGTATGCGCAGTCTCTCCCATCTCAGCCGCTGAAGTTTTAACTCCTCCAGAGTTGTTATAGCCTCCCTCGCTAGTCCCCTTATTGCTCAGTCACTCAGGTTTTGAGGACGGCCTGCTCTAGGCAGATTTACAGCTGTGCCATGTTCTTTCCATTTCTTGATGATTGACGTAACCGTACTCCAAGGGATATTCAGTGACTTGGAAATTTTCTTGTATCCATCTCTTGACTTGTGCTTTTCAATAACCTTTTTGTGGAGTTGTTTGGAGTGTTGTTTTGTCTTCATGGTGTAGTTTTTGCCAGGATACTGTCTTACCAGCTGATGGACCTTACAGATACAGGTGTATTTTTACTACAATCAATTGAAACACTTTGACTGCACACTAGTGTCAAAAAACAGATCTCTGTTTAACTAATTATGTGATTTCTAAAACCAACTGGCTGCACCAATAGTGATTTGATCTGTCATATTAAAGGGGGGAATACTTATGCAATAAATTATTTTGTGCTTTATATTTGTAATTAATTTAGATCACTTTGTAGAGATCTGTTTTCACTTTGACACAAAAGAGTCTTTTTCTGTTGATCCGTATCAAAAAAGCCAAATTAAGTCCGCTGTGATTCAATGTTGTAAAACAATAAGACATGAAAATTTCCAAGAGGGGTGAATACTTTCTGTAGGCACTGTAAAGATTTCTGTCTTAATCCCACCTGCACCTTGTCAAGTTTATTCATTATTGACCGTCCACATGTTATATGTCAATGATTTGGATGATGAATGGCTTTGTGGCCATGTTTGTGAATGATATGAAGATAGTTTGCTGGGACAGGGGGTAGAGTTGAAGATGCAGGGAGCTGGCAGAAGGACGTAGACAGATGAAGGGAATGAGCAAAGAAGTGGCAGATGGAATGCAGTGTAGGGAAGTGTGTGGTCATGCTCTTTGAGAGAAGGAGTAAAGGCCTATACTATTTTCTAATTGGGAAGACAATTTAAAGATCAGAAGTGCAAAGAGATTTGGGAGTCTTCATGCAGGATTCCCTAAAGGTTAATATGTAGGTTGAGTTGGTGGTGAGGAAAAGAAATGCGTTTGTTGGCATTAATTTCAAGAGGACTAGAATATAAAAGCAATGACGTAATGCAGAGGCTTTATAAGCCATTGGTCAGAATGCACTTGGAGCAGTTTTGTGCTCTTTGTCTCAGAAAGGATGTGCTGGCTTTGGAGAGGGTCCAGCAGAGGTTCATGAGATTTATCCCAGGAATGAAAGGGTTAAGGTCTGAGAAGCGTATCAAGGCTCTGTACTCACTGGAGTTTAGAAGCATGGGGTGCGGTTGGGGATTTCATTGAAACCTATTGACACAGAAAGGCCTAGTTAGGGTAAATTTGGAGAGGATGTTTCCTATAGTGGAGGAGTCTAGGACCAAAGGGCTCAGAGTAGAAGGACTTCCCTTTAGAACAGAGATGTGGAAGAATTTCTTCAGCCAGAAGGTTGTGAATCTGTGGAATTCATTGTCACGTGCAGCTATGGAGGCCAAGTCATTGGGTATACTGTATATAAAGTGGAAGTCGTTACTTTCTTGATTAGTAAGAATGTCAAAGGTTATAGGGAAAAGGCAGGAGAATGGGGTTGAGAAGGATAATAAATCAGCTATGATGGAATGGTGAAGCACTCTTGATGAGCTGAATGGCCTAATTCTGTTCCTATTGTCTTATGGTCTTGCATGTTTAATTTCATAGCCTGCCAGTAGTGTATTGGCATCAGCACTGGATTTCAAGGCAAATGGTCCTGGGTTCAAATCCAGCCTTACACTCTTTCCATCTGTGCTGGATTGAGCATTGAGCTGGCAACTCAGCCGTGTTTTAAAGTAAAATAGACAAATGCTAAGGTAACAGCAAAAAATGTCACCTGATGCATCACAGGGCACGAAAAGGAACAACAACACTGTTCAATTTCATAGACATCAGCAGTTTTCCAGTGCCTTATGCAATTCTGAACCTGGATTGGGTAGATTACACAGCTAATTTGCCATTGGGGTGTTTTGTAACACCAAAACATAAAACTAATTGAAAGAAAAATACGAATAACGTGTCTACTCTCAGATTTGTTTTTACTTTTAGTGAAGCTCGCATATGTGACGTGGTAGTGTAATAATGTATGCCATTCATGTTCTGTTACATATAACCCGCAATGCATTATATAAACAAAGAATGCTTACTCAAACAATATATTTACATTATCACACAAATATTACTGAAATATTAAACACACAACATTCCTCCCTGCTTAGCTATAAACAACCCAAATAGAATGCATCTCAACATTATGTAATCAAACAGAATCAAAGAAAATCCCAAGGCATTTTATACATGTGGTGAAAATAAGAAGGTACTGTAACTCAGGAAAGGATTGGACCACTCAGGGACAAAAGAAGGTGCTTCGATCTTCAGACAAAGTGGAGATATTAAACAAGTACTTCACGTTGGTATTCACCAAGGAGGAGACTGTTGAGAGTAGCAAGATCAGGAAGGGATCTGCTGATGTTCCAGGGCATGTTGATATTCTGTTTTGGGGGTTGCTAAACATTAAGATGGATTAGTCTGCAAGTTCTGATGGGATCCTTGACGGATTATTGAGTAAGGCAAGAAAGATCTTCATATTCTCTTTAGTCACAATGACATCCCAGAAGACTAGGAATAGCCAATGTTTACCCCTGTCTAAGAAGGACAATAAAAATCTAGTCAGGAAGTTATAAACTGGTGAGTTTTATATGACTAATAAAGATATTGTTGGAGAAAATTCTGGAAGACGGGATAGGCTCGGATCTGGAAAAGACCAGATTTATTAAGGTAGTCTGCATGGCTTTGTGCAGAGAAAATTATATTGATGGTAGGATGGTGGATGTTGATTACAATGACTTGAGGAAATCTTTTAAGAATTCCCTCAACCAGTTGGAAATGTGGGCAGAGAAATGACTAATTAGTGTTTGATCCAGACTCTGTTGATCCAGGGTGCAGACAGCCCAGCACATCTGTGGATGCAAACTTCCCTCTGTTCAGGGCATCTGCAGCAGCAGGTGTGTAAAAAGGGCCCGGAGGATCATTGGGGACTCTAGCCACCCCAACTACAGACTGTTTCAGCTGCTACTGTGTGGCAAATGGTATCACAGCATTAAGGCTAGAACCAACAGGCTGCGGAACAACTTGTTTCACCAGGCCATCAGATTTATCAATGCACATTGATCTGATTGTGTGTCTGACTGTACATTGTATCTGATTGCGTATCTGACTGTACAGTGTATCTGATCGTGTATCTGACTACATTGGTTCTGATCATGAATCTGACTGTACATTGATCTGATTGTGTATCTGACTGTACATTGTATTTGACTGCGTATCTGACTGTACATTGTATCTGACTGCATTGATCTGATTGTGAATTTGACTGTACAGTGTATCTGACTGCATTGATCTGATTGTGAATCTGACTGTACATACATGTATACAAAACACTTATGTATACAATCTTAGTGTTTGGGCAACATTTTCCCTCTTTATTGCTTGTACATAGTGATGGAGATGCAACATAAAATGTTTTACTCCCTTGGATGTAAGAAATAAAATAAATAATAAATACTATAAGGTGTTGTGCTTTGGGAGATCAATAGACAATAGACAATAGGTGCAGGAGTAGGCCATTCAGCCCTTTGAACCAGCACCACCATTCACTATGATCATGGCTGACCATCCACAATCAGTACCCTTTTCCTGCCTTCTCCCCATATCCCTTCACTCCACTATCTTTAAGAGCTCTATCTAACTCCTTTTTGAAAGAATCCAGAGAATTGGCCTCCACTGCCTTCTGAGGCAGAGCATTCCACAGAACCACAACCCTCTGTGTGAAAAAGTTTTTCCTCAACTCCGTTCTAAATTGTCTACCCCTTATTCTTAAACTGTGGCCTCTGGTTCTGGACTTCCCCCAACATCGGGAACATGTTTCCTGCCTCTAGCGTGTCCAATTCCTTAATAATCTTATATGTTTCAATCAGATCCCCTCTCATCCTTCTAGATTCCAGTGTATACAACCACAGTTGCTCCAATCTTTCAACATATGACAGTCCTGCCATCCCGGGAATTAACTTCGTGAACCTACGCTGCACTCCCTCAATAGCTAGAATGTCCTTCCTCAAATTTGGAGAACAAAACTGTACACAATATTCCAGGTGTGGTCTCACCAGGGCCCTGTACAACTGCAGAAGGACCTCTTTGCTCCTATACCCAGTTCCCCTTGTTATGAAGGCCAGCATGCCATTAGCTTTCTTCACCGCCTGCTGTACCTGCATGCTTACTTTCAATGACTGATGAACAAGGACACCTAGATCTCGTAGTACTTCCCCTTTTCCTAACTTGACACCATTCAGATAGTAATCTGCCTTCCTGTTCTTGCCACCAAAGTGGATAACCTCACATTTATCCACATTAAACTGCATCTGCCCACTCACCCAACCTGTCCAAGTCACCCTGCATTCTCATAACATCCTCCTCACATTTCACGCTGCCACCCAGCTTTGTGTCATCTGCAAATTTGCTAATGTTACTTTTAATCCCTTCATCTAAATCATTAATGTATATTGTAAATAGCTGCAGTCCCAGCACTGAGCCTTGCGGTACCCCACTAGTCACTGCCTGCCATTCTGAAAAGGACCCATTAATCCCTACTCTTTGTTTCCTGTCTGCCAACCAATTTCCTGTCCATGTCAGTACCCTACCCCCAATACCATTTGCTCTAATTTTGCACACTGACCTCCTTTGTGGGACCTTATCAAAGGCTTTCTGAAAGTCTAGGTACACTACATCCGCTGGCTTTCCCATATCCATTTTCATAGTTACATTCTCAAAAAATTCCAGAAGATTACTCAAGCATGATTTCCCCTTTGTAAATCCATGCTGACTCGGACCTATCCTGCCATTGCTATCCAAATATGCCACTATTACATCTTTTATAATTGATTCCAGCATCTTCCCCACCACTGATGTCAGACTAGCTGGTCTATAATTGCCTGTTTCCTCTCTCCCTCCTTTCTTAAAAAGTAGGATAACATGAGCTACCCTCCAATCCGCAGGAACTGATCCTGAATCTATAGAACATTGGAAAATGATAACCAATGCATCCACGATTTCTTGAGCCACCTCCTTAAGTACCCTGGGATGCAGACCATCAGGCCCTGGGGATTTATCAACCTTCAGTCCCATCAGTTTACCCAACACCATTTTGTGCCTGATGCGAATTTCCTTCAGTTCCTCTGTTACCCTAGGTCCTCTGGCCACTATTACATCTGGGAGATTGTTTGTGTCTTTCCTAGTGAAGATAGATCCAAAGTACCTGTTCAGCTCGTCTGCCGTTTCCTTGTTCCCCATAATAATTTCACCCGTTTCTGTGTTCAAGGGCCCAACTTTGGTCTTAACTAATTTTTTCTTCTTCACATACCTAAAGAAGCTTTTACTATCCTCCTTTATATTTTTGGCTAGCTTACCTTCGTACCTCATCTTTTCCCCCCGTATTGCCTTTTTAGTTATCTTCTGTTGCTCCTTGAAAGTCTCCCAATCCTCTAGCTTCTCACTCATCCTTGCTATGTTACACTTCCTCTCCTTTATTTTTATACTGTCCTTGACTTCCCTTGTCATCCACGGCTGCCCCTTACTCCCCTTAGAACCTTTCTTCCTCTTTGGAATGAACTGATCCTGGATCTTCTGTATTATTCCCAGAAATTCCTGCCATTATTGTTCCACTAGGGACCCTGCTAGGGTATCTTTCCAGTCAATTTTTGCCAACTCCTCCCTCATGTGTCCATAGTCCCCTTCGTTCAACTGTAATACTGACACTTCCGATCTTCCCTTCTCCCTCTGAAATTGTAGATTAAAACTTATCATATTATGGTCACTACCTCCTAATGGCTCCTTTACCTCGAGTTCCCTTATCAAATCTGGCTCATTACACAACACTAAATCCAGAATTGCCTTCTCCCTAGTAGGCCCTAATACAAGCTGCTCTAAGAATCCATCTCTGAGGCATTCCACAAACTCTCTTTCTTGGGGTCCAGTACCAACCTGATTTTCCCAGTCTACCTGCATGTTGAAATCCCCCATAACAACTATAGAGTTACCTTTGCGACATGCCAGTTTTAACTCTTGATTTAACTTGCACCCTATATCCAGGCTACTGTTGGGGGCCTGTAGATAACTCCCATCAGGGTCTCTTTGCCCTTACAGTTTCTCAGTTCTATCCATACTGACTCTACATCTCCTGATTCTGTGTCCCCCCTCGCAAGGGACTGAATTTCATCCCTCACCAGCAGAGCCACCCCACCCCATCTGCCAACCTGTCTGTCCTTTCGATAGGATGTATATACCTGAATATTCATTTCCCAGCCCTGGTCCTCTTGCAGCCATGTCTCTGTTATTCCCACAACATCATACTTGCCAATTTCCAACTGAGCCTCAAGCTCATCCACTTTATTTCTTATACTCTGTGCATTCATATACAATACTTTTAATCCTTTTAAAGTAATACTTTTACTCCCCTCACCTTTCACATCGATTCCTATTGCACTCGCCCATACTCTCCGATCCCTTCCTGATCTTTCTGCCCCTTTAATTCTGTTGTCTTTCTTAACTTTTCTTATTCTCTCTTTCCCTTTAACTCCACCTTATATTTCCAGTTCATTCCCCTCCTGCCCCCCCCCCCACTACTCAGTTTACACACACCCGTGTAGCAGTGGCAAACCTGCCTGCCAGGATGCTGGTCCCCCGTCTGTTAAGATGCAACCCGTCTCTTCTGTACAATTCATCCTTACCCCAAAACAGATCCCAGTGGCCCAAGAATCTAAATCCCTGCTCCCCCGCACCAGCTCTTCAGCCACACATTCAGATCCCAGATTTCCCTGTTCCTGTCCTCTCCTGCACAAGGAACTGGAAGCAAACCCAAGATAACCACCCTGGAGGTCCTGCCACATCCACGTAAGGACAGAGGAGCTTTTTACCGGTGATATTCTTGATTTGTTGATGTAACCTTTTTGGATCAGTAATAGGGATTCTTTCTATTTGCTCACATTCCTAGTTTAACCATTCTTCTTTGACTTTTTGACATAAGCTTTCAACTTTTTTCTCTAAGGACTTATATTCTATAGGATTTGCTTTCTTCCGTCTCCTTTCTTCCATTAGATGTTTGATTTCATCTGTCATCCATTTATTCTTTGTTCTTTTTCTGTTTTAGGAATCACTGACTTTGCTGATTCTACCAAGGCATCTTTTAGAGAATTAAATTTCATTTCTACATGATTGCTATCATCTTCAACAGATTCTATTTCTAGACTTTGAAATCTATTCCTTACTTCAATTGTAAATTTTTGTCTTAAGTTTTCTTCTTTAATTAATTGCAAGTAGTCAAGGGATTGTTCAGGTTTTTACTTCTTTAGTTTTTTAAGTTCTACTTTTACATGACATACTACTGGTTACGGTCACTATTACAGTCTGCACCTGGATACGTTTTGCATTGAGTCACTGAGTTTCTAAATCTTTGGTTTACAGTAATAAAGTCAATTTAATTTCTAGTGTTATCAGCTGGACTTTTCCAGGACTACAAGCATCTTGGATGGTTTTTAAAGTAGGTATTCATAATGACCTGATTATTCATCTTACACCATTCTACCCATTTCTCACCTCTTTCATTTCTTTCCCATAGTCCAAATTTTCCTATGGTATTTCCATCAGCACCTTGTCCTACTTTAGCATTTAGATTTCCCGTGACAATAACAATATCTTGAGATTTGCATCCATTCTTTGTTTGTTCAAGCTCTTCATAGAATTTTCTATATCCTCATTTGTTCCATCTGTTGTTGGTGCATATACCTGTATAATTGCTAAATCAAATGGTTGTCCTCTGAATCTAACAAGGAGCACCCTTTCTGATATTGCCCAATGTCCTAAAACACTTTTTGCCATGTTTTCATCCATAAGAATTCCTACTCCATTAGTATGGGATGTTCCACAAGAATAAATTAGTGTTTTATTTCTATTCTCACATGTTCCAGCACCTATCCAACGAACTTCACTAATTCCCATGATGTTAACCTTTAGTCTTTCCATTTCATTTATCACATTGTCCAATCTTCCTGCTTGATATAGGGTTCTTACATCCAAGTGGCAATAATTTTCTTTTGTGTTTCTTGAATTTTATGAGCACTAGCTTGATGACGGTCGGGGATCCCCTGCTGACCAGAATCAACCCTACCGAGCGAAGCATCTTCAGAATTGTCTTGAAGATTCTCTTGACGCTGTTGTTGTGTGATACGTTTTGTGAGTTTGACCATGGTTTTCTCAGCAAATAGATTCTAGGAAACCTAGTATCTAGTAACGGTGGTTTGCTATTGCCTACCATTGGACGAACTAAAGAGATCACCATTTCTCTTCCCAAATGTTCATCCGCCTGTACTATAGCCGTTGACATTTGAGGTCCTAGCTCATCTGCCTTCTCCGTCATAAGTTCAGTTACTGAACCTGCTGGATCTGCCGTTGGCCTTCGCTCGTACCCTGAGCAGGAACCCTTGCAGGTGCTACCGTTCCGGGTCAGAGTGGCCCTGGGAGCAATGAATGACTAAGGGGTAACTTCACTTTCCCCAAAGCTCTGAAAGTCCCCAGTCAGAGCCTCATCACCGGTTGCAGTTTAAAGTCATACGCAGGACATTCTTCGCCATATTCAATACAATAATGGAGTTATTTACTACTGATTACTATCAATTTGTATCAGTTTAGTCTTGCCATCACTGAGTTCTTCCTTGTGTGACACCAGAGTCTATTGTGAACCAAACTGACCAGGTATTAGCTTGTTTAGACTCAAAGCATCTGCTAAATCACTTAATTTTGCAGCCCATGTTTCTGGAAGACTTTTGCTGAAAAACTGTGGGCTTCGTGCCGCAGTGTAAATACAAAAATATAGCCTCCAAATTAGCAGCAGCCTGTGAAATCAGAAGAGTTAAGGTTGATAATTCACCTTAGGATCTCATTTGGGCTTCAGTTCCACCAAACTGCAAACTGCAGCGTCTGACCTCACTAAACGTGATGGCCTACTTTTTTACTGAAGCTGCTGTGTTTTCAATGTGTGACGGGAATCTGAATTCATTGTTGTGGAGCAGATGTTATGCAACTGTTATTTTGTCGGGTCGTTTGTGTTGTTTACTCCCAGATCTTTTTAAGCATCCAGTTTTCCTGAACTTTTCTGCAGTGGATTCATTGTTATTTAGTTGCATTTCTAACTCCTCAGAAGTAGCCCCTGTATGCTTGCAGCAAGACAGAGACATTCAAGCATGGAAACTATTAAGTGGCAGGCAGCGGCTGCATTGTACATTTGTCTGGTAAAGACCATATTTAACAAGAGGTTCTGTCCACTTATTCTTGACAACTAAATGTATTACCTTTGCTGAGGTAATCATGATCAATATCCTGAGGCGTCAACTGACAAGCTCCATTAATACTGTGAATACAAGGATAGAACAGAGAATGGACGTATGTACTCTGCATCGAGTGGCTTGCTCAGGCCTTTCCTTTAAGACAAGCTCGGAGTGTCAGGGATCACTTCCACTTGTCAGAGTGACTGCAGCTTCACAATACTCAGGAAGCTGGGCACCAGATAAATACAAAGCAGAGTCAGTTTGACATCTTGCTCACCGTTGCTGTGTCCTGGGGCTACTGTGTGTTCTACCTACAAAGTGCACTGCACAGCTTGTCATGGATTCAGAATCAGAATTGGGTTTATTATCACTGACCTATGTTGTGAAATTTGTTGTTTTGCGACAGCAGTACGGTACAGTACATAAAATATACTACAAAACTACAATAAGAAATAGGTTTAAAAAATTAATTAAGTAATGCAAAAAGAGAGCAAAAATATTGAGTTAGTGTTCATGGGTTCAATGTCCATTCAGAAATCTGCTGGCAGAGAGGAAGAATTGATTTGAATTGACTTTATTACTTACATCCTTCATATACATGAAGAGTAAAAACCTTTATGTTATGTCTCCATCTAAATGTGCAATATGTAATTTATAGTAATTTGTAATAAATAGTATATACAGCAGGACAGTCAATATAACATAGAAATATAGTTGTATCAGCACGAGTTAAGGAGCCTGATGGCCTGGTGGAAGAAGCTGTCCTGGAGCCGTTGGTCCTATCAGTGCTGCGGTACCGTTTCCCGGATGGTAGCAGCTGGAACAGTTTGTGGTTGGGGTGACTCGGGTGTCCCAATGATCCTTCAGGCCCTTTTTACACACCTGTCTTTGTAAATGTCTTGAATAGTGGAAAGTTCACACCTACAGATGCGCTGTGCTGTCTGCACCACTCTCTGCAGAGTTCTGCGATTGAGGGAAGCACAATTCCCATCCCAGGCAGTGATGCAGCTGATCAGGATGCTCACAATTGTGCCCCTGTAGAAAATTCTTAAGATTTGCGGGCCCGTACCAAACTTCTTCAACCGTCTGAGATGAAAGAGGCACTGTTGTGCCTTTTACACCACACAGCCGGTATGTACAGACCACATGAGATCCTCGGTGATGTGTATGTTGAAGAACTTAAAGCTGTTCACCCTCTCAACCCCAGATCCATTAATGTCAATAGGGGTTAGCCTGTCTCCATTCTTTCTGTAGTTCACAACCAGCTCCTTTGTTTTTGCGATACTGAGGGAGAGGTTGTTTTCTTGACACCACTGTGTCAGGGTGGTGACTTCTTCCCTGTAGGCTGCCTCGCTTTTATTTGAGATCAGGCCAATCAATGTAGTGCTGTCAGCAAATTTAATGAGCAGATTGGAGCTGTGGGTGGCGACACAGTCATGGGTTTGCAGAGAGTAAAGGAGAGGACTTAGGACACAGCCTGAGGGGCAGAGGTGAGGGAGCCCACTCTTACCACCTGCCAGTGATCTGACAGGAAGTTCAGGATCCAGCTACACAAGGCAGGGTGAAGGCCGAGGTCTTCGAGCTTCTTGTCGAGCCTGGATGGAGCTATGGTGTTGAATGCTGAACTGTAGTCCAAGAACTGCATTCTCACAAGCATCCTTCTTCTCCAGATGTGTAAGAAGCTATTCCTAAAATGTTGAAATGTGTTGCTTCAAGCTCCTCTACCTCCTCCGTGATGGAAGTAAGGAACAGAAAGCATGTCCTGGGTGCTGGTGGCCCTTAATGATGGATGCCACCTTTTTGAGGCACTGCTTTTTGAAGGTGTCCTTGATGGAGGAGAGACTGGTACCCATGATGGAGCTGGCTGGGTTTACAACCCTCTGCAGTTTTTTCCAATCCTGTGCGATACCAGGCGGCGATGCAAGCAGGCAGAATGCTCTCCATGGTGCATATGAAGAAATTTTCTGGAGTCATACCAAATCTCCTCTAGCTCCTGCTGGAGTATGGCCACTGGTGTGCTTTCTTTGTTGGGCCCAGGATAGATCTTCAGAGTGTTGACACCCAGGAACTAGAAACTGTAAACTCTTTTCACTGCTGGGACCCCCTCAATGAGAAATGGTCTGTGTTGCCTTGATTTCCTCTCCCTGAAGTCCCCAATCAATTCCCTAGTCTCAAAGGCATTGATTGTAAGGTTATTGTTGTGACACCGCTCAACCAGCTGACCCACTCCTGTATACCTCCTCATGTTTGTCAGCACTTTCGAAACCAGAGAGCTATGCTACTGGATGGGCATGACTGGGAAAACACAACCTGCTCATTCCCCTCTAAATTTGTTTCCAAATTATGGAAACAAAAGGCTGACCAGTGACTAAGAGCAGGGCCAAAGCCTGGAATTCTCTAACCTTGCTTTTTCACAGATATACTATGGTTTTTCAAGAAGGTGACACCAAACATCCCAGCCCCATAAAATATCATAAAGTAAAGGTGATATAACTTCTGTCTGTAAATTGGTTATTTTGGCACTCTTGTGCAGTATCCTCTCTCATAATTGACTAGTCCTGCGTTTAAACAATGTCACTTTTGATTCATGAAGGAAAAGGTAACTGTTGCCAATACTATCTTGGGTTTTGGGAGAATCTTATTGATGGGGAAACAATACAATCCCTTCTGCTTCAGCTGTACTGTATGTCCATGGACTAAATAGTAAATTCATTACACAGGTAAACTCTCTTCATGTATGGGGAAAATAAAATCATGGCCTTGGGAACAAGCAACCATTATTCCTTCTCCAGCAGTACTGGATAGGTGATTGTGTGCACAGAAAATAATTGATTCTCTGGAACAAGTGGGCTGTTAAACCTCCAGGACCACACAAAGGGGTCAATGCAAAAATTTCATTGCATATCTTCTTGTTCTAGGCACTTACTGCTGTATTCCTTGTTCTAGGCACTCCCTGCTGTATTCCTTGTTCTAGGCACTCCCTGCTGTATTCATTATCCCAGCATCTCTTTCATGATTTAGCCTTGTTTAAGCGTATCAGGGTGAAGCTTTGCCCAGTTCAATGTTGTGAAGCTGTCAGCCACTGTAAAGCCATTTCCTGATCCTAATTAGGCATTATTTTCCAGATCCCAGCACACTCCATGCTGTCCTAACACTTAAGTTCTTGTTTGAACAGAGCAAGTATCTGGTTAGTGATTGGTCTGACACTTCTGTATTCCTCTGCCATACTTCATCACCCACAGCTGCACCTCATGAAGAGATTAATGAGGGCCACTGTTCTGGTCAACACTTGCTTTCGCTCCTTCAACTTTTTAGACAGGTTTGTGCTAAATTCCCAAGCAATAGTTTAATGTGTACGATTTGTATTCTTTAGTTATAGCCCTCTTGTAGATTATTGAAATTAGTTCTCTTCCTATTGACACAGGGCTATGAAACATACTTTTATAATTCAAATTTGGAAGTAAGTCATCCAACAAGGAAAGTTATATTCTGCCTATTAAAGAAAGTATTGATTGTGGATAGCTCTCCCTCAGTTGCCTCTGAAATGATGAAATAATTCTTTGATGGAATTTTTCAGCTGTCCTGGTGCCTTTCTTTGGCAATGATACTGAGGGAAGATTAATCTCAAACTGCAGCCAAATGACCTCTCACACTGGTTTGATTTTCAGCATTGCTTTCACTCTGTTGTCCCAGTCCTACTGGTTTCTGTGATACGTGCCATTCCTTTGCTGTTGAGCTGAGTACTGATTGAGCATCTTCCCGTTCAGATGGTGCTGGAAATGTTAACTAAAAATAAAGTGCTGAAAACACTCAGGTCAGGCAACGTTTGTGGAAAGAGGTTCAATTAACTTTTCAGATTTTAGATCTAATGAAGGGATGAGTGTCTCCAGCATTTTTGTTTTATTTCATGAATTAATTAATTTTGGGGGTAAGGTGGAACAAGTAGGAAATTCTTCAAACCTGGCGGGTTTCCTGAAGGCAGTTGGGACTAAATTGTGCGGCATGGTAGTGTAGCTGTAAGTGTAAGACTATTACAGGGCCACAGACCCAGGTTCAATTCCCGCTGTTGTTTGTAAGGAGCTTGCATGTTCTCCTCACGACCATGTAGATTTTCTCCAATTTTTTCACATGTTCCAAAGACATGTGGCTTAGGAGGGTAATTGGTCACATGGGTGTACTCTAGTGCAGGGGTCCCCAACCTTTTTTGCACTGCGGACCAGTTTATTATCGGCAATATTCTTGCGGACTGGCCGACCGGGTGGGGGTGGGGGGGTAGGGTTGCCAACGGACAAGAATAGCAGTCAAATATGTTGTGTTTACTCAGAGAAAGACTACAATGACCATGAAGCCTTGCGCGGGCACCAGTGCGCATGCGTGTACCTGCTGATTTTTTTTTGCTGCAAATTGTTTTTGGCGATTCTGTTCGGGGGGTGGGGGGGGGGTGGTGTTAATCAAGACCGGAATGTAGGTGATAAGTGGCTAATACACTCAATTTCATTTCTAAAAGGGTTTATCTAACAAATTTAATATTAAACACACAGCACATATTTTCCTTGCATGAATATAGTGATAAGTCAATTATCAGGGGAGCTTGAAGTAAGTGTTGAATGAACTTCCAGTGGAAGTGGTAGAGGCAGGTTCAATATTATCATTTAAAGAAAAATTGAATAGGTATATGGACAGGAAAGGAATGGAGGGTTGTGGGCTGAGTGCGGGTCGGTGGGACGAGGTGAGAGTAGCGTTCGGCACGAACTAGAAGGGCAGAGATTGCCTGTTTCCGTACTGTAATTGTTACATGGTTATATAAGTAAGTGGATAGCATCATAACATTTTAAGTAACATTTGGATATTAAACACACAGTGCATATTTTCCTTGTATGAACATATAAAATCATTGCAATGCACCAATATCGCTGAATCAGTGGGAGCCCTGGGCTTGTTTTCCTGCAACAACGCGGTGCCATCGAGGGGTGATGGGAGACAGCGATACTCGAAGGGGGTTCCTTACGTCCAGTCTATTCTGCAATTTAGTTTTTGTTGCATTAATTGCAGAAAACTCCACTTCGCAGAAAAATGTTGGAAATGGAAGCAACGTTTTCAGTGCTTTTGTGGCTATCTCAAGATATTTAACCCTGACTTTGATCCAGAATGCCGGCAGAGATGTTATGTCAAACATACTTCTCAGCCCGCCCTCATTTGCAAGCTCGAGGAGTTGATCTCCTTCCCGCGCTGACATGGATGACGCGAGTAATGACCTTGCATGCGTTCAAGCTCAACAGTGGGCTTGGCAGGGAATGAGGAAAGGTGCAGCTGACTCATATCGTTTCCTCGCGGCCCGGTAGCACATGCTTTGCGGCCCGGTGGTTGGGGACCGCTGCTCTAGTGTGGGCTCACTGGGCTGGAAGGGCCTGTTACTGTGCTGTATCTCTAAATAAAATAAAATAAATTGATGTTTAGAAGGTTTAAAGATGTCCATCCCACCACCATCTTACTGGGCGCATGGCATTACAGAATTAACCCCCAAGTGTGCAGAGATAAAAAAAAGTTCATTTGACTTGAACAGTAATGTGAGTGAACTGGCTTTGAAACATTGTGGATGAATAGCTTTTTTTTCATTTTTTTCAGGATCTTTATAAGGCTGGCAAGACCAGCATTTATTGCCCAACCCTAACGACCCTTGAGAAATTAGTGGCAATATGACTGGCTTGCTAGGTCATTTAGCAGTCAAGCAGCTGGGGTGGATCTTGGGAGATACAGAAGCCAGGCCTGGTCAGGGTAACCAGATTTCATTCCACGAAGGGCATGAGTGAACCAGATGGATTTTCACAACAAAGCATTCTTCATGGCCTTCATTAGTAAGTCAAGGTCATTATGTAAACACTTTCGATTTTTAAAAGAAAAACTGAACTCTGTAGATGCCATTTGGGATTTTACTCCAGTCTCCAGATTTCCAGTCCAGGCTTCTGGAAAATCAGTCCTGTAATGTACCAGAGGTCCACATCATACTCCAGTGATCAGATGAACTGGGATCTGTACATTCAGATCACAAACACAAGAGATTCTGCAGATGCTGGAAATCTTAAGTGTAACACTCAGCTCTATCAACTCACGTTCGTCCAGGGGAAGCTGCCATCTGCCCGCCAAACTGTGTCTACGTTTGCGGAGATGCTGTGCAATGCACCCCGGTACAAACCCACAATGTAAAATATCAGACAGTACACAATGGTTACACTTTATAACTCTTTTAGGTGGTATGGTTAGTAGAAACATATAACACAAAGGCACCACTCAGTAAGTTTATTAATCTTGTGCACAAAATATAATTCGTTGGAGCTCACGCCTTCCCGATCAATCCACAATCGACCTCCGACAGCATCCGAACCATCGAATTTCAGTATCCACCATCCGGGAACCGCCAGCCGCTCCCGTACTCGCCCTTTCTCTTCACTTGCCTCACCGAAAAGCCCGCTGACTCTCTCTCGGTTCCCCCCCCCATACCAGATAGCATAACACAGCGGTCCCCAACCACCGGGCCGCAGATCGGTACCGGGCTGCAGAGCATGTGCTACTGGGCCGCGAGGAAACGATATGATTTGGCGATATGAGTCAGCTGCACCTTTCCTCATTCCTTGTCATGGCCACTGATCAGCCATTACGCATGCGAGGTCATGACCCGCGCGTCATCCGAGTCAGGGTGGGAAGGAGATCAACTCCTCGAGCTTGCAAATGACGACGGGCTGAAAAGTATGTTTGACGTAACATCTCTGTCGGCATTTTGGATCAAAGTCAAGGCTAAATATCCTGAGATAGCCACGAAAGCACTGAAAACGTTGCTTTCATTTCCAAATTTTTCTGCGAAGCGGAGTTTTCTGCAATGAATACAATGAAAGCTAAACTGCGGAATAGACTGGACATAAGGAACCCCCTTCGAGTATCGCTGCCTCCCACCACCCCTCAATAGGACCGTCTTGTTGCAGGGACACAAGCCCAGGGCTCCCACTGGTTCAGCGATATTGGTGTGTTGCAATGATTTTATATATTTATACGGGGAAAATATGTGCCGTGTGTTTAATATCCAAATGTTACTTAAAATGTTATGATGCTATTGACTTATAAGTGACCGTATAAATATTACAGTACGGAAACAGGCCATCTTGGCCCTTCTAGTCTGTGCCGAACGCTACTCTCACCAAGTCCCACCGACCTGCACACAGCCCATAACCTTCCATTCCTTTCCTGTCCATATACCTATCCAATTTTTCTTTAAATGACAATATTGAACCTGCTTCTATCACTTCTACTGGAAGTTTGTTCAACACTTACTTCAAGCTCCCCTGTCCTCCCCTAATAATTGACTTATCGCTATATTCATGCGAGGAAAATATGCGCTGTGTGTTTAATATTAAATTCGTTAGATAAACCCTTTTAGATACAAAATTGAGTGTATTACCCACTTATCGCCTATATTCCAGTAGTGATTAACACCCACCCCCACGAACAGAATTGCCAAAAAGGATTTGCTGGGGTTGGGGGGTGGAATCGGCAGGTAATGATGCACATGCGCACTGGTGCCTGCGCAAGGCTTCATGGTCATGGTAGTCTTTTTGGGTAAACAACGCATTTGACTGCTACTCTTGTCCATTGGCAACCCTACCCCCCCCCCCCCCACCCCCCCCGGTTGGCCGGTCCGCAATGCAAAAAAGGTTGGGGACCCCTAGCGTAACAGGTCATCATTGGTTAGTTCCCTGTTATCTGTAACTTTAACCTAAGCATTGTGGCTACAGAGAAACATAACCTCATCACCTAAGATTACAGAGAGCCATTTCATATAACACTATAGAGAAGCTGTTTTGTTAGCCTTAACTGTTAACATTACAGTTAATATTACTGAGAATCCTACGTTCTCCCCCCACCAAATTTAGTCATGCCCTCATGACGTTCAGATAATTCACCAAACCCTCCTGCAAAACACAGAGCCCAGTCCAAGTGTAGAAAGCAGTACCGTAACTCCCCAAACCAGTAGAGATCACACCCTGCTCCCCAGGCACTACGTAGGCCAACCTATCCAGGGGGTTCCTAATCCTCTGAGACCTCCGTACCCCCTCTTCTAGCTCCTACGGCTCAGACACTACTGGAGACACTTTGGGGCTACCTGGCAAAACCTCCTGCGATCTGTCACTCAAACCCCTCTGCAACTCAGAGCCCCCTGTCTTGGGTTCAGACCCCACTTCCTCCCCTCCAGAGTCCTGCTGTACTCCCTGTTACCTACCAATAGCCCCCTTCACCTCACCTGACGCAGTGGGAGAAGGGCGTGGAGTCTCTTCCTCTGTCATGGGGAAGCTTGCGAATGGCAGCATGTACCACACATCCGAATCATCATCTTCCGAATCAATATCCCTTTCAGGGCTAGGCCTGGCCCAGTCTCTTTCGCGGTGGGTTCTTCCATCGCCCCTCGCTTCCGCAAAGTCCTCGTACTAGGTGTAGACTCCAAGTTGGGCTCTTGGTCTACCTGCACCTCTTATCCCAGGGGAAACAGGTGGTTCCGATAGAGAATCTAGACAAGCCCCTTTCCCTCCCTGGGCCTCACCCAGAAAACTGGTAGGTTTGGCATCTGACTTTCCACCACATAGGGTGTGGCCGCCCAGCAGTCAGCCAACTTGTGCTTTCCAGGTAATCCCAAATTCCTCATGAAGACTTGGTCTCTCGGCAGGAGTTGTGAGAACTTCACTTTCTGGTCATACCTTCTCTTATTTCCCTGATTCTGCCTGAATTTGTGAGCCCTTTTCAGCTCTCTCCTCATATCAGACACATACTTCAGATAGTGCTTCGGCGGTACGTCACCCGCGTCAGTCCCGAAACAGAGGTCAATGGGCAACCTCGCCTCGCGCCCAAACATCAGATAATAGGGTGAATACCCAGTAGCTTCATTGCGTGTACAGTTGTAACAGTGAACTAGATGCCCAATATGTTGACTCCATCTGCTCTTTTTGCTGATCTCCAGAGTCCTGAGCATGTCTAGCAAGGTCCGATTAAACCTCTCAGGCTGGGGATCACACTGCGGATGATAGGGTGTGGTCCTCGATTTCTCAACTCCCAGCTTGCCCAGTAACTCATAAATAATCTTACTCTCAAAGTCCCGTCCCTGGTCACTATGTATCTGCTGGGGAAGGCCATAATGCACAAAATTCTTCTCCCTTAACACTCTTTTGCCACCGTAGACGCCCTCTGGTCCTTGGTAGGAAAAGCCTGAGCATATCTGGTGTAGTGATCCGTGATGACTAAGACATTCGCCGTGTTGCTGGCATCAGGTTCTATAGACAGAAAATCCATACACACCAGGTCCAGGGGCCCTGCACTCCGCAGGGGTGACAGGAGCGACCTGCACAGGCAGTTTCTTCCGGTGTATACAGCGAATGCATAACCTGCAGTACTCTTCAACCTCCGACTTCATTCTGGGCCAGTAAATCTGGTCTTTGAGCAATCCATAGGTCTTTTCCACCCCCAAATGTCAGGAACCATCGTGCAATGACTTCAACGCAGTCTTCCGATACTTCTCAGGCAAAGCCAATTGCCTGAAATGCGGTCCGGGGGTGACGTTACCTGGTATAAAAATTTGTGCTTCAACTTCAACAGAGGCCATTCCCTCAGTAATGGAGGCACCAAAACATGCTTCATCTACTCCGCCCGCGCCATGTCCCCCTTTTCCACTGCTTACCAAATAGTGCCAATGCCTGAGTCATCTCGCTGAGCAGCTGCCACTTCCCCAAAACTCAATTCTGGCAGCTGTTTGGTCTTCAGAGCAGTCAGGTCACAGTAAACTGGGGGTAGGGCGTCATCAGAAGCCCCCAATGGGTCCACTGTGCGATCCGGCCTCTCCTTTTCCTCGGCCTTCACGGTGATAGCAAACTGACACATGGCCTTCACTCCAGGGGCAGGAATGCTCTCTCACTCCTTGTCCCTCTCCAGTTCCTCATGCATCCGTTGGGACAAAGTGTCCGCATCGACATTCCAGCTCCCCAGCCGGTACTTCAGGCTGAAATCATATACTGACAATGCCGCCAACCACTGATGGCCAGTAGTATCCAGTTTCGCCAAGGTCAGGATGTAAGTGAGTGGGTTGTTGTCTGTCCTCACCTCAAACTTGGCCCTGTAGAGATAGTCACTCAGCTTATCCACCACCGCCCATTTCAACGCCAGGAACTCCAACTTGTAGGTGGGATAGTTTCTCTTGGAGGGCGACAAACTCCAGATGACAAACACTACAGGCCTCAACCGGGTGCCCTGATCCTGATACAGGACGGCCCCTAATCCCTTTCGGCTGGCATTGGTGTGCAGTCCATAGGGCAATCGGGGGTCCGCAAAAGCCAGCACCGGTGCCTGGGTCAGCAACTCTTTCAGTGATTTAAGAGCCTCCTCACATTTTGTATCCCACCCCTGTCCGAAGGGCTCTGATGGGTCCAGATATTCTCCAACTTCTCATCCCCTTTTCCCTTTCCCTTTCTTCCCCAAGGGAGGGTAACCACGCAGAAGCTGGTTCAAGTGGTGACTCACTTTGGCATAGCCCTTCTCAAATCTCCGATAATAACCACAGAATCCCAAGAGCAAGCGCAGAGCGCTCACAGTCTGGGGCCTCGGCCACGTGGTCACCGCTTCTATCTTAGCCGGGTCTGTAGCTACTCTATGCCGTGAGATTATGTGCCCAACATTGCTACAGACGTCTTGCAGAACTGGCACTTGTCCAGGGAAAGTTTTAACCCTTCTTCCTTCATCCGCCAGTGACTCAGCTCGCTGAGCTCCGGCCCCTCCCTCCCTCCCCGACAGTTTGCAGACAGCATGGTCCCGCCTCCCCTGGGACGCTAATCTCCTCTGGCAACTCCGCCCCTTGGATGTCCTCGCTTGTCTGCACTAACAGTAGGCCTGTGCTCATCTCAAAATCAAAGTTTCATGATACAATTTCCACTTTGCCAACAGCTTTAACCGTACTCAAACCTCGAAGTAACACTTCATCCAGTAGACTAGTCTCCACCCCCTTCAACACGCACGCATTGCTCACTGGCATCCCTGCAGCCGCACACCATCGCTGGCATCTGCTGTCGCCATCACAACTGAATTTTAAACAAAGTGATCACACAGCATCCACAGAATTCAGTCGCCGGGTGAATGCCCACAAATGTAACGCTCAGTTCTGTCGACTCACAGTCGTCTACGGGGAACTGCCATCTGCCCACCAAATTGTGTCTACGTTTGCGTAGATGCTGTGTAATGCACCCCGGTACAAACCCACAACGTAAAATATCAGACAGTACACAAGGTACGATTAAATGATTACATTTTATAACTCTTTTACGTGGTGTGGCTAGTAGAAACAAATAACACAAAGGCGCCACTCAGTAAGTTTATTAGTCTTGTGCACAAAATATAATTCGTTGGAGCTCACACCTTTCTGATCAATCCACAATCGACCTCTGAACTTCCGACAGCATCCGAACCGTCGAATTTCGGTAACCACCGTCTGGGATCCACCAGCCGCTTCCGCACTCGCCCTTTCACTTCGCTTGCCTCGCCGAAAAGCCCGCTGACTCTCTCTCGGTTCCCCCCATACCAGATAGCATAACAGGTCATCATTGGTTAGTACCTGTTATCTGTAACTTTAACCGAAACATCGCAGCTACAGAGAAACATTACCTCATCATTTAACATTACAGAGAACCATTTCATATATCACTACAGAGAAGCCATTTTGTTAGCCTTAACTGTTAACATTACAGTTAATGTTACTGAGAACCCTACATAAGCAACACACCCAAAATGCCAGGGGACTTCAGCAGGTCAGGCAGCATCTATGGAGGGAAACGAACAATCAACAGTTTCGGCCGGGCCCCTTCATCAGTTTGGGTCAACTGTGCCGTGTCTCTAAATAAAAATAAAATAAAGACATAGGAGGTGAATTCTTCCAAATGACACATGAAAATGAAGCTCTGTCTACACTCTTGGGAGATGTAAAAGATTTCATGGCACTGTTTTACACATCTAGAGAATTTTCCTGGCCAATCTTTATCCATCAGCCAGTGTCATAGAAACAGAAAATCTGCCTATAACATACTGCTGTCGGTACTTTAGTCTGCATATATTAGTTGGGGTTTCTACAATGCAACAGTGGTTATATTAGACTTCAAAGGATAAATTTCACAAGATCACAAGACAAAGGAGCAGAAGTAGGCCATTCGGCCCATCGAGTCTGCGCCATCACTCCACCATGAGCTAAACTATTCTCCCATCTAGTTCCTATTTCTGGCTTTTTTCCCATATCCCTTGATACCCTGACTAATTAGATACCTATCAATTTCCTTCTTAAACACCCTTAATGATCGGGCCTCCACAGCTGTATGTGGCAACGAATTCCACAAATCCACGACCCTCTGGCTCAAAAAATTTCTCTCTCTATTTTCCTCCCTCTCCTCACCCTCTCTCCTTTCCTCTTTCACCCCACCCCTTCCCTTCCCTCTCCCTCCATCTTTCTTTTCCCCCTTCCTGCCTCTCTCTCTCTCTCATCCACCTCTGCCTTTTCTCTCTCTTTCCAGCTCCCTCCATTTTCTCTTTTCCATTCGACCCCTCCTTCTCTCCCTCCCCTCCCTCTCCCCCTCCTCCCCTCTCTCTCCCCCTCCTCCCCTCTCTCTCCCCTCCTCCCCTCTCTCTCCCCCTCCTCCCCCCTCCCTCCCCTCCTCCCCCCTCTCTCCCCCTCCTCCCCTCTCTCTCCCCTCCTCCCCTCTCTCTCCCCTCCTCCCCCCTCTCTTCCCCTCCTCCCCCCTCTCTCCCCCTCCTCCCCCCTCTCTCCCCCTCCTCCCCCCTCTCTCCCCCTCCTCCCCTCTCTCTCCCCCTCCTCCCCCCTCTCTCCCCTCCTCCCCTCTCTCTCCCCCTCCTCCCCTTTCTCTCCCCCTCCTCCCCTCTCTCTCCTTCCCCTCTCTCCCTCCCCTCTCTTCCTCCCCCTCTCTTCTTTCCCCTCTCTTCCTCCCCTCTCTCTCCCTCTTCCTCTTTCTCCCTTCCCCCCTCTTTCTCCCTCCCCCCCTCTTTCTCCCTCCCCCCCTTCTCACACATATACACACGTTATACGTAATTCCTCACTATGTTGCAGGGAAGATGACAATTTACGGTGGAGTGCTGAGCGGAATAGAGGATTAGTTTGGTGGATTGTTGTGGTTGATGCTTTAGAACAAATTTTCAAGCAGTGTGGGGTTCAGTGAGAACTGCTGCACAGAGAGAGATGATGAGCATTGCAGTAACATTGTGTGCCTCTGAAAGCAATAGAAATTCACATCAGCCGCAGGAGCTACACAAATGAGAAGGACTGGATTTGCAGGGCAAACGTGAGAGGGGTAGTGCACAACAGACACACACACACACACACACACAGAGTGAACAAGGAGATGAGCGGTCTCAGAACCAATCAGAGCACTCAGCCTTGCAAAGCTACCAATGGCTGAGTTTTGCACACTGCCCATTGACTGCAGAATCCTGGGCTCCTATAAAAGGCATGGCTTCTGAGTGACAGGCTGCAAAACTGTGATAGAGACTGAGCTTTTCTTTCGCTGCATTCAGGACATTTCTGTGGCTGCTGAACTGGAACAGTGCCCTTAATCTGATCTCAAGATGCCTGAGTGCTGGGATGGGGTAAGTGGATCTCCACAAGGAGGGGATGTGGGTAGGAGGTGTGCCCAGACGTGGACATGGAGTGTGTCCATCTATCCATCCTCCGTTAGTGATTAAAGACTGGCATTCGGGAACTGGTCAAGCTGTGCAGGCAAACAGCCTTTGTTCCTAGCTTTGAATGCTCTAGTAGATTGTGGGAAAGGGGGTGAGGTGCAAAGAGGTTCTTTATTTGCACTGAAAGCGTGAACCTGCTGTGATGTCAATTTTTTTTGAATTAGTAAGCAAAAATCTGGAACAGGCTGCAGATCTTTGTGTGTGGAATAGAGAGCCTCGTGTGGCAGCTGTACTCTACCCCTCTTTAATTGGTTAGGTGTGAGAAAAACTAAACTGATTTAATTTTCAGCACTTATAGCTTGCCTGCAGTGTTTGTACAGGAACAGCTCTTTGACCAGTCTGTGCAAAGTCAGTTTGCCATGAGGTTCGCATGCCCACACAGCACCAGTCACAGTACAAGGACATTCTGTAAATGGCTTTGCCTTTTACCCGCTGAGTGTGTGTTGCAGGGACTGTATGGTCCAATGAGATTGAACAGTTTGTCACATGAACATTGGTGTTTTGGAATTTATGTACTTTGTGTACAGATTGACGTGTATGGGTTTCTACATGTAGCTGTTTGTCAGCGAGTGTTCATTTGAAGAGGATGTTAATCTTTATAGGTGAATGCGTTATATGTAATTGTGCGTGTGTGTGGCTGTATGATTATGCATATCTGAGAAGGCAAGCATTTGTGCTGATATACATGGATTTGAAGGTGGTCTTTAAAACTTAACTCAATGTTTGAACCTGTCCTCATTTCCTTCATTGGCTCTGTCAAGTTTTGTTTGATAGCGTTCTGATTAAATACCTGGAACCTTACTGTCAAATTTTGTTTGATGGCATTCTGAAATCTGTTACTTTATTAAAGGTGCCATAAGATACAAATGTCTTTTGCATGCATGCACGTGGGAGCTCTTGTCAAAGGAAGAGATCATCATGCTGATAGGAAAATATTCAAGGATGTGGAAATGCAACATTTCTACTGACTTCTAGCCCACCACACGGCTCAAAGTGGGAAGAAACACTTGGGAGCTTCAGGACCATGCATTTGAAGCACAGAGAGGCCCTGGGTATGTGGCAGAAGGAATGCGCCTACTCACAAATTATCCATCTGTGCATCTTCTTGGCTGCCACTTGCCCCTTTCTTGGAAATGTCTGGGGATCCCAAATTGACTTCATTAGCCACTCAAAACCCACAGCAACCAGTGGAAGTTAGTCATCCTTAATCTATACAGCTGCCTAAAAAAGCATGGCAATAACAATCGGTATGTAATAATGTGCATGCACGTTGCTATTGGCATATACATGTTTACCTATGGACGGATTATATATTGTGTATCTCTTGACATGTGTGTATTGGAATGTGCTTTTCTATGACTGCATGTTAGATGTCTTAGCATATTTATCCCTTGAAGTTTGTCTCTAGCTGTATGTACATACAAGAATTTGCGTGTGTAAAATGTGAGAAATGCATTTAATTGTGACAAGTGCAATAGATGCGACCATGGGAAAATTTGTATTGAGTTGGAGTTTTTTTTCAATGTCCTCGTAATGCATACATTTATGTAAGTATGTGTACATATGACCCGATGTCTTGATGTTGATTCACCAATGGACTGTCAGACCCTTCAGAAATGATTGTCACAATGGATCTATTTTACGTGTTTCCTTATTGTCTCGTAATGCAAGACAGAGATAAGTTAGTTAAACGTAGGATGTTTCAATGAACCTTCAGTTTCTAGCTCCACTCAGTTTGCCTAGCATTGATTTTATGCCCGAATTCTACAACCTGACAACCCAAATACTTCCTATTAAGCCACAGTGGCTACAGGAGCAGGTCAGAAGTTGGGTATCCTTCAATGAGTGGCATGTCCCGTATCACCCTAAAGCCTACCAACTTGAGTTCATGCTTATTGTCTTGGGCAAATACCCAGGGTATAAATGCCGTGGAAGTCATCATCTTACAGCAACACAGTACACTCCAAACATAACAAAACACAAAGCAGCATACAGTTAAAAATTAACATAAATTATACATAACATGCAACAAAGTAAACAGAAATAAATACAATGACATTAGAGCAAGTTGAGGGAGAGGAAAAGGAGAAATATTGATGGAGGTAATGTTATGGCATTTCACATCAACCCATGGACCTTATGGCACGGGCAGAAGCTATTGTTGAACCTTAAAGTGAGGGTCTTCAGCATCTTCTACCTCCTGCCTGATAGCAGAAGCAGGAAGGTGGCATGGCCCCTTTCTGAGAGATTACCTCTTGTACATGTCATCTGTGGTGAGGAGAGCTGTACCCATGATGTAACTGGCTGAGTCCACTATCCTTTGTTGTCTCTTGCACTCATATGCATTAAACTATCCATACCAGTCAGAATACTTTCCACTGGGCATATATTGAAGCTTGTCCAAGTCTTTGATGACATGCCAAACCTCCTAAATGTCTAAGAAAGTAGAGACATTGGGGTGCCTTCTTTATGGTTGCATCTGTATACTGGGCCCAGATAGATCCCCTGAGAAGCTGACACATTGGATAACTTGGTGTTCCTGAAATAGAAGATCTACACACAGGCAAGTTGTAAGTGCTGGCCTGATCTCCTGTTTACCTCGTCTACCAGATAAAAGATGTGCAGAATGCCACCATCAATTTCACTGAGGTACATCACTGTAGTCTCTGTAGACAGTGAATCCTATGAAAAAAAATGAAAACCAGAGGGGAAAACAATCTGGGAAAAGCATCTGGGAAAAGCCTCCTGGCTCTCTGAAAGGAGAATGCCTGGTTGTTACCCGCTCAACTTATGCAGTGAGCTGCACTGTATCTCCAGGAATGGTCAATGTATTTATTTGCAGGAATGACTGATAAACACAAGCAAAGACACTTATAAGGATAACAACAAAAAATGTTTATCTTTGACAATGTTTAACAAAAAATGTTAAAATTAAAACTCTTCAAGGAACTTCACAAATGTATTACCAAACAAAATTTTAAACTGAGCGTGAAAGAGTTTTCAGACCTGCTGAATAAATGCTGATCTAAGGGGTATGGTTTAGGGCAGCGGTCCCCAACCACTGGGTCGTGGACCGGTACCGGGCCGTGAGGAAACGATATGATTTGGCGATATGAGTCAGCTGCACCTTTCGTCATTCCCTGTTCACGCCCACTGTTGAGCTTGAACGCACGCGAAGTCATTAACAGCGCATCATCCATGTCAGCACGGGAAGAAGATCAACTCCTCGAGCTTGCAAATGACGGCGGGCTGAAAAGTTTGACGTAATATCTCTGCCAGCATTCTGGATCAAAGTCAAGGCTAAGTATCCTGAGATAGCCACGAAAGCACTGAAATCGTTGCTTCCATTTCCAACATATCTCTGCAATGAATGCAACGAAAACTAAATTGCGGAATAGACTGGACATAAGGAACCCCCTTTGAGTATCGCTGTCTCACATCACCCCTCGATAGGACCGTCTCGTTGCAGGAAAACAAGCCCAGGGCTCCCACTGATTCAGCGATATTCCTGTGTTGCAATGATTTTATATGTTCATACAGGGAAAATATGTGCCATGTGTTTAATATCCAAACATTACTTAAAATGTTATGATGCTATTGACTGATGAGTGACTTATATAACCATATAACAATTACAGCACGGAAATAGGCGATCTCGGCCCTTCTAATCCGTGCCGAAAGTTACTCTCACCTAGTCCCACCGACCTGCACTCAGCCCATAACCCTCCATTCCTTTCCTGTCCATATACCTATCCAATCTTTCTTTAAATAATATCGAACCTGCCTCTACCACTTCTACTGGAAGCTCTTTCAACACTTACTTCAAGCTCCCCGTCCTCCCCTGATGACTGACTTATCACTATATTCATGCGAGGAAAATATGTGCTGTGTTTAATATTAAATTCGTTAGATAAACCCTTTTAGAAACGAAATTGAGTGTATTAGCCCCTTATTACCAATATTCCGGTCGTGATTACCCCCCCCCCCAAACAGAATCGCCAAAAACGACTTGCAAAGAATAATATTGGCAGGTACACACATGCGCCGATCACGCATGTGCACTGGTGCCCGCGCAAGGCTTCATGGTCATTGTAGTCTTTCTCGGGGTAAACACAACGTATTTTTTGACTGCTACTCTTGTCCGTTGGCAACCCTACGCACCCCCCCCCCCCACCCCCGCCCGGCAAGAATATTGTCAATATTAAACCGGTCCGCAGCGCAAGAAAGGTTGGGGACCCCTGTTCTAGACTGGGTATTGAGCAATGAGGAAGGGTTAATTAGCAATCTTGTCGTGAGAGGCCCCTTGGGTAAGAGTGACCATAATATGGTGGAATTCTTCATTAAGATGGAGAGTGACGTAGTTAATTCAGAAACAAAGGTTCTGAACTTAAAGAAGGGTAACTTTGAAGGTATGAGACATGAATTAACTAAGATAGACTGGCAAATGACACTTAAAGGGTTGACGGTGGATATGCAATGGCAAGCATTTAAAGATCGCATGGATGAACTACAACAATTGTTCATCCCAGTTTGGCAAAAGAATAAATCAAGGAAGGTAGTGCACCCGTGGCTGACAAGGGAAATTAGGGATAATCTCAAAGAAGAAGCATACAAATTAGCCAGAGAAAGTGGCTCACCTGAAGACTGGGAGAAATTCAGAGTTCAGCAGAGGAGGACAAAGGGCTTAGTTAGGAAGGGGAAAAAAGATTATGAGAAAAAACTGGCAGGGAACATAAAAACTGACTGTAAAAGCTTTTATAGATTGTGAAAAGAAAAAGATTGGTTAAGGCAAATGTAGGTCCCCTACAGACAGAAACAGGTGAATTGATGATGGGGAGCAAGGACATGGCAGACCAATTGAATAACTACTTTGATTCTGTCTTCACTACGGAGGACATAAATAATCTTCCGGAAATAGTAGGGGACAGAGGGTCCAGTGAGATGGAGGAACTCAGGGAAATACATGTTAGTAGGGAAGTGGTGTTAGGTAAATTAGAAGCAGATAAATCCCCAGGGCCAGATGGTCTGCATCCCAGAGTGCCCAAGAAATAGTGGATGCATTAATGATAATTTTTCAAAACTCTTTAGATTCTGGACTAGTTCCTGAGGATTGGAGGGTGGCTAATGTAACCCCACTTTTTAAAAAGAGGGAGAGAGAAACCAGGGAATTATAGGCCGGTTAGCCTGACATCGGTGTTGGGGAAAATGCTAGAATCAGTTATCAAAGATGTGATAACAGCACATTTGGAAAGTGGTGAAATCATCGGACAAAGTCAGCATGGATTTGTGAAAGGAAAATCATGTCTGACGAATCTCATAGAATTTTTTGAGGGTGTAACTGGTAGAGTGGATAGAGGAGAACCAGTGGATGTGGTATATTTGGATTTTGAAAAGGCTTTTGACAAAGTCCGCCACAGGAGATTAGTGTGCAAACTTAAAGCACATGGTATTGGGGGTAAGGTATTGATGTGGATAGAGAATTTGTTAGCAGACGGGAAGCAAAGAGTGGGAATAAATGGGACCTTTTCAGAATGGCAGGCAGTGACTAGTGGGTACCGCAAGGCTCAGTGCTGGGACCCCAGTTGTTTACAATATATATTAATGACTTAGATGAGGGAATTAAATGCAGCATCTCCAAGTTTGCGGATGACACAAAGCTAGGTGGCAGTGTTAGCTGTGAGGAGGATGCTAAGAGGATGCAGGGTGACTTGGATAGGTTAGGTGAGTGGGCAAATTCATGGCAGATGCAATTTAATGTGGATAAATGTGAGGTTATCCACTTTGGTGGCAAAAACAGGAAAACAGATTATTATCTGAATGGTGGCCGATCAGGAAAAGGGGAGGTGCAATGAGACCTGGGTGTCATTATACACCAGTCATTGAAAGTGGGCATGCAGGTACAGCAGGTGGTGAAAAAGGCGAATGGTATGCTGGCATTCATAGCAAGAGGATTCGAGTACAGGAGCAGGGAAGTACTACTGCAGTTGTACAAGGCCTTGGTGAGACCACACCTGGAGTATTGTGTGCAGTTTTGGTCCCCTAATCTATGGAGAGACATCCTTGCCATAGAGGGAGTACAAAGAAGGTTCACCAGATTGATTCCTGGGATGGCAGGACTTTCATATGTTGAAAGACTGGATCAACTAGGCTTATACTCCTTGGAATTTAGAAGATGAGGGGGGATCTTATTGAAACGTATAAAATCCTAAAGGGATTAGACAGGCTAGATGCAGGAAGATTGTTCCCGATGTTGGGAAAGTCCAGAACGAGGGGTCACAGTTTGAGAATAAAGAGGAAGCCTTTTAGGATCGAGATTAGGAAAAACTTCTTCACACGCAGAGTGGTGAATCTGTGGAATTCTCTGCCACAGGAAACAGTTGAGGCCAGTTCATTGGCTATATTTAAGAGGGAGTTAAATATGGCCCTTGTGGGTAAAGGGATCGGGGTTATGGAGGGAAGGCTGGTACAGGGTTCTGAGTTGGATGATCAGCCATGATCATACTGAATGGCAGTACAGGCTCGAAGGGCCGAATGGCCTACTCCTGCACCTATTTTCTATGTCTATGTCTAAACATTGTTGATACCTCAGAACTATTAAAATAAGGGGGAAATGTTGTGTCTGACCCTTGCTCTGTAGCAGGTTGAGTTAAGTGTGAAGCCTGGTTCCTGAGGATTGCTATGCAGAGACCTGCAAGTTTAAGTGCTGTGACACAGCTGTTCATTTGCCTCAGACTAACATCTGAACCATTTTGTTTGTCTTTGTGCCAAAATCTTCATCACATTAGCTATGGAAGTGTTTGACGGTGTATATTTCTCACACCATGAATGGGTGTATCTACCACATTGTGTATACTTGTCACATTCTGTGAGAAAGATGGGAGCAGTCTTGTGTGGAGTTTTTAAACTAGCCTGATCTTATTGGCTTGAATGATGTATTTCTGTAAAGTAAATGATTTTTGTGTGACTGTGAATAGTAAGAGTTTGTGTTTGTCTTGGTGTGATAGTTTTTATTTCTGTGTGTCTGCAGGATTATGGTATGCATTTATGCCAATGTGACTATTGAGATTTAGGGTAGCGTGTCTGTTTAGTGTAAATGCTACTGTTCAAGATAGTATGTAAATTTATTTTTGGAAAATCTCATCTCAATGATGACCAGACAGTCGGGTAGCCACACAATAAAATAAATGGTAGAATTTAATTCATGGCCATGTGATTAAGTGGATCAGCCAATTTGATGTTTTAATGTCTGAGTGGCTAATTGTTCTGAAGCCTGTGTAATTTCTTTGGTTTTATATTGCTGTAAAACAAGGAGGAGATTAGGGTGATAGTAAGAGAAGATATAAGATCTAAAGAGCAGAATGTTGAGTCCATCTGGGTTGAGATTAGGAATAGTAAAGGGAAAACAAAATCACTGGTGGGAGTTGTCTGTAGGCTATCGAATAATAACATTATAGTGACGTGGGAAAAAACCCAAGAAATGTCTGATATATGTAAGAATAGAATGGCCATTGTCATGGGGAGCTTTAACTTGCACATAGATTGGGCAAATCAAGTTGGTTAAGGCAGTCTTGAGAAGAACTTCATAGAATGCATTCATGATTGTTCTCTTGAACTGCATGTTAGTGAACCTACTGGGGATCTGGTCCTGTGCAATGAGACGTGAATTAGTTAAAGTTCAGAGTACATTTGTTATCAAAGTATGTATAAATTATACAGCCCTGAGATTTGTCTGCTGACAGGCAGCCATAAAACAAGAAACACAGAATAACCCATTTTTAAAAAAAGGGCAGCAAGCACCCAATGCAGAGAGAGAAAAAAAGAGCATATTGTGCAAACAATAAAAACAAGCAACAGCATTCAGAACAAAACTGAGTCCATAGACACAAAGCCTGGAGCAGCCCAAAGCCTCAGCTTCAGCTCATCACACAGTGGAGCAGCGAGCAAAACCAGCCCGACCCTCGTCTCCAGTCCCAACACCTGGCCTTTTCAATCCATCCAGATCAGGGTTTAAATTGTGTAAATGCCACGTCATTCCCTGCACTAGGCCTTGCTGCTTCAATGTGCTCATAATGATCTTGTGGTTAGGGATCCTCTTGGAAAGAGTGACCACAGTATGATTGAATTTCTCATACAAATGGAAGGTGCAATAGTTAGACCTAAAGCCAGTGTATTATGTCAAAGCAAGGGAGGCTACAATGGGAAGAGAGAGGTGCTGAGTAGTGTAGACTGGGTATACAGACTGGGATGGAACAGTTAAACAGTAGCGGAAGACTTTCCAAGAGATTTTTCAGAGTACTCATCAAAAGTGTATTGCATCTAAAAGCCAGGGCAGTGAGGGCAGGGAATGTCAGCCTTGGATAACTAAAGAAATAAAATAAGGCATGAAACTAAAAGCATATGCCAGGAGTAGTGGGAAATTGGATGTTTGCGAACACTTTAAAAGGCAACAAACATCCAATTAAGCAAGCACTAAGGAAAGGGAAGATAGATTATGAAAATAAACTAGCTCAAACATAAGAACATAGTAGAAGTTTTTATAATTATATAAAGCAGAAAAGGGTAAATAAAGTGATGGGAGGTCCCTTGCAAGATGAGGAAGGGGAATGAATATTAGGTCATGTGGAAATAGTGTAGGTGTTGAACAACTGTTTATAGTGGTCTTGAAGGTGAAAGACATGTCTAACATGCCAAAAAGAGAGATGTTATAGATGTGGTGGGAGGCGAGGACCTTGATGCAAAATGCTGTCACTAAAGAGGTAGTGATGAGCAAACCAGTGCCCTAAAGACAGACGAGTCCCCTGGTCTTGATGGGATGCAAATCCATGTACTGTAAAAAAAAATGGCAGAACTTACAGTGGACATAATTGTGATGATTTACCACATTTCTCTGGACTTTGGACAAATCCCAACAGATTGGAAAACAGTGAATGTCACCCCACTGTTTGAAAAAGGTGGGTCAATTAGCTTATCATCTGTAGTGAGGAAAAATGTTTGAAGCTATCATGAAGGAAGAAATAGTGAGACATCTGGATAGAAGTAGTTCCATCAGGATGACAGAGCATGGATTCATGAAGGGCAGGTTCTGTTTGACAAACTTACTGGAGTTCTTTGCACATATAATGAATGCAATGGATAGAGGGCAACGGGTGAATGTTGTGTACTTGAATTTCTAGAAGGCATTCAATAAGGTCCACATAAAAGACTTATCCATAAGATAACAATGTATGGAGTTGGGGATAAGATATTAGCATGGATAGTAGATCAGTTAACCAATAGAAAGCAGAGAACTGAGATAAATGGGTAATTCTTTGGTTGGCAATCAGTGGTGAGTGGGGTGTCACATGGATCAGCGTTGGGCCTTCATACGTTTACGATATAACAATTTGGAAGAGAGGACAAGGTGTAGTGTCTAAGTTTGCTGATGACACTATACTGAATAGAAAAACAAATTGTGCAGAAGATAAGGAGAATTTAAAGAGAATTATAGATAAGTTAAGAGAATGGCCAAGGTTCTGGAAGATGGAGTACAACATTGGGAAATGTAAGGTCATCCATTTTGGAAGGGAAAAATTAAAGATCAGATTATTGTATAAATCATGAAAGATTGTTGTCCAGGGGGAGTACTTGTGCATGAATTGCAAAAAGTTGGTTTGCAGGTACATCAGGTTATCAAAAAGGCAAATGGAATGCTGATCCTCATTGCTAGAAGGATTTAATTTAAGAGCAGGGAGGTTATGTTGCAACTAGGTACTAGTGAGCCCACTCCTGGAATACTGCATGCAATTCTGGTACCGTTACTTTAGCAAAGATGTACTGTCTTTTGAGGCGGTGCAGAGGAAGTTCACCAGGTTGATTCCTGGAGATGGTAGGAGTTAGCCTATGGGAAGAAATTGAGTCACCAGGGTCTTTAATGGCTGCAATTCAGAAGAATGAGAGTGTATCTTCTAGAAGGATATAACATTATGAAAGGAATAGATAAGAGAAGGGCAGGAAAGTTGTTTTTACTTTTAGGGTGGCACACTAGCTCAGTAGGTTCAATACCCACCACTATCTGTAAGACCATATGACCAAAGATATAGGAGCAGAAGTTTGCCATTTGACCCATCAAGTCTGCTTCAATCACAGGCTGATCCAGTTCTTCCAGTCATCCCTATTCCACTGCCATCTCCCCATACCCTTTGATGTCCTGGCTAATCAAGAACCTATCTATCTCTGCCTTAAATATACCCAGCGACTTGGCCTCCACACTCACTCGTGGCAACAAATTCCACAGATTTACCACCTTCTGACTAAAGTAATTTCTCTGCATCTCTGTTCTAAATGAACATCCTTCAATCCTGAAGTTGTACCCCCTTGTCCTCGACTCCCCTACCATTGGGAAATAACTTTGCCATATCTAATTTGTTCAGGACTTTTAACATTTGGAATGTTTCATTGAGATCTTCCCTCATTCTCCTGAACTCCAGGGAATATAGCCCAAGAGCTGGCAGACTTTCCTCATATGGTCACCCTTTCATTTCAGGAATCATTCTCGTGACTGCATGCAATACTCCAAGTGTGGTTTCACGAGTGCCTTATAGAGCCTCAACATCACATCCCTGCTCTAATATTCTATACCTCTAGAAATGAATGCCAACATTGTATTTGCCTTCTTCACCACCAACTCAATCTGGAGGTTAATCTTGAGGGTATCCTGCACAAATGCCAAGTCCTTTGCACCTCTGCATTTTGAATTCTCTCCCCATCTAAATAATAGTCTGTCTGTTTATTTTTTCCACCAAAGTGCATGACCATACACTTTCCAACATTGTATTTCATTTGCCACTTCTTTGCCCATTCCCCTAAACTATCTTAGTCTCTTTACAGGCTCTGTGTTTCCTCAACACTATCCACTCTCCACCTATCTTTGTATCATTGGCAAATCTTTGACATACAGTACATTGTAAAAAGCAGTGGTTCCAAAACCAATCCCTGTGGAACTCCACTGGTAACTGGCAGCCAGCTGGAATAGGATCTTTTTATTCCCACTCTCTGTTTTCTGCCGATCAGCTAATGCTTCACCCATGCTAATAACTTCCCTGTAATTCCATGGGCTCTTATCTTTCTAAGCAGCGTCATATGTGACACCTTGTCAAACACCTTCTGAAAATCCAAGTACCCCACATCTACTATATCTCCTTTGTCTACCCTGCCTGTAAATTTCTCAAAAAATTGCAGTAGGTTAGTCGGGCAGGATTTTCCTTTCAGGAAACCATGCTGGCTTTGGCCTATCTCGTCATGTGCCTCCAGGCACCCCGTCATTTCATCCCTAACAATTGATTCTAACAACTTCCCAACCACTGATGTCAGGCTAACAAGTCCATAGTTTCCTTTCTGCTGCCTCCCACCCTTCTTAAATAGCAGAGTAACATTTGCCATTTTCCAATCATCTGGTACAAAGCCAGAAACTATCGATTTTTGAAAGATCATTGTTAATAACTTTGTAATCTCTCCTGCTACTTCCTTCAGAACCTGAGGGTACATTCCATCAGTTCCAAACCATTAAGCTTCCATAATTTTCACTGCACATACTTAACTTCCTTGACTCTCTTGAATGAATGGTATACTGCAGATGTCTTCCACTGTGAAGACTGATGCAAAATATGGATTCATTTCCTCTACCATCTCTGCGTCTCTCATTACAATATCTCCAGCGTCATTTTCTGTTGGTCCTATATCTACCCTCAACTCTCATTTACCCTTTATATACTTAAAAAAGCTTCTTTGATAATAGTCACCAACTTTCTTTCAAAGTTCATCTTTCCCTTTCTAATGACCTTCTTAGTTTCTTTCTGTAAGTTTTTAAAAGCTTCCCAATCATCTCTCTACCCACTAGCTTTGGCTTCCTTGTATGCCCTCTCTTTTGCTTTTACTTTGGCTCTGACTTCACTTGTCAGCCACAGTAGTGTCCTCCTTCCACTCGAAAATTCCTTCTTATTTGGAATATATCTGTCGTGCACTTCCCTCATTTTTCGCAGTAACTCCAGCCATTGCTGCTCTGCTGTCCTTCCTGCTAGTGTCCCTTTCCAGTCAAATTTGGCCAGTTCCTCTCTCATGCCATTGTAATTTCCTTTATTCCACTGAAATACCAACACTTTGGAATTTAGTTTCTCCTTCTCAAATTGCAAAGTAAATTTGATCATATTGTGATCACTGTTCCCTAAGGGTTCCTTAACCTTAAGCTCTCTTATCACCTCCGGATCATTGCACAACACCCAATCCAGCACAGTCAATTCCCTAGAGGACTCAACAACAACCTGTTCTAAAAAGCCATCCCTTTGACATTCTACAAATTTTCTCTCTTGAGGTCCAGTACTGGCCTGGTTTTCCCAATCCATTTTCATGTTAAAATCCCCAACAATTATCATGACATTGCCCTTCTGACACAACTTTTCTATCTCCTGCTGTAATTTGTAATCCACATCCTGGCTGCTGTGCTGGTACATTCTCCACGTGACCATGTTGCTTTCCTCTGCGTGTTCTGGTTTCCTCCCACATTCCAAAGACATATGTTTAGCAGGTTCATTGGTCACATGGGCATAATTGGGCAGTCTGGGCTCATTGGCTCAGAAGGGTTTGTTGCCATACTGTAACGCTAAAATTAAAAAAAAATAAAAGTTAGTTAGACTAAAAGATTTAGTATTTAGTATTTAAATCCCTCAAGATTTGGGGGAATAGATTTAGGACAGAGAAGAGGAGAAATTGCTTTTCCCAGAAAGTAGTGAACCTGTGGAATTTTGTACCTCATTAAGTATACTTAAGACACAGTTCGATGGATTTCTACACAGTAGGGGAATTAAGGGTTATGGGGGGAAAGGCAGGTAGGTGGAATTGAGTCCATGGCCAGATCAGCCGTGACCTTATTGAATATTAGAGTAGTCTGGATGGGCAAATGGCCGACTCCTGCTCCTATATCCCATGTTCTTATGTTTATGTTAGGGTAGTTTTCAATTGTCCATATGAATGCAAAATGAATGTTTTAACAATAATCCTGCCTTTGCTGATGGTAATAGAACATAGAACACTACAGCACAGTAAAGACCCTTCTGCCCACAATATTCTGCTGACTTTTTAACCTACTCCAAGATCAATCTAATGCTTCCCTCCCACATAGCACTCCCATTTTTCTTTCATCCGTGTGCCTGTTTGAGAGTCTATCATGCTCAGCAGTGTTTTCCAAGATCATTTCACTCTCTATGTAAGCAATAAAACATACCTCTGATAGACCCCCCCCCCCCATACTTTCCTCCAAATATCTTAAAATTATGCCCTCCCATATTAGCCATTTACACCCTGGAAAAAGTTGTAGGCTGACCACTTTATCCCTGTTTCTCATCTCTCATCCTCCTTCACTCCAAAGAGAAAAGCCAAGGCTTGCTCAACCATTCCTCATAAGGTTTGTTCTCTAATCCAGGCAGCATCCTGGTAATCTCCTCTGCACCATCTCTAAATATTCCACACCCTTCCTATAATGACGTGACCAAAACTGAACACAATATTCCAACTGTGGTCCAACCTGAGTTTTATCGAGGAACTCTTGAACTCAGTCCTCTGACTAATGAAGACCAACACATCATATGCCATTGTAATTACTGTAAATGCTTGCACAGCAACTTTGAGATATCTATAGGCATGGACCCCAAGATCCCTTTGTTCCTCCATGCTGCTGCGAATCCTGTGATTAATCCTGACTATTACCTTCAAGTATCACTACGCACCTTTCCAGATTGAAATCCATCTGCCAGTGCTCAGCCCAGCTTTGCATCCTATCAGGGTCCTGTTGTAACCTTCTACACTATCCACACCACCAACCATCTGCAAACTTACTATCTCACAAATATCTCACCTTTCCACTTCCTCATCCAAAAATGTTTTTGAAAAATCACAAGAGCAGGGGTGCCAGAGCAGATCTCTGTGGAACATCACTAGTCGTCAACCTCTGGGCAGAGTATACTCCATCCATTACCGCCCTCTGCTTTCTGTGGGCAGGCCAGTTCTGGATCCACACAGCCAAGTTTTCCTTAATCCAGTGCCTTCTGATTTTCTGAATGACCCTACCATGATGAGCCCTGTTAAATGCTTTATTAAAATCCAAATACAGACATCCACTGCTCTACCTTCATCAAATTGTTTTGTCACTACCTTGGAGAATTCAGTCAGACTCATGAGACATAATATGCCCCTCACAAATCATGCTGGTTATCCCTAATCAGACTATCCTTCTCCAAATCCTGTCTCTAGGAATCCTGTCCAATAGTTTGCCCACTCACTGGGATACAAATCCGAAGATTATTCTTATTACCTTGAGCAAAAGAATAATGTTTGCCAACCTCCAATCTTCTGGTACTTCACCTGTGGCCAGTGAGGATGCAAAAATCATTGCTATGGGTGCAGCAGTTATCTAGGATATATTCCATTCAGCCCCAGTACATTTCTATCCTAATGTTTTTCAAATGTTCCAGCACATTCTCGTTCTTAATGTTGACATGTTCCAGCATGTTAGCCTTTTCTACACCATTCTCGCATTCATTAAGGACACCCTCACTGGTAAATGCTGAAGCAAGTTTTTCATTGAGGACCTTAATACTGGGAAATTATAGGCCGGTGAGTCTGATACGAGAAATGGGCATTTTATTGGAAAATATTCTAAGGAACTGGATATACAAGTATTTGGATAGATATGGATTGATTGGGGATAGTCAGCATGGGTCTGTGCATGATAGGTTGTGTCTATCCAATTTTATAGTTTTACGAGGAAGTTACCAGGAAGAATGATGAAGGCATGACAGTGGATGCTGTTTACATGGACTTGACCAAGGCCTTTGACAAGGTCTCACATGTGATGTTGGTCAAGAATGTTCATTCACTGGGCATTCAGGATGAGGTAGTAAATTGGGTTAGACATTGGCTTTGTGGGAGAAGTCAGAGAGTGGTAGTAGATGGTTGCCTGTCTGACAGGAGGCCTGTGACTAGTGGAGTGCCGCAGGTATCGGTGCTGGGCCCATTGCTGTTTGTCATCTATATCAACAATGTGGATGATAATGTGGTAAATTGGATCAGCAAATTTGCCGATGACACCATGATTTGGGCTGTAGTGGTCAATGAGGAAGGCTATCAAAGCTTGCAGCAGGATCTGGACCAGCTGGAAAAATAGGTTGAAAAATGGCAGATGGAATTTAATGCAGACAGGTGTGAGGTGTTGCACATTGGGAGGACAAACCAGGGGAGGACTTGCACAGTGAACGGTGGAGCACTGAGGAGTGCAGTAGAAGAGAGGGATATGGGCTTACAGATCCATATTTCCTTGAAAGTAGCGTCACGGGTAGATACGGTCACAAAGAGAGCTTTGGCATGTTGGCCATAAATAAAAAAAATTGAGTACAGGAGCTGGGATGTTATGTTGGAGTTGTATAAGATAATGGTGACTCCCAATTTGGACTATTGTGTGAAGCTACCTACCTACAGAAAAAATATCAATAAGATTGAAAGAATGCAGAGAAAATTTACTAGACTGTTGCCAGGACTTGAGGACCTGAATTATAGGGAAAGGTTGAAGAGGTTAGGACTTCATTCCCTGGAGCATAGGAGAATGAGGGAAGATTTGATAAAGGTATGCAAAATTATGAGGCGTATAGCTAGGGTAAGTGCAAGCAGACTTTTTCCAGTAACTAGAAGAAAAAGTCTAAAGGTCATGGGTCAAGGGTGAAATGTGAAATGTTTAGGGGTAACACTCTGGGGAACAACTTCACTCAGAGGCTGGAATGAGCTGCCAGCAGAAGTGGTGGATGCGGGTACAGTTTCAATATTTAAGAGAAATTTGGATAGGTAAATGGATGGGAGGCGTATGGTGGACTATGGTCCAGGTACAGGTCAATGGGTCCAGACAGTAATAGTTCAGAACGTACTAGATGGGCCAAAAGGCCTCTTTCTGTGTAGTAGTGTTCTTTGACTCTATGATCTCCCCTAATTCCACAGACTCCAGGCACACATTTCCTTTTTAATCCCTGATCTGTCCTACCTTCACTCTAGTCATCCTCCTAATCTTCACATACGTGTAGAATGTCTTGGGATTTTCCTTAATCCTACTCACCAAGGCCTTCTCATTGTCTCTTCTAGCTCTCCTAAGTCTCTTCTTAAGCTCTTTCCTAGTTACCTTACAACTCTCAAGAGCCTGTCTGATCCTTGCTTTCTTAACTTATGTATACTTCCTTTTCCCTCTTGACTAGATGTCCCACTTCTTTTATCAGCCATGGTTTCTTCACCTTGCCAACCTTTCCCTACCTCAAAGGGACAAACCTATCCAGAATGCCATGCATGTGCTCCTGAAACAAACTCCATATTTCCATTGTACATTTCCCTGAGTACATCTGTTCCCATTTATGTTCCCAAGTTCCTGCCAAATAGCTTCATAATTTGCCCTTCCCCAATTAAATATTTTGCCATACAGTATGCTCCCAAACCTATCCAAGGTTATGGTAATAGTCAAGGAGTTGTGGTCACGGTCTCTAAAATGCTCACCCAGAGAGAGATTATTCTCTTGACCAGGCTCACTGCTTTGTACTATATCCAGCATGGCCTCTCCTCTGGATGGCCTGTCCACATATTGTGTTAGGAGTCCTTCCTGGTCAATCCTTCTGGAAGATGTTTACAGAGTAGGTTTACAGTGCAATTACAGAATCACTACTTTAGATAAATGAAAAAGAGTAATGTTATGGTCACTGGTTTACAATGACATATTGATTATAAACTGGTGCAGTACTATGTTACGACTAAGAGGAGGCAGGGATGTTGAGACTATGCAATCGCTGTATTTACTAAGATTTGGAGATGAAATTATGCATTAATTACTGATTTAACAGGCTTCCAAATGGTGGGGCTCTGTAATCACTGATTCAACATGTATACTGTGTGAGGAGCTTTTACAGTTGTGATATACAGGTGTCCCCCGCTTTTCAAATGTTCACTTTACGAAACCTCACTGTTACGAAAGACCTACATTAGTACCCTGTTTTTGCTTTCAGAAGGTGTTTTCACTGTTACAAAGAAAGGCAGCGCGCGAAAAATCAGTGCGTGATAAAAGGCAGCACGCGCCCCAAGCAGCCGCTCTCCCCCGGATTCGGAACGGCATTGCCTTAACACGTTGCATTGAGCAGCCGTTAGCAAGATGAGTTCTAAGGTGTCGGAAAAGCCTGAAAGAGTAAGGGTGTTACATTTAGCGTAAAACTAGACATAATTAAACATTTCGATCGTGGTGAACGAAGCAAGGACAAAGTAAGTTTGGCTTGTGGAAGTTGACGAAGATGATGTTGAAGAGGTTTTGGCATCCCATGACCAAGAACTGATAGATGAAGAGCTGATGTAATTGGAAGAGGAAAGGATAACAATCAAAACCGAATGCAACCAAATGCAGAAAGTGAAGCAACTGCGTGAGATTTTCACTGCAGTGATAAAGCATGGCTTTAATTTTGAAAGGGTACATCGGTTTAGGGGATATTTACAGGATAGTTTGAGTCCTTACAAACAACTGTATGATAGAAGAATGCGCGAGGCTCAGTAGTCAAGCAAGTCTTCCACATCAGCCACAGCAGATGACGAACCTGGACCTTCGACATCGAGGCGGACAGTCATAGGAGAAGATGAGCTGCCTGCCCTGATCGACGATGAGATGACACCCCCGTGTCCCACTACCCCAACACCCGTGCCCCGGACAGATACTGTACCGATTTGCGAAGAACGCAGTGGTAGCCAGGAGGCGCACAGCACATCTTTAAGAAAAAAGCCGAAATAAACATGCTAATTAATTAGGTGCCACCTAGCACGTAATTGTCGGCCCAGATCAGAGGTGATGCAATGGGCAATCGCCTCTGATCCGCGCCGACATTTACGTGCCGGGCAGCACCTAATTAATTAGCATGTTTATTTTGGCTTTTTTCTTAAAGATGTGCTGAGTGCCTCCTGGCTACTGCTGCGTTCTTCGCGGCAATGTATCGGGTCGGCGGCCCGGAGGGTGGGGGCCACTGCATCACCCAGCTTGCGACGACTCAGTCTAACACACCATCATCAGTGTGCTTGGCGCTGTTTTCCCAATTCCGGTAAGTGATACTATACTGTACGTACATTATTTCTACTTTATATAGGCTGTGTATTTTTACATGTTATTTGGTAGGTTTGGCAGCTTCATAATTTAAAGGTTACTGGAGAGCGCGTTTATGCCAACAGCGCTTGCGTGAGATTTTCGCTACGGAGATCTGTGCAGGCAATCGTAGAGAAGTATTTCTACTTTATATAGGCTGTGTATTTATCATATCATTCCTGCTTTTACTATATGTTACTGTTATTTTAGGTTTTATGTGTTATTTGGCATGATTTGGTAGGTTATTTTTGGGTCTGCAAACGCTCACAAGATTTTCCCATATAAATAAATGGTAATTGCTTCTTCGCTTTACGACATTTCGGCTTACGAACCGTTTCATAGGAACACTCTACCTTCGGATGGTGGGGTAAACCTGTATTATACAAGGAATATAATGCAAGGTAATACAATCACTAATTTAATGAGAGAGGGATTGTAAGGAGTACAATATCAAATAGATTGAACAAGGGATCCATTAATGAGGAATAATGTCTACGCTTGTGTGTATAATGGATAAGAAGGTGACCATATGTAATGCCTGAGTTTATCATATAATGTGCGGATGTGTGCAATCAGGAATTTTGGTAAATAAAAATAAGATTTCCAGTAACTGATTGTTGTTGTTGTCAATCTCTCTAGGAGCATGACATTGAAACCCCCTATGGGATGTTGCATGTTGTTATCCGTGGTGCTCCTAAAGGAAACCGCCCAGCAATCCTGACCTACCATGATGTCGGAATGAACCGTAAGTACTGCATTGCCTATCATGGAAGAAACACGTGGCTCAGATTTGGAAATAAGATTTTTTATACAATGGCAATGAAAGGGAAGGAAGTTAACATTGAATTATTATACACATCAGGAGTTAGTGGAAAACTGGTTAATTCCACATAATAAGAATGAACAGGAAAGAGTTTTTCCTATCAAAGCATAAACAATACAGGCAGTTGAATAAGAAACGGTTTAGTATATTGTGGCATGCAACTGGAAGGCATTGGATCTTTTGGAATTCTTTGTAAAGAGGTTGAGTGAGAAGGAGTTGGATCCCTTGGAGCTCTATGCAGGTTGATGTGGAAATGTCCTGGTCCTTTGGCACTCTGTATAATAGAATTGGATGTCCATTTTGATACTGTACAAAGAGTTTAGTCTGTTGGAAATCCATACAAGTGATTCATGGACATAATTTTGGGTGAGTAATATATTTGCAATATTAAACACTGTTTAATTATGCTTGAAGATATGCAGACCAGAGAATGTTGTGTTTGTTTGCTGGTCCACCCTGACTTACAGGTATTAGTCAGGTGAGGTACATTGGTGTTGATATTGACCTTTTCTGCCCTGGATAGGAGAGAGGAATATACAGTCAGGGTTAGTTATTCTGTGGTGCCTGTAGATAACTTAAGAGTCAACTTTAATTCTAATTCTTGCCTTTTAACGTAGAGTCAAAAACTGCTGATCTTTGGTGTCCAAACTCATGGAAACATTTGAACTTTGCTATATGATAAAGGAGACCAAGCAGCATTTAGTTTTCCTTCTGCCTTCATGATGCAGTGGTAATGGATTTGCTGGCTAGTTGGAGTCTCTGTCAAATTGACTACAACAGTCCAGGCTGAAAGTGAAAACAATTGAGGTTAAGAGGTTTGGGCAGCTGTAAATCTAGTCTTTTTTCCCCTTCTCAACTATGATACTTTTACAGTGTCAAATTACTCATGTTTTGTGCATTCTAAATTGTATTTTAAATAAGAAATCTGTTTTTAGACAGCATCTAGGAAGGGGAATAAACAGTTGACGTTTTGCGTGAGACACTTAATATTGACCCAAAAAGGGTTTTAGTCCGAAACGTCAGCTGTTTATTATCCTGTCCATAGGTGCCCTCTGATATGCTGAGCTCCTCCAGCATTTTGTATGTGTTGTTCAAGATTTTCAATATCTGCAGAATCTCTTGTGTTTATGAATTGCTAACTACTAAGTCCATTTGCTGAAGCAGTCTATTCTAGAGGTTGATTATAGGCCTACTTAAATATCATGCTGAGTATTAGTTTTAAGTTTACCTTCCATGTTAAATGCAGCCTGTAATATGATTTGAATTTTTGGGACAAGGTTAAACTGTTTGTGCTGTATTGTGCTGTATCAAATCTGTTAATAAACTTGAAAAGAAGATTATATCATCCACGTGGAACTATTATTTTAAGCAATAGATTGAGTGGCAAATTAAAAGAGCAGTACTTCAGAAAATAGCTGTCCATCCAGTTCCCAGGTAGACTACTGTCCTCTACACTATATCATTGGCATCACAGACTGGATACTAGTTATGATGTCTGCTTGAAGGAAGCAGCCTTTATTGAAAGCCATTAAAAGTGGACATTATGAGATCGTTGTTAAGGAGTGTGTTCATGCACCATGCACAACATCATTATACTTTTATAGTTGGATGTTATCTGAATGCAACAGTGATTTTTATTGGTGGGGCCCCTCTTTCCTGCTGAAATTGACCTTTTTGAAAACTGCTTGTGATCTAAGAAAAGTTGAAGGGTCTCGGCCCGAAACGTCGACTGTACCTCTTCCTATAGATGCTGCCTGGCCTGCTGCATTCACCAGCATTTTTTGTGTGTGTTGCCTGTGATCTAAGATAAAGTTTTATCTGTGGGTATTACAAATTTATGGTTCAGAGTTTTGCTTTCCTTGTTTGGGATTCATAGTTGGATGCAAGGGAAATGGAGTTGTTCAAGACGGATGACAAATTTCCTATAGAGACACAAGCCCGTCCTGATTAAAGGTCATAGCCCAAGACGTCAACTGATCATTTCCTTCCATTAGTGCTGCCTGACTTGCTGTTTCTTCCAGCATTTTGTGTTGTGTTAGGTACGGATTTCCAATGGTTTGGATATTAAGCCTAACTAAAGCTTGATTTCCATAGATGAAAACTTATTGGAAGATGCTTTATTTTTGAAGCTGACTAAATCTAGTATACATATAATAGTTTTTAATCACACTTTGAGAAAGAATTGTGCAACCACTAAATGATTTATTTTTTTTAAACCGTGGAAAACTTGCAAGTAGCACAAAGGCCATTTAGCTCATTGTGTCTGTGCTAGTCCAATAAGGGCTCTGTAGCCTTTTCACCTTTCCATATTTGATCTATAACCCTGCAGGGGCTCTTCAAGAACACATCCAAGTATTGCCTAAATGTAGTAAAAGTTTCTGATGCAAACACTTTCACATGGCATACATCAAATCCTTACCACCCTGAATGAACTCTTTTTCCTCATCCCTCTCTCTAATTGGTCCAATTATTTTAGTTTCATGCCCTCGGCTTTTCAATATTTTGCTAAGGGGAAAGGTATCTTTGTCATAAGGAGGTGGCTGGGAACAGACCCAAGTGCAAGACACAGATACTGAAGTACTAGGGACAGGACTAGGATACAGGGTGAGGGCTAGGACATGGACATGAAAACCGGGAACCCGGAACAGGACTGGACAAGAGGGCTCGGAGCCTGGGCTTGGATTCCGAGCCAGAGACTGGACAAGGACCCAGAACCTGGGTCTTGCCTCTGGCTCGGACCCCAGAACTAGGCAAGGACGTGACTTGGCTGGCAGGCAGGACAAGGCTGAAATCTTCAGACTTGAGGCGAGGCTGGAGACCAGAGACTTGAGGCGAGGCTGGAGACCAGAGACTTGAGGTGAGGCTGGAGACCCGAGACTTGAGGCGAGGCTGGAGACCCGAGACTTGAGGCGAGGCTGGTGACCTGAGACTGGAGGCGAGGCTTGAGACTTGGGGTCTTGAAGCTTGGCTTGGGGTGAGGCTTAAGGCTTGGGGACTTGAAACTCCTCCTGGGCAGGGTGCGGATCTCCACCCGACAGAGGCAAGGGACAGGAAGGGACAGAACCCACCGTAGGGTAACGGTAATCTGGCCTGACTTACCTGATGGCGGAAAGGGACAGGAAGGGACAGAACCCACCACAGGGTAATGGCAATCTGGCCTGGCTTACCCGATGGAGGCAAGGGACAGGACCCACTGCAGGGTAATGGCAATCTGGCCTGGCTTACCCGACGGAAGCAAGGGACAGGAAGGGAGCTAGGTTCAGGGTGGCTCCAAGACAAGACTTCAGGCGAGACGAGGCGAGAGTTACCAGCAAGACAAGCAAGGCTTCATACAATGCAAGGCGAGACAAGAACTTCAGGCGAGGCAAGAGTTACCAGCAAGACAAGGCAAGGCTTCAGGTGAGGAAACAGAAGGCAGGGGAAGGGATACAAGGAGTAAGGACAAGAACAATGCAGCAGCCGCGCCCTGGTCTCTGGAGGTATTTATGCAGCCAGCCCCAACGAGAATCAGCTGCTTCAAGTAGTGCTCAACAGGAACAGAAACAAGGTAGACAGGAAAACCTGCAGCAAGGGTCGATGGACCGGACCGTGAATCGGAATGCGGACTTCACGGACCGGACCATGACAATCTTCTCATTTATTGAACAAAACAAAAACAACAATTGTTGGAAATCCAAAACAAAGACACAAATTCTGGAGGTACTTAGCAGGTCAGGCAGCATCAGTGGGGAGAAGAATAAAGTCAACTCTTCAGGTCAAAAATGTCTTCATTCCAAACTGGAAAAGTGAGAAAGCTGATGTGTTTCAAGTTGCAGAGAGCAGTGGGGGTAGAGAGAGCGGAGGAAATCTCCACAACAAAATGTCACTAAAGTTATCAAGGTAATAAGTATTTTAAGAACTGGCAGTTAGAAATGGAAAAGAAATCAGGAGGAAATTATTACCTTGAGTGATCTCTTAAATTAACTGTTACTGACAGTCTCTGTGTGGATGTGGCTGTATTTTACTGCTCTATCTCTACTGGTTTTTAACCTTTTATACTTTATACTTTATTGTCGCTAAACAATTGATACTAGAACGTACAATCATCACAGCGATATTTGATTCTGTGCTTTCCGCTCCCTGGAGTACAAATATTAAATATTAAAAATAGTAAAAATTAGTAAATATTAAAATTTTAAATTATAAATCATAACTAGAAAATACAAAAATGGAAAGTAAGGTAGTGCAAAAAAACTGAGAGGCAGGTCCAGATATTTGGAGGGTACGGCCCAGATCCAGGTCAGGATCCGTTCAGCAGTCTTATCACAGTTGGAAAGAAGCTGTTCCCAAATCTGGCCGTATGAGTCTTTAAGCTCCTGAGCCTTCTCCTGGAGGGAAGAGGGACGAAAAGTATGTTGGCTGGGTGGGTCGTGTCCTTGATTATCCTGGCAGCACTGCTCTGACAGCATGCGGTGTAAAGTGAGTCCAAGGATGGAAGATTGGTTCGTGTGATGTGCTGCGCCGTGTTCACGATCTTCTGCAGCTTCTTTCGGTCTTGGACAGGACAACTTCCATACCAGGTTGTGATGCACCCTAGAAGAATGCTTTCTACGGTGCATCTATAAAAATTAGTGAGGGTTTTAGAGGACAGGCTAAATTTCTTTAGTTTTCTCAGGAAGTAAAGGTGCTCGTGGGCCTTCTTGGCAGTGAACTCTGCTTGGTTGGAGCAAGTCAGTTCATTTGTGATATTGACCCCGAGGAACTTAAAACTTTTGACCTGTTCCACTTGCGCACCACTGATGTAAATTGGGTCGTGCGGTCTGCTGAAGTCAACAATCAATTCCTTCATCTTGCTGTCGTTGAGGGATAGGTTATTGTCTTAGAAACATAGAAAATAGGTGCAGGAGTAGGCCATTCGGCCCTTCAAGCTTGCACCACCATTCGGTATGATCGTGGCTGATCATCCAACTCAGAACCCTGTACCAGCCTTCCCTCCATACCCCCGATCCCTTTAGCTACAAGGGCCATATCTAACTCCCTCTTAAATATAGCCAATGAACTGGCCTCAACTGTTTCCTGTGGCAGGGAATTCCACAGATTCACCACTCTCTGTGTGAAGAAGCTTTTCCTAATCTCGGTCCTAAAAGGCTTCCCCTTTATCCTCAAACAGTGACTCCTCGTTCTGGACTTCCCCAACATCGGGAACAATCTTCCTGCATCTAGCCTGTCCAATCCCTTTAGGATTTTATACGTTTCAATAAGATACCCCCATATCTTCTAAATTCCAGAGAGTATAAGCCTAGTTGATCCAGTCTTTCATCATATGAAAGTCCTGCCATCCCAGGAATCAATCTGGTGAACCTTCTTTGTACTCCCTCTATGGCAAGGATGTCTCTCCTCAGATTAGGAGACCAAAACTGCACACAATACTCCAGGTGTGGTCTCACCAAGGCCTTGTACAACTGCAGCAGTACCTCCCTGCTCCTGTACTCGAATCCTCTTGCTATGAATGCCAGCATACCATTCGCCTTTTTCACCACCTGCCGTACCTGCATGCCCACTTTCAATGACTGGTGTATAATGACACCCAGGTCTCGTTGCACCTCCCCTTTTCCTAATCGGCCACCATTCAGATTATTGTTTTCCTGTTTTTGCCACCAAAGTGGATAACCTCACATTTATCCACATTAAATTGCATCTGTCATGAATTTGCCCACTCACCTAACCTATCCAAGTCACCCTGCACCCTCATAGCATCCTCCTCACAGCTAACACTGCCGCCCAGCTTCGTGTCATCTGCAAACTTGGAAATGCTGCACTTAATTCCCTTATCCAAGTCATTAATATATATTGTAAACAACTGGGGTCCCAGCACTGAGCCTTGCGGTACCCCACTAGTCTTCGCAGCATGCCACCAGGTTCTTAATTTTCTCTCTGTACTCAGCTTTGTAAATCTCTTTTCCACCCTTTCTGATGCAATTACATTCATTCTATAAAAGAGTGACTAGAATTGCATTTAATTCTTAGGCCTTGACCAGCTAGGAAAGCAAATAGAATGGCGGATGCTGAAATCTGAAACAAGAACAAAAAGGCCGGAAGATCTCAGCCAGTCAAGCAGCATCTGTGTAAAGAGAAACCAGTTACTATTTCAGCTTCTGGATCCTTCCTTGGGGTCCTTTCTTGTCCTCTGTGTTGACAAGTACTGTGATTAATTTGCCCAATTGAAGAGAAGACTACCATGTACATGTTCAACAAATACTCAGGTTGGAACTCCTCCAATACCTGGATGCTATGGTCACATACTTCTGTCCCTCTGGTCTGATTATCTCTATAGTATTTAAACTAAGGAGTGGGAATGCCTTCTGGAATCAAGTACCAGCTAGCCTATCTCCTTCATAATGCATACCAGTGTCATAATCACAGACTTCAGCTCATCAGTTCACAGCCAAACTTTCTTAGACTGTAGGTACTTACTGAATACATGGTTGCCTTAGATCCCAGTGGTTTCCATCAATTTCCAGATACTGCTGCTGCAACACATCATCATCTGCTATGCTTGTCTGAAAATAATTCCTTTATTTGATTTAATCAGCTCATTTAATTCTGCCACCACCAGCTTAACATCAACAGAGTCCGTACTCTGTGGATGCTGCACTCGAGAACACTGAACTAAATGCACACTGTACTTGGAGTTCTCACCCAGCTCTTGAGGGCTTCCAACATGACTGTGAGTGATTGTGACAGCAGAGAACATACAAATTACCATGGCCTATAAGTACAAGGAAAGGATAAAATTCAGTTTATGTTGTTTAAGATTTTAAATAAAAAATCAAACTAATAGTGTTATTTGGGAGGGGAGAGCCAGGATACTGATGTTGGCACTAGTACTGTGAGCTGTTGGCTCTATGGTTAGTTGGTCACCTGGTTAGCCAGAGACAATGAAAGGAGCATGAATCCATTGCAAAGTAAGAAAGTGGGAGAAGAAAATAATCTTTATAATTACAATATATTAATAACTTCTATTTATTATTTATGGTGCAACTGTAACGAAAACCAATTTCCCCCGGGATCAATAAAGTATGACTATGACTATGACTAACTATTGCCACCATTTCTCCCCACTGAACACCTGTGGCTATATGTGTTTCTGTCCTTTAAAGCCTGGTTTAACAGCCAGGGAATATTGTTTGTATCTGTTCCTGGATGAGCAGAAATTTCTTTCAACTGAGCATTAGGAAGCGTGAAGCCTTTATGTTAATTCTCAGCAACTGTTCAAGCTTGAACCAAGTTCTCTACACCTAACTTATCATATTTGACTAGAGTTGAGTTTCTAACTTGGTATCTTCTCCATCATTGAGGCTGCTTCCTTCCAGAAAAATAGATTTTCTAGCTCTTCCCCTGCCCAGTTCACCTGGTTTGATATATTTGTATCTGTCATCTCTGCAGAATCCCTGACTAGTCTGCCTGCTTCCAGCCTCCATAAACCTTGAGTTTTCTACAACTCAGCTTTAAATATTCTCTTATATTAAACCGCATGCACTCATCAGCCTGGATTTGCTGATCTACGTTGACCAACTGTGCAGCAAAGTTATAGATTCACACCTTGCTTACAAAGCCTGTCGTCGTTCTGTCTTGTGTATGTATTTACTAGCATTCTTGCAACCCCCGGAGATGTCTCTACTGTTCCTATTCTGGCCTCTTGCACACCCTTGATTCATTTTAGTTACACCATTATTAATGGCTGTACCTTCAGCTGTTGAGCCATTAAGCTGTGTAATTCCCTGCCTTTGCCTGCCCTTCTGTCATTTTGTTTCTTGCTTAAAACCTACTCCTTTGACCAAACTGTTCCAGCATCTCATTATCTTGGAAAGTGTCAAATGTTGTTTAGTAACATGCCTTTGGTGATGGCTGGTATATTTTGCACTGTGTGAGGTGGTATGTCAATCCAGTTAGTCATTGTGAAGAGGAGCAAGGGAGAGAAGAATAATTGAATAAAGTACTTGTATCTTAAGCAATTACTACGAATATCCTGTGGGCAGTGGCACACAGAAGTAAACACTCGGTGTCATTCCCACCTCCCAGTCAGTAAGTGCTTCAGCAGAGTTAAGTATGACCCTGCCAAGATGGACATTAGAGAATCTCCTCTGGGTTCAAGATGAACTGTGGACAATGGTGATAGGGTTCTGTTGCCAGCAGTATAAACTTTGGTGACATATGCTATATGTTTATGGGATGGCTATATCATTCATCTGGGCAGGGAAATAATTTCAGGGGCTGAGGCTGGCAGCTAGATTTGAGAATGGATAAATGCAAGCAGAGTCAGTATCAGGTTTAACATCACTGGCCTATGTTGGGAAAGTTCTTCTGTGGCAGCAGTACATTGCAAAACATCATTAAAAAAACTATCAGTTACAATAAAAGACATTCAGTATATGAAATTAAATTAAATAAATAAAATAGTGAGGTAGTGTTCATGGGTCAGTGGGCCATTCCGAAATCTGATGACGGAGGGGAAGGAGCTGTCCCTGAACATTGTGTTTCAACTCTTGTACCTCTTCCTTGATGGTAGCACCAAGAAGACAGCAAGGCCTGGGTGATGGGGCCTCGATGTTGGGGTTGCTAGTGCCCATGATGGAGCTGGCTGAGTTTACGGCGATGCAATCAAGTAGAATGCTCTCCACACTACATCTGTAGACATTTATGAGAGTCTTTGAAGTGTCCTCAAACTCCTGTGAAATGTAGCTGCTATCTTCTTTGCTGCCTTTTTAATCACATCAAAATGTTGGGCCCAGGCTAGATCTTCAGAGATGTTGACACCCACAAACTTGAAACTGCTCACCCTTTCCACTGCTGATCCCTCAATGAGGACTGGTGTGTGTTCCCTCGACTCCCCCTTCCTGAACTCCACAATCAATCCCTTGGTTTTACCGCTGTTGAGTGCAACATTGTTGCTATGACACCATTCAACCAGCTGGTCTGTCTGGCTCCTGTACGCCTCCTCTTCACTATCTGAAATTCTGCCAACAATAGTTGTATCATTGGCAAATTTATAGATGGTGTTTGAGCTGTGCCCAGCCACATAGTCATGGGTGTGGGGAGAGTAGAGCAGTGCGCTAAGCATGCATCCTTGAGGTGCAGCCGTATTGATTGCCAGCAAGGAGGAGATGTTATTTCCAATCCACACTGACTGTGGTCTCCCACTGAGGAAGTCAAGGATCCAGTTGCAGAGGGAGGAACAGAGGCCCAGATTTTGGAGCTTGTTGATTAGAACTGAGGGTATGATTGTGTTGAACAGCAGAATGACGTAGATATTACTATTGTCCAGGTGATCTAAGGCCGAGTGGAGAGCCAGTAAGATTGTATCTGGGAAAGAGATCACAGGGTCACTGGATGCAGGTGTAGTTTTATTCTCCCTTTCAAGTACAACTGGAATTGGAACAGAATACATTTGAATGCACAGCTATTAATAAACTTGGATAACCATTCAGTTGTAGCACCCAGCCATTGTGGGACTATTTATGGACAAATAGTGTGCCTCATTTGGTCCACATTGCATTAACAGCTGGCCTGGTGTCTCTGAGAAATCAACTAGTCTGGCCTACTATTAGAATATGTATGTCCCTGAACAGCTATGGCCATGAGTGTTTCCACCCTTTTAAACCTGGTTTACCAGCCAGCAGATATTGCTGGAAGCTGCTTTGGTGCAGAAGGTTATTAAGATGCAGAACACAGACAGCTGCTGCTGTTTGTGACTGGTTGCTACCGTGAGAAATTTAATGCAGAAAAATTATGGAAATGGGGCTGTGGGTCTGCGGGGTGTTGAAGCTAGTCCTTTGAAGTTGTCTGTAATTGATCATTTCTGCAGATAATAGGTTTGTGTTTGATTTTTAATGGTGCAGCCATGTTGTGTGTGGTGCAGTGTAGGTCACCTTGAGAACTCTGCAGATGAATCTGGAAGATCATGAGTGCGATGCTCAGTCACAGTCATGAATATAAAACTCAAGGGCTGATACAACTCACTAAAGCTCGTCTTGTATCTAGAGCAATTTGCGAAAGGGGGAGAGGGACAAATTTAACATCTGCAATCAGACATGCTTTTGTTGCAGGCAGCCTTACTGTTTGCTATGTTTCCAAACTAAAGAGGCTTTGGGGCATTCTGCACTGATAAAGGCTCATGTGCAGACTACAAACAAAGACAAGCATGATTTAACAGAGTGGATGCAGACACAGAGTGAGGTTTCACGTACTGAAATAGGTACAGAATTTATATTGTAGCAGAGCAGGGTACAGATAGGGTACAGACAGGCGCAACTTGTACACTGGTTCAGGCCAACGTGATCAGATAATGTAGTGGGTAACGGATAAGCTGTTATATCGCACTGCAGCACCCAGTGATAGACACAGACCTGACTAAAGCATGGTGGAAAGGTGACTGACGGCTCAGCAATTTTATTCGGCTTTGTCACAAGGGTAAGCTGGAAACCATTCGTGGCAATTTGATGACCCTTTAGTACTACACGTGAGCTTTATTCTGCCATAGACTCCTAGGTTGTCCTTTGACCTTCAGCACTTGATCAGGCAGTTGAGTGAGTGTGAAAGGACTGTTACTGTGAGGAGCATTGAGGCTCTGCCCCGTCCTTCTTGTCAGGTCATCTTCCCACTATATTTGCTTATTAATGGGGATCTTGGGAGAGTAACATCTCAGGGAATAGTCATTTGTTCTTGGATCCCACCTCTAAATGTGCTTGAGAGTATTAGCTGTTGATTGTATTCGCCAACTAGCTCCATTGAATTCAGTGGAACTAAAGCGGTGACAGTGTCTTAGTCATAGTCATAGTCATACTTTATTGATCCCGGGGGAAATTGGTTTTATGGCCGTGTGATACTGTTCCATGCCTTTAACACTGGTAACTATATCAGATTTATATCCTGACACTGAAAACGCCTATGCTGCTTCATTAATAGATTTGTTTTAAGGAAAGAAAGGACAAAGGAGATCAGGCTTTAGTTGGATAATTAGGCTGTTCCTTTTAGTCACCCACATAAATCAAACCTTATTACCCGGTTCACAAAGGTATTGTACCACATTCAACTTGTATCTCTTTCACAGAGGCGCTGTGCAATATTCCACTCCCTGCCCTAGTTTTGGAGTCTCTGCATTCTGTTCTGTTCCACGTGCTATTAAAGAAACACCTCTCCCTTGTGCTATGGAGGAGGAATGAACTGATCTTTTTGAGAGTCGATATAGGGTTGTAATTCCATCTTTTCCGAGACAATGCTTGAGGATGGACTGCTCGATCAGTGGTGAGGAACTTATGACACTAGCCAAAACTTCCAAACAGCTCTTTTAGGGTCGTCATTGTGGCTATTGTGGCTATCCCTCGAGGTCGAGGATGATGATCTTCGTTCTGAAGAAGTGGCCCACAGAGTGAAGACGCCTGTGCGTGTATTTGTTTAACGTGTACTTGATATTGCACTACAAGAAGCACACGATACTTCACAAATCAACCAACTGATTCCAGTGGCATGGAAACCACGAATATTGGAGCTGATGGATTTGTTGCAGCCTTCATCCGCCTTCACAGCCATTGAATTTGAAGTAACTTCGTCCGCCTGTTCCACCGTTGAGGTCTTGGTTGGGTTGTTCTTTGTCAGAGACCTCACCCTCGACCTTACCGCCGTGGGTGACCCTACCAGGAGCACAGCTCCAGACAGCATTGCTCTCGGGATCTCAGGACCACACAAGTTTCTCCACCACGACAAGGTGACAATCCACAGAGAAGTCTTTTAGGGTAATGACAGACAAAAAGGCTTTTCAGATAATAAAGTTTTCTGCATTGAGTCACTAAAAAAGCTAATAAGCAATTAGATTTTGGCTGATACATGAGGTAATAATCACACAGTACAATTGTAATCAGCTTCAACACTTTGCCTCAATATTCAATAGAGGTCCAGGGTCTGTGTTGTGTAGTAGCTAGTTCAGTGAGGATGGCTCCATTGTCTGTATTCTGTACAGATAGTTCAGCGAGGGTGGGTCCAGGGCCTGTGTTGTACATGTAGCTAGTTCAGTGAGGATGGCTCCAGGGCCTGTGTTTTGTATGAAGCCAGTTCAGTGAGGATGGCTCCAGGGTCTGTATTGTGTATGTTACCAGTTCAGTGAGGATGGTTTCTGGGTCTGTGTTGTGCAGTAGCCAGTTCAGTGAGGGTGGCTGCAGGGTCTGTGTTGTCTATGCGGCCATTTCAGTGAGGGTGGCTTCAGGGTTTGTGTTATGTATGTGTCTTGTTCACTGAGGGTGGCTCCAGGGTCTGAGCTGTGTATGTAGCTAGTTCAGTGAAGGTGGCTCCAGGGTCTGAGTTGTGTATGTAGCTAGTTCAGTGAGGATGGTTCCGGGGTCTGTGTTGTGCATATAGCTAGTTCAGTGAGGATGGCTCCAGGGTCTGTGTTGTGTATGTAACCAGTTCAGTGAGGGTACCTCAAGGGTCTGTGTAGCGTATGCAGCCAATTCAGTGAGGGTGGATTCAGGGTCTGTGTTATGTATATAGCTAGTTCACTGAGGATGGCTCCAGGGTCTCGGTTGTGTATGTACCTAGTTCAGTGAGGATGGCTCCAGGGTCTCTGTTGTGTATGTAACTAGTTCAGTGAGGATGTCTCCAGGGTATGTGTGGTGTATGTAGCTAGCTGAGTGTTGATGGCTCCAGGGTCTGTGTTGTGGAATAGGAAGTTTAGTGAGGATGGCTACAGGGTCTGTATTGTGTATGTAGCTAGTTCAGTGAGGATGGCTGCAGCGTCTGTGTTGTGTATTTATCTAGATCAGTGAGGGTGGCACCAGGGCATGTGTTTTGTAGAAGCTAGTTCAGTGAGGATGACTACAGGGTCTGTGTTATGTAGCAGATAGTTCAGTCAGGGTGGCTCCAGGGTCTGTGTTGTGTATGTAGCCAGTTCAATGAGGTTGGGTCCAGGGTCTGTGTTGTGTATGCAGCTAGTTCAGTGATGGAGGCTCCAGGGTCTGTGTTGTGTTGTAGCTAGTTCAGTGAGGATGGCTCCAGAGTCTGAGTTGTGTATGTAGCTAGTTCAGTGAGGATGACTCCAGGGTCTCTGTTGTGCATGTACCTAGTTCAGTGAGGGTGGCTCCAGGGTCTGTGTTGTATATGTAGCTAGTTCAGTGAGAATGACTCCAGAGTCTCTGTTGTGTATGTTGCTAGTTCACTGAGGATGGCTCCAGGGTCTGAGTTGTGTATGTACCTAGTTCAGTGAGGATGGCTCCAGGGTCAGTGTTGTGTATGTAGCTAGTTCAATGAGGGTGGCTCCGTGGTCTATGTTGTGTATGTAGCCAGTTCAGTGAGGATGGCTCCGGGGTTTGTGTTGTGTAATAGCCAGTTCAGTGAGGATGGCTCCAGTGTCTGAGTTGTGTATGTACCTAGTTCAGTGAGGATGGCTCCAGGGTCAGTGTTGTGTATGTAGCTAGTTCAATGAGGGTGGCTCCGTGGTCTATGTTGCGTATGTAGCCAGTTCAGTGAGGATGGCTCCGGGGTCTGTGTTGTGTAATAGCCAGTTCAGTGAGGATGGCTCCAGTGTCTGTGTTGTGTATGTAGCTAGTTCACTGAGCTTGACTCCAGGGTCTGTATTGTCTAGTAGCTAGTTCAGTGAGGATGGCTCCAGGGTCTGTTGTGTAGTAGCTAGTTCAGTGAGGGTGGTTCCAGCGTCTGTGTTGTGTATGTAGCTAGTTTAGTGGGGATGGCTCCAGGGTCTAGAAACATAGAAAATACGTGCAGGAGTAGGCCATTCGGCCCTTAGAGCCTGCACCTCCATTCAATATGATCATGGCTGATCATCCAACTCAGAACCCTGTACCAGCCTTTCCCCCCATACCCCCTGATCCCTTTAGCCACAAGGGCCATATCCAACTCCTTCTTAAATATAACCAATGAAGTAGCCTCAACTGTTTCCTCTGGCAGAGAATTCCACAGAGTCACCACTCTCTGTGTGAAGAAGTTTTTCCTAATCTCGGTCCTAAAAGGCTTCCCCTTTATCCTCAAACTGTGACCCCTCGTTCTGGACTTCCGCAACATCGGGAACAATCTTCCTGCATCTAGCCTGTCCAATCCCTTTAGTATTTTATACGTTTCAATCAGATCCCCCCTCAATCTTCTAAATTCCAACAAGTGTAAGCCTAGTTCATCCAGAGTTTCATCATATGAAAGTCCTGCCATCCCAGGAATCAATCTGGTGAACCTTCTTTGTACTCCCTCTATGGCAAGGATGTCTCTCCTCAGATTAGGGGACCAAAACTGCACACAGTACTCCAGGTTTGGTCTCACCAAGGCCTTGTACAACTGCAGTAGTACCTCTCTACTCCTGTACTCGCATCCTCTTGCTATGAATGCCAGCATACCATTCGCCTTTTTCACCGCCTACTGTACCTGCATGCCCACATCAATGACTGGTGTATAATGACACCCAGGTCTCGTTGCACCTCCCTTTTTCCAAATCGGCCACCATTCAGATAATAATCTGTTTTCCTGTTTTTGCCACCAAAGAGGATAACCTCACATTTATCCACATTAAATTGCATCTGCCATGAATTTGCCCACTCACCTAACCTATCCAAGTCACCCTGCATCCTCTTAGCATCCTCCTCCTGAAGGATCTCTTTTGTTTACGTAGCTAGTTCAGTGAGGATGGCTCCAGGGTCTGTGTTGTGTATGTACCTAGTTCAGTGAGGATGGCACCAGGGTCTGTGTTGTGTAATAGTTAGGTCAGTCAGGATGGCTCCAGGGTCTGTGTTGTGTAGTAGCTAGGTCAGTGAGGATGGCTCCAGGGTCTGTGTTGTGTATGTACCTAGTTCAGTGAGGATGGCACCAGGGTCTGTGTTGTGTAATAGTTAGGTCAGTGAGGATGGCTCCAGGGTCTGTGTTGTGTCTATAGCTAGTTCAGTGAGGATGGCTCCAGGGTCTGTGTTGTGTATGTATCTAGTTCAGTGAGGATTTCTCCAGGGTCTGTGTTGTGTATGTAGCTAGTTCAGTGAGGATGGTTCCGGGGTCTATGATGTGTATGTAGCTAGTTCAGTGAGGATGGCTCCAGGGTCTGTGTTGTGTACAGTTAGTTCAGTGACGATTGCTGGAGGGTCTGTGTTGTCCATGTAGCTAGTTTAGTGAGTGTGGCTCCTGGGTCTGTGTTGTGTAGTAACTAGTTCAGTGATGGTGGCTCTAGGGTCTATGTTGTGTATGTAGCTAGTTCAGTGAGGATGGCTCCAGGACCTGGGTTGTTCATATAGCTAGTTCAGTGAGCATGGCTCCAGGGTCTGTGTTGTGTATGTAGCCAGTTCAGTCAGGGTGGCTGCAGGGTCTGTGTTGTGTAGTGGCTAGTTCTGTGAGGTTGACTCCAGGGTCTGTGTTGTGTAGGTAGCTAGTTCTGTGAGGGTGCCACCAGGGTCTCTTTTTTGTAGTAGCTAGTTCAGTGAGGATGGATCCAGGGTTTGTGTTGTGTGGTAGCTCGTTCAGTGAGGGTGGCTCCAGGATCTGTGTTCTGTAGTAGCTAGTTCAGCGAGGATTGCTCCAGGTTCTTTGTTGGGTATGTAGCTAGTTCAGTGAAAATAACTCCAGGGTCTGTGTTCTGTATGTAGCAAGTTCAGTGAGGATGGCTCCAGTTTCTGTGTTGTGTATGTAGCTAGTTCAGTGAGCTTGACTCCAGGGTCTGTATTGTGTAGTAGCTAGTTCAGTGAGGATGGCTCCAAGGTCTGTTGTGTAGTAGCTAGTTCAGTGAGGATGGCTCCAGTGTCTGTGTTGTGTAGTGGCAAGTTCAGTGAGGGTGGCTCCAGTGTCTGTGTTGTGTAGTGGCTAGTTCTGTGAGGATGGCTCCAGGGCCTCAGTTGTGCATGTAAGCATAGAAACATAGAAAATAGGTGCAGGAGTAGGCCATTCGGCCCTTCAAGTCTGCACCGCTATTCAGTATGATCATGGCTGATCATCCAACTCAGAACCCTGTACCAGCCTTCCTTCCATACCCCCTGATCCCTTCAGCCAGAAGGGCCATATCTAACTCCCTCTTAAATATAGCCAATGAACTGGCCTCACTGTTTCCTGTGGCAGAGAATTCCACAGATTCACCACTCTCTGTGTGAAGAAGTTTTTCCTCATCTCGGTCCTAAAAGGCTTCCCCTTTATCCTCAAACTGTGTAGCTAGCTCAGTGCGGATGACTCCAGGGTCTGTGTTGTGTATGTAGCTAGTTCAGTCAGGGTGGCTCCAGGGTATGTGTTGTGTAGTTGCTAGTTCAGTGAGGATCGCTCCCGGGTCTGTGTTGTGTAGTAAGTAGTAAGTTGAGTGAGGATGGCTCCAGGGTCTGTATTGTGTCATAGCGAGTTCAGAGAGGATGGCTCCAGGGTCTGTGTTATCTATGTAGATAGTTCAGTGCGTATGGCTCCAGAGTCTGTGTTCTGTAGTAGCTAGTTCAGTGAGGGTGGCTCCAGGGTCTCTGTTGTGTAGTAGCTAGTAAAGTGAGGATGGCTCCAGGGTCAGTGCTGCGCATGTAGCTAGTTCAGTGAGGATTGCTCCAGGGTCTGTGTTGTGTAGTAGGTAGTTCAGTGAGGATGGCTCCAGGGTCTGTGTTGTGTACATAGCTAGTTCAGTGAGGATGGCTCCAGGGTCTGTGTTGTGTATATAGCTAGTTTAGTGAGGATGGCTCCAGGATCTGTGTTGTGTAGTAGCTAGTTCAGTGAGGTTGGCTCCAGGGTTTGTGTTGTTTACGTAGCTATTTCAGTGAGGATTGCTCCAGGGTCTGTGTTGTGCAGTAGCTAGTTCAGTGAGGATGGCTCCAAGGATTGTGTTGTGTATATAGCTGGTTCAGTGAGGATGGCTCCAGGATCTGTGTTGTGTTAGCAGCTAGTTCAGTGAGGATGGCTGCAGGGTCTGTGTTGTGTATGTAGCTAGTTCAGTGAGGATGGCTCCAGGGTCTGTGTTGTGTAGTAAGTAGTAAGTTGAGTGAGGATGGCTCCAGGGTCTGTATTGTGTCGTAGCGAGTTCAGAGAGGATGGCTCCAGGGTCTGTGTTATCTATGTAGATAGTTCAGTGCGTATGGCTCCAGAGTCTGTGTTCTGTAGTAGCTAGTTCAGTGAGGATGGCTCCAGGGTCTGTGTTGTGTACATAGCTAGTTCAGTGAGGATGGCTCCAGGGTCTGTGTTGTGTATATAGCTAGTTTAGTGAGGATGGCTCCAGGATCTGTGTTGTGTAGTAGCTAGTTCAGTGAGGTTGGCTCCAGGGTTTGTGTTGTTTACGTAACTATTTCAGTGAGGATTGCTCCAGGGTCTGTGTTGTCTATGTAGCTAGTTGAGTGAGGGTGGCTTAGGGTCTGTGTTGCGTATGTAGCTAGTTCAGTGAGGATGGCTCCAGGGTCTGTGTGGTGTAGTATCTAGTTCAGTGAGAATGGCTCCAGGGTCTGTGTTGTTTATGTAGCTAGATTAATGAGGATGGCTCCAGGGTCTGTGTTGTGTAATACTTAGGTCAGTCAGGATGGCTCCAGGGTCTGTGTTGTGTATGTACCTAGTTCAGTGAGGATGGCACCAGGGTCTGTGTTGTGTAATAGTTAGGTCAGTGAGGATGGCTCCAGGGTCTGTGTTGTGTCTATAGCTAGTTCAGTGAGGATGGCTCCAGGGTCTGTGTTGTGTATGTATCTGGTTCAGTGAGGATTTCTCCAGGGTCTGTGTTGTGTATGTAGCTAGTTCAGTGAGGATGGTTCCGGGGTCTATGATGTGTATGTAGCTAGTTCAGTGAGGATGGCTCCAGGGTCTGTGTTGTGTACAGTTAGTTCAGTGACGATTGCTGGAGGGTCTGTGTTGTCCATGTAGCTAGTTTAGTGAGGGTGGCTCCTGGGTCTGTGTTGTGTAGTAACTAGTTCAGTGATGGTGGCTCTAGGGTCTATGTTGTGTATGTAGCTAGTTCAGTGAGGATGGCTCCAGGACCTGGGTTGTTCATATAGCTAGTTCAGTGAGGATGGCTCCAGGGTCTGTGTTGTGTATGTAGCCAGTTCAGTCAGGGTGGCTGCAGGGTCTGTGTTGTGTAGTAGCTAGTTCTGTGAGGTTGACTCCAGGGTCTGTGTTGTGTAGGTAGCTAGTTCTGTGAGGGTGCCACCAGGGTCTCTTTTTTGTAGTAGCTAGTTCAGTGAGGATGGATCCAGGGTTTGTGTTGTGTGGTAGCTCGTTCAGTGAGGGTGGCTCCAGGATCTGTGTTCTGTAGTAGCTAGTTCAGCGAGGATTGCTCCAGGTTCTTTGTTGGGTATGTAGCTAGTTCAGTGAAAATAACTCCAGGGTCTGTGTTCTGTATGTAGCAAGTTCAGTGAGGATGGCTCCAGTGTCTGTGTTGTGTAGTGGCTAGTTCTGTGAGGATGGCTCCAGGGCCTCAGTTGTGCATGTAAGCATAGAAACATAGAAAATAGGTGCAGGAGTAGGCCATTCGGCCCTTCAAGTCTGCACCGCTATTCAGTATGATCATGGCTGATCATCCAACTCAGAACCCTGTACCAGCCTTCCTTCCATACCCCCTGATCCCTTCAGCCAGAAGGGCCATATCTAACTCCCTCTTAAATATAGCCAATGAACTGGCCTCACTGTTTCCTGTGGCAGAGAATTCCACAGATTCACCACTCTCTGTGTGAAGAAGTTTTTCCTCATCTCGGTCCTAAAAGGCTTCCCCTTTATCCTCAAACTGTGTAGCTAGCTCAGTGCGGATGACTCCAGGGTCTGTGTTGTGTATGTAGCTAGTTCAGTCAGGGTGGCTCCAGGGTTTGTGTTGTTTACGTAGCTATTTCAGTGAGGATTGCTCCAGGGTCTGTGTTGTGCAGTAGCTAGTTCAGTGAGGATGGCTCCAAGGATTGTGTTGTGTATATAGCTGGTTCAGTGAGGATGGCTCCAGGATCTGTGTTGTGTTAGCAGCTAGTTCATTGAGGATGGCTGGAGGATCTGTGTTGTGTACATTGCTAGTTCAGTGAGGATGGCTGCAGGGTCTGTGTTGTGTATGTAGCTAGTTCAGTGAGGATGGCTCCAGGGTCTGTGTTGTGTAGTAGCTAGTTCAGTGAGGATGGCTCCAGGGTCTCTGTTGTGTTTGCAGGTAGTTCAGTGCGGGTGGCTCGAGGCTCTGTATTGTGTAGTAGCTAGATTAGTGAGGGTGACTCCAGGGTCTGTGTTGTGTATGGACCTAGTTCAGTGAGGATGGCTCCAGGGTCTGTGTTTTGCATGTAGCTAATTCAGTGATGGTGGCTCCTCGGTCTGTGTTGTGTCCTAGCTAGTTCACTGAACATGGCTCTAGGGTCTATGTTTTGTAGTCGCCAGTTCAGTTATGTTGGCTCCAGGGACTGTGTTGTGTATGTAGCTAGTTCAATGAGGGTGGCTCCTGGGTCTGTGTTGTGTAGTAGCTAGTTCACTGAAGATGGCTCCAGAGTCTGTGTTCTGTAGTCGCTAGTTCAGTGAGGATGGCTGTAGGGTCTGTGTGGTGAATGTAGCTAGTTCAGTGAGGGTGGCTCCCGGGTCTGTATTGTGTATGTAGCTAGTTCAGTGAAAATAGCTCCAGTGTCTGTGTTCTGTAGTAGCTGGTTCAGTGAGGATGGCTACAGAGTCTGTGTTGTGTATGTAGGTAGTTCATTGAGGGTGGCTCCAGGGTCTCTGTTGTGTTTGTAGCTAGTTCAGTGAGGATGGCTGCACAGTCTGTGTTGTGAAGTAGCTGGTTCAGTGAGGGTGGCTCCAGGGTCTGTGTGGTGTAGGTAGCTAGATTAGAGAGGGTGACTCCAGGGTCCGTGTTGTGTATGGAGCTAGTTCAGTGAGGGTGGCTCCTGGGTCTGTGTTGTGTATGTAGCTGGTTCAGTGAGGATAGCTCCAGAGTCTGGGTTGTATATGTAGCTCGTTCAGTGTGGATGGCTCCACGGTCTGTGTGGTGTATGTAGCTCGTTCAGTGAGGATGGCTCCAGGTCTGTGTTGTCTATGTAGCTAGTTGAGTGAGGGTGGCTTAGGGTCTGTGTTGTGTATGTAGCTAGTTCAGTGAGGATGGCTCCAGGGTCTGTGTGGTGTAGTATCTAGTTCAGTGAGAATGGCTCCAGGGTCTGTGTTGTTTATGTAGCTAGATTAATGAGGATGGCTCCAGGGTCTGTGTTTTGCATGTAGCTAGTTCAGTGATGGTGGCTCCTCGGTCTGTGTTGTGTCCTAGCCAGTTCACTGAACATGGCTCTGGGGTCTGTGTTCTGTAGTCGCCAGTTCAGCTAAGTTGGCTCCAGAGACTGTGTTGTGTATCTAGCTAGTTCAGTGAGGATAGCTCCAGAGTCTGGGTTGTATATGTAGCTCGTTCAGTGTGGATGGCTCCAGGCTCTGAGTTGTGTATGTAGCTAGTTCAGTGAGGATGGCTCCAGGGTCTGTGTTGTGTATGTAGCTAGTTCAGTGAGGATGTCTTCAGGGTCTGTGTTGTGTCTGTATCTCGTTCAGTGAGGATGGCTTCAGGGTGTGTGCTGTGTTTATAGCTGGTTCAGTGAGGATGGCTCCAGGGTCTGTGTTGTGTATGTATCTAGTTCAGTGAGGATGGCTCCAGGGTCTGTGCTGTGTATGTATCTAGTTCAGTGAGGATGGCTTCAGGGTCTGTGCTGTGTATGTAGCTGGATCAGTGAGCGTGGCTCCATAGTTTGTGTTGTGTACGTAGCTCGTTCAGTGAGGATGGCACCAGGGTCTGTGTTGTGTAGTACCTGGTTCAGTGAGGGTGGCTCCAGGGTCTTTGTGGTGTAGTACCGAGTTCGGCGAAGATGGCTCCAGTGTCTGTGTTGTGTATGTAGCTTGTTCAGTGAGGGTGGCTCCAGGGTCTGTGTTGTATTTATCACTAGTTCAGTGAGGATGGCTGCAGGGACTGTGTGCTGTATGTTGCTCGTTCAGTGATGGTTGCTCCAGGGGCTGTGTTGTGTAGTATCTAATTTATTGTGGATGGCTCCAGGGTCTGTGTTGTGTATGTAGCTCGTTCAGTGAGGATGACTGGAGGATCTGTGTTGTGTAGTATCTAGTTCAGTGAGGATGGCTCCAGGGTCTGTGTTGTGCATGTAGCTAGTTCAGTGAGGATGGCTCCAGGGTTTGTGTTGAGTATGTAGCTAGTTCAGTGAGCGTTCCCCAGGGTCTGTGTTGTGTAGTAGCTCGTTCGGTGAGGATGGCTCCAGGGTCTGTGTTGTGTATGTAGCTAGTTGAGTGAGGATGGCTCCAGGGTCTGTGCTGTGTATGTAGCTTGTTCAGAGAGGGTGGCACCAGGGTCTGTGTTGTGTATGTAGCTAGTTCAGTGAGGATGGCTTCAGGGTCTGTGCTGTGTATGTAGCTGGTTCAGTGAGCGTGGCTCCATAGTTTGTGTTGTGTACGTAGCTCGTTCAGTGAGGATGGCACCAGGGTCTGTGTTGTGTAGTACCTGGTTAAGTGAGGGTGGCTCCAGGGTCTTTGTGGTGTAGTACCGAGTTCGGCGAAGATGGCTCCAGTGTCTGTGTTGTGTATGTAGCTTGTTCAGTGAGGGTGGCTCCAGGTCTGTGTTGTCTATGTAGCTCGTTCAGTGAGGATGGCTCCAGGGTCTGTGTTTTTATGTAGCTAATTCAGTGAGGGTGGCTCCAGGGTCTGTGTTGTGTATGTTGCTAGTTCAGTGAGGATGGCTCCAGGGTCTGTGTTTTTATGTAGCTAGTTCAGTGAGGATGGCTTCAGGGTCTGTCTTGTGTCTGAATCTAGTTCAGTGAGGATGGCTTCAGGGTCTGTGTTGTATTTATCGCTAGTTCAGTGAGGATGGCTGCAGGGACTGTGTGGTGTATGTTGCTCGTTCAGTGATGGTTGCTCCAGGGGCTGTGTTGTGTAGTATCTAATTTATTGTGGATGGCTCCAGGGTCTGTGTTGTGTATGTAGCTCGTTCAGTGAGGATGACTGGAGGATCTGTGTTGTGTAGTATCTAGTTCAGTGAGGATGGCTCCAGGGTCTGTGTTGTGCATGTAGCTAGTTCAGTGAGGATGGCTCCAGGGTCTCTGTTGAGTATGTAGCTAGTTCAGTGAGCGTTCCCCAGGGTCTGTGTTGTGTAGTAGCTCGTTCGGTGAGGATGGCTCCAGGGTCTGTGTTGTGTATGTAGCTAGTTGAGTGAGGATGGCTCCAGGGTCTGTGTTTTATATGTAGCTAGTTCAGTGAGGGTGGCTCCAGGGTCTGTGTTGTGTGGTACCTAGTTCGGTGAAGATAGCTCTAGGGTCTGTGTATTATATGTAGCAAGTTCGGTGAGGATGGCTCCATGGTCTGTGTTATGTTTCTGTAGCTAAGTCAGTGAGGATGGCTCCAGGGTCTGTGTTGTGTATGTACCTAGTTCAGTGAGGATGGCTCCAGGGTCTGTGTTGTGTATGTAGCTCGTTCAGTGAGATTGGCTCCAGGGGCTGTGTTGTGTAGTACCTAATTCATTGCGGATGGGTCCAGGGTCTGTGTTGTGTATGTAGCTAGTTCAGTGAGGGTGGCTCCAGGGTCTGTGTTGTCTATGTAGCTAGTTCAGTGAGGGTGGCTTAGGGTCTGTGTTTTATATGTAGCCTGTTAAGTGAGGATGGCCCCATGGTCTCTGTTATGTTTCTGTAGCTAGTTCAGTGAGCATTGTCCCAGGTTCTGTGATGTGTAGTAGCTAGTTCAGTGAGGATGGCTCCAGGGTCTGTGTTGTGTATGTAGCTAGTTCAGTGAGGGTGGCTCCAGGGTCTGTGTTGTCTATGTAGCTAGTTCAGTGAGGATGGCTTCAGGGTCTGTTTTGTGTATGTAGCTAGTTCAGTGAGGGTGGCTGCAGGGTCTCTGTTGAGTATGTAGCTAGTTCAGTGAGTGTGGTTCCAGGGTCTGTGTTGTGTATGTAGCTTGTTCAGTGAGAATGGCTCCAGTGTCTGTGTGCTGTATGTACCTAGTTCAGTGAGGATGGCTCCAGGGTCTCTGTTGTGTATGTAGCTTGTTCACTGAGGGTGGCTCCAGGGTCTGTGTTGTGTATGTAGCTTGTTCAGAAAGGGTGGCTTCAGGGTCTGTGTTGTGTATGTAGCTAGTTCAGTGAGGGTGGCTCCAGGGTGTGTGTTGTCTATGTAGCTAGTTCAGTGAGGATGGCTGCAGGGTCTCTATTGTGTATGTAGCTAGTTCAGTGCGGATGGCTGCAGGGTCTGTATCGTGTAGGTAGCTTGTTCAGAGAGGGTGGCACCAGGGTCTTTGTTTTGTAGCAAGTAGTTCAGTGAGGGTGGCTCCAGGGTCTGTGTTGTGTATGTAGCTAGTTCAGTGAGGGTGGTTCCAGAGTCTGTGTTGTCTATGTAGCTAGTTCAGTGAGGGTGGCTTAGGGTCTGTGTTGTGTAGGTAGCTCGTTCAGTGAGGATAGCTCCGGGGTCTGTGTTGTGTGTGTAGCTACTTCAATGAGGGGGGCTCCAGGGTCTGTGTTTTATATGTAGCTTGTTCAGTGAGGATGGCTCTATGGTCTGTGTTATGTTTCTGTAGCTAATTCAGTGAGGTTGGCCCCAGGGTCTGTGTTGTGTATGTAGCTACTTCAATGAGGGGGGCTCCAGGGTCTGTGTTTTATATGTAGCTTGTTCAGTGAGGATGGCTCTATGGTCTGTGTTATGTTTCTGTAGCTAATTCAGTGAGGTTGGCCCCAGGGTCTGTGTTGTGTATGTAGCTCGTTCAGTGAGATTGGCTCCAGGGGCTGTGTTGTGTCGTATCTAATTCATTGTGGATGGCTTCAGGGTCTGTTTTGTATATGTAGCTCGTTCAGTGAGGATGGCTGCAGGGTCTGTGTTGTGTATGTAGCTAGTTCAGTGAGTGTGGTTCCAGGGTCTGTGTTGTGTATGTAGCTCGTTCAGTGAGGATGGCTCTATGGTCTGTGTTATGTTTCTGTAGCTAATTCAGTGAGGATGGCTCCAGGGTCTGTGTTGTGTATGTACCTAGTTCACTGAGAGTGGCTGCAGGGTCTGTATTGTGTATGTAGCTTGTTCAGAGAGGGTGGCACCAGGGTCTGTGTTGTGTATGTAGCTAGTTCAGTGAGGATGGCTGCAGGGTCTGTGTTGTGTATGTAGCTTGTTCAGAGAGATTGGCTGCAGGGTCTGTGTTCTGCAGTCGCCAGTTCAGTGAGGATTGCTCCAGGGCCTGTGTTTTATATTTTGCTACTTCAGTGAGCATGGCTCTATGTTCTGTGTTATGTTTCTGTAGCTAATTCAGCGAGGATGGCTCCAGGGTCTGTGTTGTGTATGTACCTAGTTTAGTGAGGGTGGCTTAGGGTCTGTGTTGTGTACGTAGCTAGTTCAGTGAGGATGGCTCCAGGGTCTGTGTTGTCTATGTAGCTCGTTCAGTGAGGATGGCTCCAGGGTTTGTGTTGTGTATGTACCCAGTTCATTGTGGATGGCTCCAGGGTCTGTGTTGTGTATGTACCTAGTTCAATGAGGATGGCTCCAGGGTCTGTGTTGTGTATGTACCTAGTTCAGTGAGGATGGCATCAGGGTTTGTGTTGAGTATGTAGCTAGTTCAGTGAGCGTTGCCCCAGGGTCTTTGTTGTGTATGTTGCTCGTTCACTGAGGGTGGCTCCTGTGTCTGTATTCTGTACTAGCTAGTTCACTGAAGAATGCTGCAGGGTCTGTGTTCTATAGTCGCCAGTTCAGTGAGGATGGCTCCAGGGACTGTGTTGTGTATGTAGCTGGTACACTGATGATAGCTCCAGGGTCTGTGTTCTGTAGTCGCTAGTTCAGTGAGGATAGCTCCAGGGTCTGGGTTGTGTCTGTACCTAGTTCAGTGAGGATGGCTCCAGGGTCTGTGTTGTGTAGTACCTAGTTCGGTGAAGATAGCTCTAGGGTCTGTGTATTATATGTAGCTAGTTCAGTGAGGATGCCTCCATGGTCTGTGTTATGTTTCTGAAGCTAAGTCAGTGAGGATGGCTCCAGGGTCTGTGTTGTGTATGTACCTAGTTCAGTGAGGATGGCTGCAGGGTCTGTGTTGTGTATGTAGCTCGTTGAGTGAGATTGGCTCCAGGGGCTGTGTTGTGTAGTACCTAATTTATTGCGGATGGGTCCTGGGTCTGTGTTGTGTAGTAGCTAGTTCAGTGAGTGTGGCTCCAGGGTCTGTGTTGTCTGTGTAGCTAGTTCAGTGAGGGTGGCTTAGGATCTGTGTTGTGTATGTAGCTAGTTCAGTGAGGATGGCTCCAGGGTTTGTGTTGTGTATGTAGCTCGTTCAGTGAGATTGGCTCCAGGGGCTGTGTTGTGTAGTACCTAATTCATTGCGGATGGGTCCTGGGTCTGTGTTGTGTATGTAGCTAGTTCAGTGAGTGTGGCTCCAGGGTCTGTGTTGTCTATGTAGCTAGTTCAGTGAGGGTGGCTTAGGATCTGTGTTCTGTATGGAGCTAGTTCAGTGAGGATGGCTCCAGGGTCTGTGTTGTATTTCTATAGCAACTTCAGTGAGAGTGGCTCCAGGGTCTTTGTTGTGTATGTAGCTAGTTCAGTGAGGATGGCTCCAGGGTCTGTGTTTTAAATGTAGCTTGTTCAGTGAGGATGGCTCTATGGTCTGTGTTATGTTTCTGTAGCTAATTCAGTGAGGATGGCTCCAGGGTCTGTGTTGTGTAGGTACCTAGTTCAGTGAGGATGGCTCCAGGGGCTGTTTTGTGTAGTGTCTAATTCATTGTGGATGGCTCCAGGGTCTGTGTTGTGTAGGTAGCTAGATTAGTGAGGGTGACACCAGGGTCTGTGTTGTGTATGGAGCTAGTTCAGTGAGGATGGCTGCAGGGTCTGTGTTGTGTATGTAGCTAGTTCAGTGAGGATGGTTTCAGGGTCTGTATTGTGTATGTAGCTTGTTCAGAGAGGGTGGCACCAGGGTCTGTGTTGTGTATGTAGCTTGTTCAGAGAGGTTGGCTCCAGGGTCTGTGTTCTGCAGTCGCCAGTTCAGTGAGGATTACTCCAGGGTCTGTGTTTTATATGTTGCTACTTCAGTGAGCATGGCTCTATGTTCTGTGTTATGTTTCTGTAGCTACTTCAGCGAGGATGGCTCCAGGGTCTGTGTTGTGTATGTAGCTAGTTCAGTGAGGATGGCTCCAGGGTCTGTGTTGTCTATGTAGCTAGTTCAGTGAGGATGGCTCCAGGGTCTGTGTTTTTTAGGTAGCCTGTTCAGTGAGGATGGCCCCATGGTCTCTGTTATGTTTCTGTAGCTAGTTCAGTGAGCATTGCCCCAGGGTCTGTGTTGTGTATGTAGCTCGTTCAGTGAGGGTGGCTCCAGGGTCTGTGTTGTGTATGTAGCTCGTTCAGTGAGGGTGGCTCCAGGGTCTGTGTTGTCTGTGTAGCTAGTTCAGTGCGTGTGGCTTAGGGTCTGTGTTGTGTATGTAACTAGTTCAGTGAGGATGGCTCCGGGGTCTGTGTTGTGTTTCTGTAGCTACTTCAGTGAGGATGGCTGCAGGGTTCTGTGTTGTGCATTTAGCTAGTTCAGTGAGGGTGGCTCCTGTGTCTCTGTTGTGTACTAGCTAGTTCACTGAAGAATGCTCCAGGGTCTGTGTTCTGTAGTCGCCAGTTCAGTGAGGATGGCTCCAGGGACTGTGTTGTGTATGTAGCTGGTTCACTGAGGATAGCTCCAGGGTCTGGGTTGTGTCTGTAGCTCGTTCAGTGTGGATGGCTCCAGGGTGTGTGTTGTGTATGTATCTAGTTCAGTGAGGATGGCTTAGGGTCTGTGTTGTGTATGTAGCTAGTTCAATGAGGATGGCTCCAAGGTCTGTGTTGTGTATGTAGCTCGTTCAGTGAGGATGGCTCCAGGGTCTGTGTTGTGTAGTACCTGGTTCAGTGAGGGTGGCTCCAGGGACTGTGTGGTGTCGTACCTAGTTCGGTGAAGATAGCTCTTGGGTCTGTGTATTATATGTAGCAAGTTCAGTGAGGATGGCTCCATGGTCTGTGTTATGTTTCTGTAGCTAAGTCAGTGAGGATGGCTCCAGGGTCTGTGTTGTGTATGTACCTAATTCATTGCGGATGGGTCCAGGGTCTGTGTTGTGTATGTAGCTAGTTCAGTGAGGATGGCTGCAGGATCTCTGTTGAGTATGTAGCTAGTTCAGTGAGGATGGCTCCAGGGTCTGTGTGCTGTATGTTCCTAGTTCAGTGAGGATGGCTCCAGGGTCTGTGTGCTGTATGTACCTAGTTCCGTGAGGATGGCTGCAGGGTCTGTATCGTGTATGTAGCTTGTTCAGAGAGGGTGGCACCAGGGTCTTTGTTTTGTAGCAACTAGTTCAGTGAGGGTGGCTCCAGGGTCTGTGTTGTCTATGTAGCTAGTTCAGTGAGGGTGGCTTAGGGTCTGTGTTTTATATTTAGCCTGTTCAGTGAAGATGGCCCCATGGTCTCTGTTATGTTTCTGTAGCTAGTTCAGTGAGCATTGCCCCAGGGTCTGTGTTGTGTAGTAGCTAGTTCAGTGAGGATGGCTCCAGGGTCTGTGTTGTGTATGTAGCTTGTTCAGTGAGGGTGGCTTAGGGTCTGTGTTGTGCATGTAGCTAGTCCAGTGAGGGTGGCTCCTGTGTCTGTTCTGTAGTAGCTAGTTCACTGAAGATGGTTCCAGGGTCTGTGTTCTGTAGTCACCAGTTCAGTGAGGATGGCTCCAGGGACTGTGTTGTGTATGTAGCTGGTTCACTGAGGATTGCTCCAGGATCTGGGTTGTGTCTGTAGCTCATTCAGTGTGGATGGCTCCAGGGTCTGAGTTATGTATGTACCTAGTTAAGTGAGGATGGCTCCAGGGACTGTGTTGTTTACGTAGCTAGTTCAGTGAGGATGGCTTCAGGTCTGTGTTGTGTATGTAGCTAGTTCAGTGACGGTTGCTCCAGGGACTGTATTGTGTATGTAGCTAGTTCAGTGAGGATGGCTCTATGGTCTGTGTTATGTTTCTGTAGCTAATTCAGTGAGGATGGCTCCAGGGTTTGTGTTGTATATATACCCAGTTCAGTGAGGATGGCATCAGGGTTTGTGTTTAGTATGTAGCTAGTTCAGTGAGAGTTGCCCCAGGGTCTGTGTTGTGTATGTTGCTCGTTCAGTGAGTGTGGCTCCAGGGGCTGTTTTGTGTAGTATCTAATTCATTGTGGATGGCTCCAGGGTCTGTGTTGTGTAGGTAGCTAGATTAGTGAGGGTGACACCAGGGTCTGTGTTGTGTATGTAGCTAGTTCAGTGAGGAAGGTTGCAGGGTCTGTATTGTGTATGTAGCTTGTTCAGAGAGAGTGGCACCAGTGTCTGTGTTGTGTATGTACCTAGTTCAGAGAGGATGGCTCCAGGGTCTGTGTTGTGCATGTAGCTAGTTCAGTGAGGATGGCATCAGGGTTTGTGTTTAGTATGTAGCTAGTTCAGTGAGAGTTGCCCCAGGGTCTGTGTTGTGTATGTTGCTCGTTCAGTGAGTGTGGCTCCAGGGGCTGTTTTGTGTAGTATCTAATTCATTGTGGATGGCTCCAGGGTCTGTGTTGTGTAGGTAGCTAGATTAGTGAGGATGGCTCCAGGGTCTGTGTTGTGTAGTACCTAGTTCAGTGAGGATGGCTCCAGGGTCTGTGTTGTGTAGTACCTAGTTCGGTGAAGATAGCTCTAGGGTCTGTGTATTATATGTAGCTAGTTCAGTGAGGATGCCTCCATGGTCTGTGTTATGTTTCTGAAGCTAAGTCAGTGAGGATGGCTCCAGGGTCTGTGTTGTGTATGTACCTAGTTCAGTGAGGATGGCTGCAGGGTCTGTGTTGTGTATGTAGCTCGTTGAGTGAGATTGGCTCCAGGGGCTGTGTTGTGTAGTACCTAATTTATTGCGGATGGGTCCTGGGTCTGTGTTGTGTAGTAGCTAGTTCAGTGAGTGTGGCTCCAGGGTCTGTGTTGTCTGTGTAGCTAGTTCAGTGAGGGTGGCTTAGGATCTGTGTTGTGTATGTAGCTAGTTCAGTGAGGATGGCTCCAGGGTTTGTGTTGTGTATGTAGCTCGTTCAGTGAGATTGGCTCCAGGGGCTGTGTTGTGTAGTACATAATTCATTGCGGATGGGTCCTGGGTCTGTGTTGTGTAGTAGCTAGTTCAGTGAGTGTGGCTCCAGGGTCTGTGTTGTCTATGTAGCTAGTTCAGTGAGGGTGGCTTAGGATCTGTGTTCTGTATGGAGCTAGTTCAGTGAGGATGGCTCCAGGGTCTGTGTTGTATTTCTATAGCTACTTCAGTGAGAGTGGCTCCAGGGTCTTTGTTGTGTATGTAGCTAGTTCAGTGAGGATGGCTCCAGGGTCTGTGTTTTAAATGTAGCTTGTTCAGTGAGGATGGCTCTATGGTCTGTGTTATGTTTCTGTAGCTAATTCAGTGAGGATGGCTCCAGGGTCTGTGTTGTGTAGGTACCTAGTTCAGTGAGGATGGCTCCAGGGGCTGTTTTGTGTAGTGTCTAATTCATTGTGGATGGCTCCAGGGTCTGTGTTGTGTAGGTAGCTAGATTAGTGAGGGTGACACCAGGGTCTGTGTTGTGTATGGAGCTAGTTCAGTGAGGATGGCTGCAGGGTCTGTGTTGTGTATGTAGCTAGTTCAGTGAGGATGGTTTCAGGGTCTGTATTGTGTATGTAGCTTGTTCAGAGAGGGTGGCACCAGGGTCTGTGTTGTGTATGTAGCTAATTCAGTGAGGTTGGCTCCAGGGTCTGTGTTGTGTGTGTAGCTAGTTCACTGAGAGTGGCTGCAGGGTCTGTATTGTGTATGTAGCTTGTTCAGAGAGGGTGGCACCAGGGTCTGTGTTGTGTATGTAGCTTGTTCAGAGAGATTGGCTGCAGGGTCTGTGTTCTGCAGTCGCCAGTTCAGTGAGGATTGCTCCAGGGTCTGTGTTTTATATGTTGCTACTTCAGTGAGCATGGCTCTATGTTCTGTGTTATGTTTCTGTAGCTACTTCAGCGAGGATGGCTCCAGGGTCTGTGTTGTGTATGTAGCTCGTTCAGTGTGGATGGCTCCAGGGTGTGTGTTGTCTATGTAGCTAGTTTAGTGAGGGTGGCTTAGGGTCTGTGTTGTGTACGTAGCTAGTTCAGTGAGGATGGCTCCAGGGTCTGTGTTGTCTATGTAGCTAGTTCAGTGAGGATGGCTCCAGGGTCTGTGTTTTTTAGGTAGCCTGTTCAGTGAGGATGGCCCCATGGTCTCTGTTATGTTTCTGTAGCTAGTTCAGTGAGCATTGCCCCAGGGTCTGTGTTGTGTATGTAGCTCGTTCAGTGAGGGTGGCTCCAGGGTCTGTGTTGTGTATGTAGCTCGTTCAGTGAGGGTGGCTCCAGGGTCTGTGTTGTCTGTGTAGCTAGTTCAGTGCGTGTGGCTTAGGGTCTGTGTTGTGTATGTAACTAGTTCAGTGAGGATGGCTCCGGGGTCTGTGTTGTGTTTCTGTAGCTACTTCAGTGAGGATGGCTGCAGGGTTCTGTGTTGTGCATTTAGCTAGTTCAGTGAGGGTGGCTCCTGTGTCTCTGTTGTGTACTAGCTAGTTCACTGAAGAATGCTCCAGGGTCTGTGTTCTGTAGTCGCCAGTTCAGTGAGGATGGCTCCAGGGACTGTGTGGTGTATGTAGCTGGTTCACTGAGGATAGCTCCAGGGTCTGGGTTGTGTCTGTAGCTCGTTCAGTGTGGATGGCTCCAGGGTGTGTGTTGTGTATGTATCTAGTTCAGTGAGGATGGCTTAGGGTCTGTGTTGTGTATGTAGCTAGTTCAATGAGGATGGCTCCAAGGTCTGTGTTGTGTATGTAGCTCGTTCAGTGAGGATGGCTCCAGGGTCTGTGTTGTGTAGTACCTGGTTCAGTGAGGGTGGCTCCAGGGACTGTGTGGTGTCGTACCTAGTTCGGTGAAGATAGCTCTTGGGTCTGTGTATTATATGTAGCAAGTTCAGTGAGGATGGCTCCATGGTCTGTGTTATGTTTCTGTAGCTAAGTCAGTGAGGATGGCTCCAGGGTCTGTGTTGTGTATGTACCTAATTCATTGCGGATGGGTCCAGGGTCTGTGTTGTGTATGTAGCTAGTTCAGTGAGGATGGCTGCAGGATCTCTGTTGAGTATGTAGCTAGTTCAGTGAGGATGGCTCCAGGGTCTGTGTGCTGTATGTTCCTAGTTCAGTGAGGATGGCTCCAGGGTCTGTGTGCTGTATGTACCTAGTTCCGTGAGGATGGCTGCAGGGTCTGTATCGTGTATGTAGCTTGTTCAGAGAGGGTGGCACCAGGGTCTTTGTTTTGTAGCAACTAGTTCAGTGAGGGTGGCTCCAGGGTCTGTGTTGTCTATGTAGCTAGTTCAGTGAGGGTGGCTTAGGGTCTGTGTTTTATATTTAGCCTGTTCAGTGAAGATGGCCCCATGGTCTCTGTTATGTTTCTGTAGCTAGTTCAGTGAGCATTGCCCCAGGGTCTGTGTTGTGTAGTAGCTAGTTCAGTGAGGATGGCTCCAGGGTCTGTGTTGTGTATGTAGCTTGTTCAGTGAGGGTGGCTTAGGGTCTGTGTTGTGCATGTAGCTAGTCCAGTGAGGGTGGCTCCTGTGTCTGTTCTGTAGTAGCTAGTTCACTGAAGATGGTTCCAGGGTCTGTGTTCTGTAGTCACCAGTTCAGTGAGGATGGCTCCAGGGACTGTGTTGTGTATGTAGCTGGTTCACTGAGGATTGCTCCAGGATCTGGGTTGTGTCTGTAGCTCATTCAGTGTGGATGGCTCCAGGGTCTGAGTTATGTATGTACCTAGTTAAGTGAGGATGGCTCCAGGGACTGTGTTGTTTACGTAGCTAGTTCAGTGAGGATGGCTTCAGGTCTGTGTTGTGTATGTAGCTAGTTCAGTGACGGTTGCTCCAGGGACTGTATTGTGTATGTAGCTAGTTCAGTGAGGATGGCTCTATGGTCTGTGTTATGTTTCTGTAGCTAATTCAGTGAGGATGGCTCCAGGGTTTGTGTTGTATATATACCCAGTTCAGTGAGGATGGCATCAGAGTTTGTGTTTAGTACGTAGCTAGTTCAGTGAGAGTTGCCCCAGGGTCTGTGTTGTGTATGTTGCTCGTTCAGTGAGTGTGGCTCCAGGGGCTGTTTTGTGTAGGTAGCTAGATTAGTGAGGGTGACACCAGGGTCTGTGTTGTGTATGTAGCTAGTTCAGTGAGGAAGGTTGCAGGGTCTGTATTGTGTATGTAGCTTGTTCAGAGAGAGTGGCACCAGTGTCTGTGTTGTGTATGTACCTAGTTCAGAGAGGATGGCTCCAGGGTCTGTGTTGTGCATGTAGCTAGTTCAGTGAGGATGGCATCAGGGTTTGTGTTTAGTATGTAGCTAGTTCAGTGAGAGTTGCCCCAGGGTCTGTGTTGTGTATGTTGCTCGTTCAGTGAGTGTGGCTCCAGGGGCTGTTTTGTGTAGTATCTAATTCATTGTGGATGGCTCCAGGGTCTGTGTTGTGTAGGTAGCTAGATTAGTGAGGGTGACACCAGGGTCTGTGTTGTGTATGTAGCTAGTTCAGTGAGGAAGGTTGCAGGGTCTGTATTGTGTATGTAGCTTGTTCAGAGAGAGTGGCACCAGTGTCTGTGTTGTGTATGTACCTAGTTCAGAGAGGATGGCTCCAGGGTCTGTGTTGTGTATGTACCTAGTTCAGTGAGGATGGCTGCAGGGTCTGTGTTGTGTATGTAGCTCGTTGAGTGAGATTGGCTCCAGGGGCTGTGTTGTGTAGTACCTAATTTATTGCGGATGGGTCCTGGGTCTGTGTTGTGTAGTAGCTAGTTCAGTGAGTGTGGCTCCAGGGTCTGTGTTGTCTGTGTAGCTAGTTCAGTGAGGGTGGCTTAGGATCTGTGTTGTGTATGTAGCTAGTTCAGTGAGGATGGCTCCAGGGTTTGTGTTGTGTATGTAGCTCGTTCAGTGAGATTGGCTCCAGGGGCTGTGTTGTGTAGTACCTAATTCATTGCGGATGGGTCCTGGGTCTGTGTTGTGTATGTAGCTAGTTCAGTGAGTGTGGCTCCAGGGTCTGTGTTGTCTATGTAGCTAGTTCAGTGAGGGTGGCTTAGGATCTGTGTTCTGTATGGAGCTAGTTCAGTGAGGATGGCTCCAGGGTCTGTGTTGTATTTCTATAGCAACTTCAGTGAGAGTGGCTCCAGGGTCTTTGTTGTGTATGTAGCTAGTTCAGTGAGGATGGCTCCAGGGTCTGTGTTTTAAATGTAGCTTGTTCAGTGAGGATGGCTCTATGGTCTGTGTTATGTTTCTGTAGCTAATTCAGTGAGGATGGCTCCAGGGTCTGTGTTGTGTAGGTACCTAGTTCAGTGAGGATGGCTCCAGGGGCTGTTTTGTGTAGTGTCTAATTCATTGTGGATGGCTCCAGGGTCTGTGTTGTGTAGGTAGCTAGATTAGTGAGGGTGACACCAGGGTCTGTGTTGTGTATGGAGCTAGTTCAGTGAGGATGGCTGCAGGGTCTGTGTTGTGTATGTAGCTAGTTCAGTGAGGATGGTTTCAGGGTCTGTATTGTGTATGTAGCTTGTTCAGAGAGGGTGGCACCAGGGTCTGTGTTGTGTATGTAGCTTGTTCAGAGAGGTTGGCTCCAGGGTCTGTGTTCTGCAGTCGCCAGTTCAGTGAGGATTACTCCAGGGTCTGTGTTTTATATGTTGCTACTTCAGTGAGCATGGCTCTATGTTCTGTGTTATGTTTCTGTAGCTACTTCAGCGAGGATGGCTCCAGGGTCTGTGTTGTGTATGTAGCTAGTTCAGTGAGGATGGCTCCAGGGTCTGTGTTGTCTATGTAGCTAGTTCAGTGAGGATGGCTCCAGGGTCTGTGTTTTTTAGGTAGCCTGTTCAGTGAGGATGGCCCCATGGTCTCTGTTATGTTTCTGTAGCTAGTTCAGTGAGCATTGCCCCAGGGTCTGTGTTGTGTATGTAGCTCGTTCAGTGAGGGTGGCTCCAGGGTCTGTGTTGTGTATGTAGCTCGTTCAGTGAGGGTGGCTCCAGGGTCTGTGTTGTCTGTGTAGCTAGTTCAGTGCGTGTGGCTTAGGGTCTGTGTTGTGTATGTAACTAGTTCAGTGAGGATGGCTCCGGGGTCTGTGTTGTGTTTCTGTAGCTACTTCAGTGAGGATGGCTGCAGGGTTCTGTGTTGTGCATTTAGCTAGTTCAGTGAGGGTGGCTCCTGTGTCTCTGTTGTGTACTAGCTAGTTCACTGAAGAATGCTCCAGGGTCTGTGTTCTGTAGTCGCCAGTTCAGTGAGGATGGCTCCAGGGACTGTGTTGTGTATGTAGCTGGTTCACTGAGGATAGCTCCAGGGTCTGGGTTGTGTCTGTAGCTCGTTCAGTGTGGATGGCTCCAGGGTGTGTGTTGTGTATGTATCTAGTTCAGTGAGGATGGCTTAGGGTCTGTGTTGTGTATGTAGCTAGTTCAATGAGGATGGCTCCAAGGTCTGTGTTGTGTATGTAGCTCGTTCAGTGAGGATGGCTCCAGGGTCTGTGTTGTGTAGTACCTGGTTCAGTGAGGGTGGCTCCAGGGACTGTGTGGTGTCGTACCTAGTTCGGTGAAGATAGCTCTTGGGTCTGTGTATTATATGTAGCAAGTTCAGTGAGGATGGCTCCATGGTCTGTGTTATGTTTCTGTAGCTAAGTCAGTGAGGATGGCTCCAGGGTCTGTGTTGTGTATGTACCTAATTCATTGCGGATGGGTCCAGGGTCTGTGTTGTGTATGTAGCTAGTTCAGTGAGGATGGCTGCAGGATCTCTGTTGAGTATGTAGCTAGTTCAGTGAGGATGGCTCCAGGGTCTGTGTGCTGTATGTTCCTAGTTCAGTGAGGATGGCTCCAGGGTCTGTGTGCTGTATGTACCTAGTTCCGTGAGGATGGCTGCAGGGTCTGTATCGTGTATGTAGCTTGTTCAGAGAGGGTGGCACCAGGGTCTTTGTTTTGTAGCAACTAGTTCAGTGAGGGTGGCTCCAGGGTCTGTGTTGTCTATGTAGCTAGTTCAGTGAGGGTGGCTTAGGGTCTGTGTTTTATATTTAGCCTGTTCAGTGAAGATGGCCCCATGGTCTCTGTTATGTTTCTGTAGCTAGTTCAGTGAGCATTGCCCCAGGGTCTGTGTTGTGTAGTAGCTAGTTCAGTGAGGATGGCTCCAGGGTCTGTGTTGTGTATGTAGCTTGTTCAGTGAGGGTGGCTTAGGGTCTGTGTTGTGCATGTAGCTAGTCCAGTGAGGGTGGCTCCTGTGTCTGTTCTGTAGTAGCTAGTTCACTGAAGATGGTTCCAGGGTCTGTGTTCTGTAGTCACCAGTTCAGTGAGGATGGCTCCAGGGACTGTGTTGTGTATGTAGCTGGTTCACTGAGGATTGCTCCAGGATCTGGGTTGTGTCTGTAGCTCATTCAGTGTGGATGGCTCCAGGGTCTGAGTTATGTATGTACCTAGTTAAGTGAGGATGGCTCCAGGGACTGTGTTGTTTACGTAGCTAGTTCAGTGAGGATGGCTTCAGGTCTGTGTTGTGTATGTAGCTAGTTCAGTGACGGTTGCTCCAGGGACTGTATTGTGTATGTAGCTAGTTCAGTGAGGATGGCTCTATGGTCTGTGTTATGTTTCTGTAGCTAATTCAGTGAGGATGGCTCCAGGGTTTGTGTTGTATATATACCCAGTTCAGTGAGGATGGCATCAGGGTTTGTGTTTAGTATGTAGCTAGTTCAGTGAGAGTTGCCCCAGGGTCTGTGTTGTGTATGTTGCTCGTTCAGTGAGTGTGGCTCCAGGGGCTGTTTTGTGTAGTATCTAATTCATTGTGGATGGCTCCAGGGTCTGTGTTGTGTAGGTAGCTAGATTAGTGAGGGTGACACCAGGGTCTGTGTTGTGTATGTAGCTAGTTCAGTGAGGAAGGTTGCAGGGTCTGTATTGTGTATGTAGCTTGTTCAGAGAGAGTGGCACCAGTGTCTGTGTTGTGTATGTACCTAGTTCAGAGAGGATGGCTCCAGGGTCTGTGTTGTGCATGTAGCTAGTTCAGTGAGGATGGCATCAGGGTTTGTGTTTAGTATGTAGCTAGTTCAGTGAGAGTTGCCCCAGGGTCTGTGTTGTGTATGTTGCTCGTTCAGTGAGTGTGGCTCCAGGGGCTGTTTTGTGTAGTATCTAATTCATTGTGGATGGCTCCAGGGTCTGTGTTGTGTAGGTAGCTAGATTAGTGAGGATGGCTCCAGGGTCTGTGTTGTGTAGTACCTAGTTCAGTGAGGATGGCTCCAGGGTCTGTGTTGTGTAGTACCTAGTTCGGTGAAGATAGCTCTAGGGTCTGTGTATTATATGTAGCTAGTTCAGTGAGGATGCCTCCATGGTCTGTGTTATGTTTCTGAAGCTAAGTCAGTGAGGATGGCTCCAGGGTCTGTGTTGTGTATGTACCTAGTTCAGTGAGGATGGCTGCAGGGTCTGTGTTGTGTATGTAGCTCGTTGAGTGAGATTGGCTCCAGGGGCTGTGTTGTGTAGTACCTAATTTATTGCGGATGGGTCCTGGGTCTGTGTTGTGTAGTAGCTAGTTCAGTGAGTGTGGCTCCAGGGTCTGTGTTGTCTGTGTAGCTAGTTCAGTGAGGGTGGCTTAGGATCTGTGTTGTGTATGTAGCTAGTTCAGTGAGGATGGCTCCAGGGTTTGTGTTGTGTATGTAGCTCGTTCAGTGAGATTGGCTCCAGGGGCTGTGTTGTGTAGTACATAATTCATTGCGGATGGGTCCTGGGTCTGTGTTGTGTAGTAGCTAGTTCAGTGAGTGTGGCTCCAGGGTCTGTGTTGTCTATGTAGCTAGTTCAGTGAGGGTGGCTTAGGATCTGTGTTCTGTATGGAGCTAGTTCAGTGAGGATGGCTCCAGGGTCTGTGTTGTATTTCTATAGCTACTTCAGTGAGAGTGGCTCCAGGGTCTTTGTTGTGTATGTAGCTAGTTCAGTGAGGATGGCTCCAGGGTCTGTGTTTTAAATGTAGCTTGTTCAGTGAGGATGGCTCTATGGTCTGTGTTATGTTTCTGTAGCTAATTCAGTGAGGATGGCTCCAGGGTCTGTGTTGTGTAGGTACCTAGTTCAGTGAGGATGGCTCCAGGGGCTGTTTTGTGTAGTGTCTAATTCATTGTGGATGGCTCCAGGGTCTGTGTTGTGTAGGTAGCTAGATTAGTGAGGGTGACACCAGGGTCTGTGTTGTGTATGGAGCTAGTTCAGTGAGGATGGCTGCAGGGTCTGTGTTGTGTATGTAGCTAGTTCAGTGAGGATGGTTTCAGGGTCTGTATTGTGTATGTAGCTTGTTCAGAGAGGGTGGCACCAGGGTCTGTGTTGTGTATGTAGCTAATTCAGTGAGGTTGGCTCCAGGGTCTGTGTTGTGTGTGTAGCTAGTTCACTGAGAGTGGCTGCAGGGTCTGTATTGTGTATGTAGCTTGTTCAGAGAGGGTGGCACCAGGGTCTGTGTTGTGTATGTAGCTTGTTCAGAGAGATTGGCTGCAGGGTCTGTGTTCTGCAGTCGCCAGTTCAGTGAGGATTGCTCCAGGGTCTGTGTTTTATATGTTGCTACTTCAGTGAGCATGGCTCTATGTTCTGTGTTATGTTTCTGTAGCTACTTCAGCGAGGATGGCTCCAGGGTCTGTGTTGTGTATGTAGCTCGTTCAGTGTGGATGGCTCCAGGGTGTGTGTTGTCTATGTAGCTAGTTTAGTGAGGGTGGCTTAGGGTCTGTGTTGTGTACGTAGCTAGTTCAGTGAGGATGGCTCCAGGGTCTGTGTTGTCTATGTAGCTAGTTCAGTGAGGATGGCTCCAGGGTCTGTGTTTTTTAGGTAGCCTGTTCAGTGAGGATGGCCCCATGGTCTCTGTTATGTTTCTGTAGCTAGTTCAGTGAGCATTGCCCCAGGGTCTGTGTTGTGTATGTAGCTCGTTCAGTGAGGGTGGCTCCAGGGTCTGTGTTGTGTATGTAGCTCGTTCAGTGAGGGTGGCTCCAGGGTCTGTGTTGTCTGTGTAGCTAGTTCAGTGCGTGTGGCTTAGGGTCTGTGTTGTGTATGTAACTAGTTCAGTGAGGATGGCTCCGGGGTCTGTGTTGTGTTTCTGTAGCTACTTCAGTGAGGATGGCTGCAGGGTTCTGTGTTGTGCATTTAGCTAGTTCAGTGAGGGTGGCTCCTGTGTCTCTGTTGTGTACTAGCTAGTTCACTGAAGAATGCTCCAGGGTCTGTGTTCTGTAGTCGCCAGTTCAGTGAGGATGGCTCCAGGGACTGTGTGGTGTATGTAGCTGGTTCACTGAGGATAGCTCCAGGGTCTGGGTTGTGTCTGTAGCTCGTTCAGTGTGGATGGCTCCAGGGTGTGTGTTGTGTATGTATCTAGTTCAGTGAGGATGGCTTAGGGTCTGTGTTGTGTATGTAGCTAGTTCAATGAGGATGGCTCCAAGGTCTGTGTTGTGTATGTAGCTCGTTCAGTGAGGATGGCTCCAGGGTCTGTGTTGTGTAGTACCTGGTTCAGTGAGGGTGGCTCCAGGGACTGTGTGGTGTCGTACCTAGTTCGGTGAAGATAGCTCTTGGGTCTGTGTATTATATGTAGCAAGTTCAGTGAGGATGGCTCCATGGTCTGTGTTATGTTTCTGTAGCTAAGTCAGTGAGGATGGCTCCAGGGTCTGTGTTGTGTATGTACCTAATTCATTGCGGATGGGTCCAGGGTCTGTGTTGTGTATGTAGCTAGTTCAGTGAGGATGGCTGCAGGATCTCTGTTGAGTATGTAGCTAGTTCAGTGAGGATGGCTCCAGGGTCTGTGTGCTGTATGTTCCTAGTTCAGTGAGGATGGCTCCAGGGTCTGTGTGCTGTATGTACCTAGTTCCGTGAGGATGGCTGCAGGGTCTGTATCGTGTATGTAGCTTGTTCAGAGAGGGTGGCACCAGGGTCTTTGTTTTGTAGCAACTAGTTCAGTGAGGGTGGCTCCAGGGTCTGTGTTGTCTATGTAGCTAGTTCAGTGAGGGTGGCTTAGGGTCTGTGTTTTATATTTAGCCTGTTCAGTGAAGATGGCCCCATGGTCTCTGTTATGTTTCTGTAGCTAGTTCAGTGAGCATTGCCCCAGGGTCTGTGTTGTGTAGTAGCTAGTTCAGTGAGGATGGCTCCAGGGTCTGTGTTGTGTATGTAGCTTGTTCAGTGAGGGTGGCTTAGGGTCTGTGTTGTGCATGTAGCTAGTCCAGTGAGGGTGGCTCCTGTGTCTGTTCTGTAGTAGCTAGTTCACTGAAGATGGTTCCAGGGTCTGTGTTCTGTAGTCACCAGTTCAGTGAGGATGGCTCCAGGGACTGTGTTGTGTATGTAGCTGGTTCACTGAGGATTGCTCCAGGATCTGGGTTGTGTCTGTAGCTCATTCAGTGTGGATGGCTCCAGGGTCTGAGTTATGTATGTACCTAGTTAAGTGAGGATGGCTCCAGGGACTGTGTTGTTTACGTAGCTAGTTCAGTGAGGATGGCTTCAGGTCTGTGTTGTGTATGTAGCTAGTTCAGTGACGGTTGCTCCAGGGACTGTATTGTGTATGTAGCTAGTTCAGTGAGGATGGCTCTATGGTCTGTGTTATGTTTCTGTAGCTAATTCAGTGAGGATGGCTCCAGGGTTTGTGTTGTATATATACCCAGTTCAGTGAGGATGGCATCAGAGTTTGTGTTTAGTACGTAGCTAGTTCAGTGAGAGTTGCCCCAGGGTCTGTGTTGTGTATGTTGCTCGTTCAGTGAGTGTGGCTCCAGGGGCTGTTTTGTGTAGGTAGCTAGATTAGTGAGGGTGACACCAGGGTCTGTGTTGTGTATGTAGCTAGTTCAGTGAGGAAGGTTGCAGGGTCTGTATTGTGTATGTAGCTTGTTCAGAGAGAGTGGCACCAGTGTCTGTGTTGTGTATGTACCTAGTTCAGAGAGGATGGCTCCAGGGTCTGTGTTGTGCATGTAGCTAGTTCAGTGAGGATGGCATCAGGGTTTGTGTTTAGTATGTAGCTAGTTCAGTGAGAGTTGCCCCAGGGTCTGTGTTGTGTATGTTGCTCGTTCAGTGAGTGTGGCTCCAGGGGCTGTTTTGTGTAGTATCTAATTCATTGTGGATGGCTCCAGGGTCTGTGTTGTGTAGGTAGCTAGATTAGTGAGGGTGACACCAGGGTCTGTGTTGTGTATGTAGCTAGTTCAGTGAGGAAGGTTGCAGGGTCTGTATTGTGTATGTAGCTTGTTCAGAGAGAGTGGCACCAGTGTCTGTGTTGTGTATGTACCTAGTTCAGAGAGGATGGCTCCAGGGTCTGTGTTGTGCATGTAGCTAGTTCAGTGAGGATGGCATCAGGGTTTGTGTTTAGTATGTAGCTAGTACAGTGAGAGTTGCCCCAGGGTCTGTGTTGTGTATGTTGCTCGTTCAGTGAGTGTGGCTCCAGGGGCTGTTTTGTGTAGTATCTAATTCATTGTGGATGGCTCCAGGATCTGTGTTGTGTAGGTAGCTAGATTAGTGAGGGTGACACCAGGGTCTGTGTTGTGTATGTAGCTAGTTCAGTGAGGAAGGTTGCAGGGTCTGTATTGTGTATGTAGCTTGTTCAGAGAGAGTGGCACCAGTGTCTGTGTTGTGTATGTACCTAGTTCAGAGAGGATGGCTCCAGGGTCTGTGTTGTGCATGTAGCTAGTTCAGTGAGGATGGCATCAGGGTTTGTGTTGAGTATGTAGCTAGTTCAGTGAGCGTTGCCCCAGGGTCTGTGTTGTGTATGTTGCTCGTTCAGTGAGGGTGGCTCCAGGGGCTGTTTTGTGTAGTGTCTAATTCATTGTGGATGGCTCCACGGTCTGTGTTGTGTAGTAGCTAGATTAGTCAGGGTGACACCAGGGTCTTTGTGTATGTAGCTAGTTCAGTGAGGATGGCTCCAGGGTCTGTGTTGTTAATGTAGCTAGTTCAGTAGGGTGGCTCCTGTGTCTGTGTTGTGTATGTAGCTCGTTCAGTGAGGATGGCTCCAGGGTCTGTGTTGTGTAGTACCTGGTTCAGTGAGGGTGGCTGCAGGGACTGTGTGGTGTAGTACCTAGTTCGGTGAAGATAGCTCTAGGGTCTGTGTATTATATGTAGCAAGTTCAGTGAGGATGCCTCCATGGTCTGTGTTATGTTTCTGAAGCTAAGTCTGTGAGGATGGCTCCAGGGTCTGTGTTGTGTATGTACCTAGTTCAGTCAGGATGGCTGCAGGGTCTGTGTTGTGTATGTAGCTCGTTGAGTGAGATTGGCTCCAGGGGCTGTGTTGTGTAGTACCTAATTTATTGCGGATGGGTCCTGGGTCTGTGTTGTGTAGTAGCTAGTTCAGTGAGGATGGCTCCAGGGTCTGTGTTTTTATGGAGCTATTTCAGTGAGGATGGCTCCAGGGTCTGTGCTGTATTTCTATAGCTACTTCAGTGAGAGTGGCTCCAGGGTCTTTGTTGTGTATGTAGCTAGTTCAGTGAGGATGGCTCCAGGGTCTGTGTTTTAAATGTAGCTTGTTCAGTGAGGATGGCTCCAGGGTCTGTGTTGTGTATGTACCTAGTTCAGTGAGGATGGCTCCAGGGGCTGTTTTGTGTAGTGTCTAATTCATTGTGGATGGCTCCAGGGTCTGTGTTGTGTAGGTAGCTAGATTAGTGAGGGTGACACCAGGGTCTGTGTTGTGTATGGAGCTAGTTCAGTGAGGATGGCTGCAGGGTCTGTGTTGTGTATGTAGGTAGTTCAGTGAGGATGGTTTCAGGGTCTGTATTGTATATGTAGCTTGTTCAGAGAGGGTGGCACCAGGGTCTGTGTTTTGTATGTAGCTAATACAGTGAGGTTGGCTCCAGGGTCTGTGTTGTGTGTGTAGCTAGTTCACTGAGAGTGGCTGCAGGGTCTGTATTGTGTATGTAGCTTGTTCAGAGAGGGTGGCACCGGGGTCTCTGTTGTGTATGTAGCTAGTTCAGTGAGGATGGCTGCAGGGTCTGTGTTGTGCATGTAGCTTGTTCAGAGAGATTGGCTGCAGGGGCTGTGTTCTGTAGTATCTAAATAATTGTGGATGTCTCCAGGGTCTGTGTTGTGTATGTAGCTAGCTCAGTGAGGATGGCTCCAGGGTCTGTGTTGTTAATGTAGCTCGTTCAGTGAGATTGGCTGCAGGGGCTGTGTTGTGCAGTATCTAAATAATTGTGGATGTCTTCAGGGTCTGTGTTGTGTAGGTATCTAGTTCAGTGAGGATGGCTTCAGGGTTTGTGTTGTGTATGTAGCTAGTTCAGTGAGGATGGCTCCAGGGTCTGTGTCATGTACTAGCTTGTTCACTGAAGATGTCTCCGGGGTCTGTGTTCCGCAGTCGCCAGTTCAGTGAGGATTACTCCAGGGTCTGTGTTTTATATGTTGCTAGTTCAGTGAGGATGGCTCTATGGTCTGTGTTATGTTTCGGTAGCTAATTCAGTGAGGATGGCTCCAGGGTCTGTGTTGTGTATGTACCTAGTTCAGTGAGGATGGCTCCAGGGTTTGTGTTGTGTATGTACCTAGTTCATTGTGGATGGCTCCAGGGTCAGTGTTGTGTATGTAGCTAGTTCTGTGAGGATGGCTTCTGGGTCTGTGTTGTGCATGTAGCTAGTTCAGTGAGGGTGGCTCCTGTGTCTGTGTTCTGTACTAGCTAGTTCACTGAAGAATGCTCCAGGGTCTGTGTTCTGTAGCCGCCAGTTCAGTGAGGATGGCTCCAGGGACTGTGTTGTGTATGTAGCTGGTTCACTGAGGATAGCTCCAGGGTTTGGGTTGTGTATGTAACTAGTTCAGTGAGGATGGCTCCGGGGTCTGTGTTGTGTTTCTGTAGCTACTTCAGTGAGGATGGCTGCAGGGTCTGTGTTGTGCATTTAGCTAGTTCAGTGAGGGTGGCTCCTGTGTCTCTGTTGTGTACTAGCTAGTTCACTGAAGAATGCTCCAGGGTCTGTGTTCTGTAGTCGCCAGTTCAGTGAGGATGGCTCCAGGGACTGTGTTGTGTATGTAGCTCGTTCAGTGTGGATGGCTCCAGGGTGTGTGTTGTGTATGTATCTAGTTCAGTGAGGATGACTTAGGGTCTGTGTTGTCTATGTAGCTAGTTCAATGAGGATGGCTCCAAGATCTGTGTTGTGTTTGTAGCTCGTTCAGTGAGGATGGCTCCAGGGTCTGTGTTGTGTAGTACCTGGTTCAGTGAGGGTGGCTCCAGGGACTGTGTAGTGTAGTACCTAGTTCGGTGAAGATAACTCTTGGGTCTGTGTATTATATGTAGCAAGTTCAGTGAGGATGGCTCCATGGTCTGTGTTGTGTATGTACTTAGTTCAGTGAGGATGGCTCCAGGGTTTGTGTTGTGTATGTAGCTCGTTCAGTGAGATTGGCTCCAGGGGCTGTGTTGTGTAGTACCTAATTCATTGCGGATGGGTCCAGGGTCTATGTAGCTAGTTCAGTGAGGATGGCTGCAGGGTCTCTGTTGAGTATGTAGCTAGTTCAGTGAGGATGGCTCCAGGGTCTGTGTGCTGTATGTACCTAGTTCAGTGAGGATGGCTCCAGGGTCTGTGTTGTGCATGTAGCTAGTTCAGTGAGGGTGGCTTAGGGTCTGTGTTGTGTATGTAGCTCGTTCATTGAGGATGGCTCCGGGGTCTGTGTTTTATATTTAGCCTGTTCAGTGAGGATGGCCCCATGGTCTCTGTTGTCTATGTAGCTAGTTCAGTGAGGATGGCTCCAGGGTCTGTGTTGTGTATGTAGCTAGTTCAGTGAGGATGGCTCCAGGGTCTGTGTTGTGTATGTAGCTTGTTCAGTGAGGGTGGCTTAGGGTCTGTGTTGTGCATGTAGCTAGTTCAGTGAGGGTGGCTCCAGGGTCTGTGTTGTCTATGTAGCTAGTTCAGTGAGGGTGGCTTAGGGTCTGTGTTGTGTAGGTAGCTAGTTCAGGTAGGATAGCTCCGGGGTCTGTGTTTTTATTGAGCTAGTTCAGTGAGGATGGCTCCAGGGTCTGTGGTGTGTTGTGTTTATTTAGCTACTTCAGTGAGGGGGGCTCCAGGGTCTGTGTTGTGTATGTAGCTAATTCAGTGAGGATGGCTCCAGGGTCTGTGTTGTGTATGTAGCTGGTTCAGTGAGGATGGGTCCAGGGTCTCTGTTGTGTATGTAGTTCGTTCAGTGAGATTGGCTCCAGGGGCTGTGTTGTGTAGTATCTAATTCATTGAGGGTGGCTCCAGGGTCTGTGTGGCGTAGTATCCAGTTCAGTGAAGGTAGCTCCAGTATCTGTGTTCTCTAGTCGCCTTTTCAGTGAGCAGGGCTCCAGGGACTGTGTTGTCTATATTCCTGGTTCAGTGACGAGGGCTCCAGAGTCTATGTTGTGTTTCTGTGGCTACTTCAGTGCGGATGGCTCCAGGGTTTGTGTTGAGTATGTAGCTCGTTCAGTGAGGGTGGCTCCAGGGGCTGTGTTGTGTAGGTACCTAGATCAGTGAGGATGGCTCCAGGGTATGTGTTGTGTCTGTAGCTTGTTCAGTGAGCGTTCCCCAGGGTCTGTGTTGTGTAGTAGCTAGTTCAGTGAGCGTGGCTCCAGGGTCTGTGTTGTGTATGTAGCTTGTTCAGTGAGGATGGCTCCAGGGTCTGTGTTATGTATGTAGCTAGTTCAGTGAGGACGGGTCCAGGGTCTGTGTGGTGTAGTATCTAGTTCAGTGAAGATAGCTCCAGTGTCTATGTTCTGTAGTTCAGTGAGGATGGCTCCAGAGTCTGTGTTGTGTGTGTCGGTAGTTCATTGAGGGTGGCTCCAGGGTCTCTGTTGTATTTGTAGCTAGTTCAGTGAGGATGGCTTCAGGGTCTAGGTTGTGTCTCTATCTAGTTCAGTGAGGATGGCTCCAGGGTCTGTGTTGTGTATGTAGCTCATTCAGTGAGGATGGCTCCAGGTTCTGTGTTGTGTCGTTCCTGGTTCAGTGAAGATGGCTCCAGGGACTGTGTTGTCTATATACCTGGTTCAGTGAGAAGGGCTTCAGGGTCTGTGTTGTGTCTATATCTAGTTCAGAGAGGATGGCTCCAGGGTCTGTGTTGTGCATGTAGCTAGTTCAGTGAGGATGGCATCAGGGTTTGTGTTTAGTATGTAGCTAGTACAGTGAGAGTTGCCCCAGGGTCTGTGTTGTGTATGTTGCTCGTTCAGTGAGTGTGGCTCCAGGGGCTGTTTTGTGTAGTATCTAATTCATTGTGGATGGCTCCAGGATCTGTGTTGTGTAGGTAGCTAGATTAGTGAGGGTGACACCAGGGTCTGTGTTGTGTATGTAGCTAGTTCAGTGAGGAAGGTTGCAGGGTCTGTATTGTGTATGTAGCTTGTTCAGAGAGAGTGGCACCAGTGTCTGTGTTGTGTATGTACCTAGTTCAGAGAGGATGGCTCCAGGGTCTGTGTTGTGCATGTAGCTAGTTCAGTGAGGATGGCATCAGGGTTTGTGTTGAGTATGTAGCTAGTTCAGTGAGCGTTGCCCCAGGGTCTGTGTTGTGTATGTTGCTCGTTCAGTGAGGGTGGCTCCAGGGGCTGTTTTGTGTAGTGTCTAATTCATTGTGGATGGCTCCACGGTCTGTGTTGTGTAGTAGCTAGATTAGTCAGGGTGACACCAGGGTCTTTGTGTATGTAGCTAGTTCAGTGAGGATGGCTCCAGGGTCTGTGTTGTTAATGTAGCTAGTTCAGTAGGGTGGCTCCTGTGTCTGTGTTGTGTATGTAGCTCGTTCAGTGAGGATGGCTCCAGGGTCTGTGTTGTGTAGTACCTGGTTCAGTGAGGGTGGCTGCAGGGACTGTGTGGTGTAGTACCTAGTTCGGTGAAGATAGCTCTAGGGTCTGTGTATTATATGTAGCAAGTTCAGTGAGGATGCCTCCATGGTCTGTGTTATGTTTCTGAAGCTAAGTCTGTGAGGATGGCTCCAGGGTCTGTGTTGTGTATGTACCTAGTTCAGTCAGGATGGCTGCAGGGTCTGTGTTGTGTATGTAGCTCGTTGAGTGAGATTGGCTCCAGGGGCTGTGTTGTGTAGTACCTAATTTATTGCGGATGGGTCCTGGGTCTGTGTTGTGTAGTAGCTAGTTCAGTGAGGATGGCTCCAGGGTCTGTGTTTTTATGGAGCTATTTCAGTGAGGATGGCTCCAGGGTCTGTGCTGTATTTCTATAGCTACTTCAGTGAGAGTGGCTCCAGGGTCTTTGTTGTGTATGTAGCTAGTTCAGTGAGGATGGCTCCAGGGTCTGTGTTTTAAATGTAGCTTGTTCAGTGAGGATGGCTCCAGGGTCTGTGTTGTGTATGTACCTAGTTCAGTGAGGATGGCTCCAGGGGCTGTTTTGTGTAGTGTCTAATTCATTGTGGATGGCTCCAGGGTCTGTGTTGTGTAGGTAGCTAGATTAGTGAGGGTGACACCAGGGTCTGTGTTGTGTATGGAGCTAGTTCAGTGAGGATGGCTGCAGGGTCTGTGTTGTGTATGTAGGTAGTTCAGTGAGGATGGTTTCAGGGTCTGTATTGTATATGTAGCTTGTTCAGAGAGGGTGGCACCAGGGTCTGTGTTTTGTATGTAGCTAATACAGTGAGGTTGGCTCCAGGGTCTGTGTTGTGTGTGTAGCTAGTTCACTGAGAGTGGCTGCAGGGTCTGTATTGTGTATGTAGCTTGTTCAGAGAGGGTGGCACCGGGGTCTCTGTTGTGTATGTAGCTAGTTCAGTGAGGATGGCTGCAGGGTCTGTGTTGTGCATGTAGCTTGTTCAGAGAGATTGGCTGCAGGGGCTGTGTTCTGTAGTATCTAAATAATTGTGGATGTCTCCAGGGTCTGTGTTGTGTATGTAGCTAGCTCAGTGAGGATGGCTCCAGGGTCTGTGTTGTTAATGTAGCTCGTTCAGTGAGATTGGCTGCAGGGGCTGTGTTGTGCAGTATCTAAATAATTGTGGATGTCTTCAGGGTCTGTGTTGTGTAGGTATCTAGTTCAGTGAGGATGGCTTCAGGGTTTGTGTTGTGTATGTAGCTAGTTCAGTGAGGATGGCTCCAGGGTCTGTGTCATGTACTAGCTTGTTCACTGAAGATGTCTCCGGGGTCTGTGTTCCGCAGTCGCCAGTTCAGTGAGGATTACTCCAGGGTCTGTGTTTTATATGTTGCTAGTTCAGTGAGGATGGCTCTATGGTCTGTGTTATGTTTCGGTAGCTAATTCAGTGAGGATGGCTCCAGGGTCTGTGTTGTGTATGTACCTAGTTCAGTGAGGATGGCTCCAGGGTTTGTGTTGTGTATGTACCTAGTTCATTGTGGATGGCTCCAGGGTCAGTGTTGTGTATGTAGCTAGTTCTGTGAGGATGGCTTCTGGGTCTGTGTTGTGCATGTAGCTAGTTCAGTGAGGGTGGCTCCTGTGTCTGTGTTCTGTACTAGCTAGTTCACTGAAGAATGCTCCAGGGTCTGTGTTCTGTAGCCGCCAGTTCAGTGAGGATGGCTCCAGGGACTGTGTTGTGTATGTAGCTGGTTCACTGAGGATAGCTCCAGGGTTTGGGTTGTGTATGTAACTAGTTCAGTGAGGATGGCTCCGGGGTCTGTGTTGTGTTTCTGTAGCTACTTCAGTGAGGATGGCTGCAGGGTCTGTGTTGTGCATTTAGCTAGTTCAGTGAGGGTGGCTCCTGTGTCTCTGTTGTGTACTAGCTAGTTCACTGAAGAATGCTCCAGGGTCTGTGTTCTGTAGTCGCCAGTTCAGTGAGGATGGCTCCAGGGACTGTGTTGTGTATGTAGCTCGTTCAGTGTGGATGGCTCCAGGGTGTGTGTTGTGTATGTATCTAGTTCAGTGAGGATGACTTAGGGTCTGTGTTGTCTATGTAGCTAGTTCAATGAGGATGGCTCCAAGATCTGTGTTGTGTTTGTAGCTCGTTCAGTGAGGATGGCTCCAGGGTCTGTGTTGTGTAGTACCTGGTTCAGTGAGGGTGGCTCCAGGGACTGTGTAGTGTAGTACCTAGTTCGGTGAAGATAACTCTTGGGTCTGTGTATTATATGTAGCAAGTTCAGTGAGGATGGCTCCATGGTCTGTGTTGTGTATGTACTTAGTTCAGTGAGGATGGCTCCAGGGTTTGTGTTGTGTATGTAGCTCGTTCAGTGAGATTGGCTCCAGGGGCTGTGTTGTGTAGTACCTAATTCATTGCGGATGGGTCCAGGGTCTATGTAGCTAGTTCAGTGAGGATGGCTGCAGGGTCTCTGTTGAGTATGTAGCTAGTTCAGTGAGGATGGCTCCAGGGTCTGTGTGCTGTATGTACCTAGTTCAGTGAGGATGGCTCCAGGGTCTGTGTTGTGCATGTAGCTAGTTCAGTGAGGGTGGCTTAGGGTCTGTGTTGTGTATGTAGCTCGTTCATTGAGGATGGCTCCGGGGTCTGTGTTTTATATTTAGCCTGTTCAGTGAGGATGGCCCCATGGTCTCTGTTGTCTATGTAGCTAGTTCAGTGAGGATGGCTCCAGGGTCTGTGTTGTGTATGTAGCTAGTTCAGTGAGGATGGCTCCAGGGTCTGTGTTGTGTATGTAGCTTGTTCAGTGAGGGTGGCTTAGGGTCTGTGTTGTGCATGTAGCTAGTTCAGTGAGGGTGGCTCCAGGGTCTGTGTTGTCTATGTAGCTAGTTCAGTGAGGGTGGCTTAGGGTCTGTGTTGTGTAGGTAGCTAGTTCAGGTAGGATAGCTCCGGGGTCTGTGTTTTTATTGAGCTAGTTCAGTGAGGATGGCTCCAGGGTCTGTGGTGTGTTGTGTTTATTTAGCTACTTCAGTGAGGGGGGCTCCAGGGTCTGTGTTGTGTATGTAGCTAATTCAGTGAGGATGGCTCCAGGGTCTGTGTTGTGTATGTAGCTGGTTCAGTGAGGATGGGTCCAGGGTCTCTGTTGTGTATGTAGTTCGTTCAGTGAGATTGGCTCCAGGGGCTGTGTTGTGTAGTATCTAATTCATTGAGGGTGGCTCCAGGGTCTGTGTGGCGTAGTATCCAGTTCAGTGAAGGTAGCTCCAGTATCTGTGTTCTCTAGTCGCCTTTTCAGTGAGCAGGGCTCCAGGGACTGTGTTGTCTATATTCCTGGTTCAGTGACGAGGGCTCCAGAGTCTATGTTGTGTTTCTGTGGCTACTTCAGTGCGGATGGCTCCAGGGTTTGTGTTGAGTATGTAGCTCGTTCAGTGAGGGTGGCTCCAGGGGCTGTGTTGTGTAGGTACCTAGATCAGTGAGGATGGCTCCAGGGTATGTGTTGTGTCTGTAGCTTGTTCAGTGAGCGTTCCCCAGGGTCTGTGTTGTGTAGTAGCTAGTTCAGTGAGCGTGGCTCCAGGGTCTGTGTTGTGTATGTAGCTTGTTCAGTGAGGATGGCTCCAGGGTCTGTGTTATGTATGTAGCTAGTTCAGTGAGGACGGGTCCAGGGTCTGTGTGGTGTAGTATCTAGTTCAGTGAAGATAGCTCCAGTGTCTATGTTCTGTAGTTCAGTGAGGATGGCTCCAGAGTCTGTGTTGTGTGTGTCGGTAGTTCATTGAGGGTGGCTCCAGGGTCTCTGTTGTATTTGTAGCTAGTTCAGTGAGGATGGCTTCAGGGTCTAGGTTGTGTCTCTATCTAGTTCAGTGAGGATGGCTCCAGGGTCTGTGTTGTGTATGTAGCTCATTCAGTGAGGATGGCTCCAGGTTCTGTGTTGTGTCGTTCCTGGTTCAGTGAAGATGGCTCCAGGGACTGTGTTGTCTATATACCTGGTTCAGTGAGAAGGGCTTCAGGGTCTGTGTTGTGTCTATATCTAGTTCAGTGAGGATGGCTTTAGGGTCTGTGTTGTGTTTATCGCTAGTTCAGTGCGGATGGCTCCAGGGTCTGTGTTGTGTATGTAGTTCGTTCAGTGAGGATGGCTCCAGGGATTGTGTTGAGTATGTAGCTAGTTCAGTGAGCGTTGCCCCAGGGTCTGTGTTCTGTATGTCGCTCGTTCAGTGAGGGTTGCTCCAGGGTCTGTGTTGTGTAGGTAGCTAGATTAGTGAGGGTGACACCAGGGTCTGTCTGTATGGAGCTAGTTCAGTGAGGATGGCTGCAGGGTCTGTGTTGTGCATGTAGCTAGTCCAGTGAGGGTGGCTCCTGTGTCTGTTCTGTAGTAGCTAGTTCACTGAAGATGGCTCCAGGGTCTTTGTTTTGTAGCAACTAGTTCAGTGAGGGTGGCTCCAGGGTCTGTGTTGTGTATGTAGCTAGTTCAGTGAGGGTGGCTTAGGGTCTGTGTTGTGTATGTAGGTAGTTCAGTGAGGGTGACTCCAGGGTCTGTGTTGTGTATGTAGCTCGTTCAGTGAGGGTGGCTTAGGGTCTGTGTTGTGTATGTAGCTAGTTCAGTGAAGGTGGTTCCAGGGTCTGTGTTGTCTATGTAGCTAGTTCAGTGAGGGTGGCTTAGGGTCTGTGTTGTGTATGTACCTAGTTCAGTGAGGATAGGTCCAGGGTTTGTGTTGAGTGTGTAGGTAGTTCAGTGAGCGTTGCCCCAGGGTCTGTGTTGTGCATGTAGCTCGTTCAGTGATGGTGGCTCCAGGGGCTGTGTTGTGTATGTAGCTAGTTCAGTGAGGATGACTGCAGGGTCTATGTTGTGTCGTAGCTGGTTCAGTGAGGGTGGCTCCAGGGTTTGTGTTGTATATATACCCAGTTCAGTGAGGATGGCATCAGAGTTTGTGTTTAGTACGTAGCTAGTTCAGTGAGAGTTGCCCCAGGGTCTGTGTTGTGTATGTTGCTCGTTCAGTGAGTGTGGCTCCAGGGGCTGTTTTGTGTAGGTAGCTAGATTAGTGAGGGTGACACCAGGGTCTGTGTTGTGTATGTAGCTAGTTCAGTGAGGAAGGTTGCAGGGTCTGTATTGTGTATGTAGCTTGTTCAGAGAGAGTGGCACCAGTGTCTGTGTTGTGTATGTACCTAGTTCAGAGAGGATGGCTCCAGGGTCTGTGTTGTGCATGTAGCTAGTTCAGTGAGGATGGCATCAGGGTTTGTGTTTAGTATGTAGCTAGTTCAGTGAGAGTTGCCCCAGGGTCTGTGTTGTGTATGTTGCTCGTTCAGTGAGTGTGGCTCCAGGGGCTGTTTTGTGTAGTATCTAATTCATTGTGGATGGCTCCAGGGTCTGTGTTGTGTAGGTAGCTAGATTAGTGAGGGTGACACCAGGGTCTGTGTTGTGTATGTAGCTAGTTCAGTGAGGAAGGTTGCAGGGTCTGTATTGTGTATGTAGCTTGTTCAGAGAGAGTGGCACCAGTGTCTGTGTTGTGTATGTACCTAGTTCAGAGAGGATGGCTCCAGGGTCTGTGTTGTGCATGTAGCTAGTTCAGTGAGGATGGCATCAGGGTTTGTGTTTAGTATGTAGCTAGTACAGTGAGAGTTGCCCCAGGGTCTGTGTTGTGTATGTTGCTCGTTCAGTGAGTGTGGCTCCAGGGGCTGTTTTGTGTAGTATCTAATTCATTGTGGATGGCTCCAGGATCTGTGTTGTGTAGGTAGCTAGATTAGTGAGGGTGACACCAGGGTCTGTGTTGTGTATGTAGCTAGTTCAGTGAGGAAGGTTGCAGGGTCTGTATTGTGTATGTAGCTTGTTCAGAGAGAGTGGCACCAGTGTCTGTGTTGTGTATGTACCTAGTTCAGAGAGGATGGCTCCAGGGTCTGTGTTGTGCATGTAGCTAGTTCAGTGAGGATGGCATCAGGGTTTGTGTTGAGTATGTAGCTAGTTCAGTGAGCGTTGCCCCAGGGTCTGTGTTGTGTATGTTGCTCGTTCAGTGAGGGTGGCTCCAGGGGCTGTTTTGTGTAGTGTCTAATTCATTGTGGATGGCTCCACGGTCTGTGTTGTGTAGTAGCTAGATTAGTCAGGGTGACACCAGGGTCTTTGTGTATGTAGCTAGTTCAGTGAGGATGGCTCCAGGGTCTGTGTTGTTAATGTAGCTAGTTCAGTAGGGTGGCTCCTGTGTCTGTGTTGTGTATGTAGCTCGTTCAGTGAGGATGGCTCCAGGGTCTGTGTTGTGTAGTACCTGGTTCAGTGAGGGTGGCTGCAGGGACTGTGTGGTGTAGTACCTAGTTCGGTGAAGATAGCTCTAGGGTCTGTGTATTATATGTAGCAAGTTCAGTGAGGATGCCTCCATGGTCTGTGTTATGTTTCTGAAGCTAAGTCTGTGAGGATGGCTCCAGGGTCTGTGTTGTGTATGTACCTAGTTCAGTCAGGATGGCTGCAGGGTCTGTGTTGTGTATGTAGCTCGTTGAGTGAGATTGGCTCCAGGGGCTGTGTTGTGTAGTACCTAATTTATTGCGGATGGGTCCTGGGTCTGTGTTGTGTAGTAGCTAGTTCAGTGAGGATGGCTCCAGGGTCTGTGTTTTTATGGAGCTATTTCAGTGAGGATGGCTCCAGGGTCTGTGCTGTATTTCTATAGCTACTTCAGTGAGAGTGGCTCCAGGGTCTTTGTTGTGTATGTAGCTAGTTCAGTGAGGATGGCTCCAGGGTCTGTGTTTTAAATGTAGCTTGTTCAGTGAGGATGGCTCCAGGGTCTGTGTTGTGTATGTACCTAGTTCAGTGAGGATGGCTCCAGGGGCTGTTTTGTGTAGTGTCTAATTCATTGTGGATGGCTCCAGGGTCTGTGTTGTGTAGGTAGCTAGATTAGTGAGGGTGACACCAGGGTCTGTGTTGTGTATGGAGCTAGTTCAGTGAGGATGGCTGCAGGGTCTGTGTTGTGTATGTAGGTAGTTCAGTGAGGATGGTTTCAGGGTCTGTATTGTATATGTAGCTTGTTCAGAGAGGGTGGCACCAGGGTCTGTGTTTTGTATGTAGCTAATACAGTGAGGTTGGCTCCAGGGTCTGTGTTGTGTGTGTAGCTAGTTCACTGAGAGTGGCTGCAGGGTCTGTATTGTGTATGTAGCTTGTTCAGAGAGGGTGGCACCGGGGTCTCTGTTGTGTATGTAGCTAGTTCAGTGAGGATGGCTGCAGGGTCTGTGTTGTGCATGTAGCTTGTTCAGAGAGATTGGCTGCAGGGGCTGTGTTCTGTAGTATCTAAATAATTGTGGATGTCTCCAGGGTCTGTGTTGTGTATGTAGCTAGCTCAGTGAGGATGGCTCCAGGGTCTGTGTTGTTAATGTAGCTCGTTCAGTGAGATTGGCTGCAGGGGCTGTGTTGTGCAGTATCTAAATAATTGTGGATGTCTTCAGGGTCTGTGTTGTGTAGGTATCTAGTTCAGTGAGGATGGCTTCAGGGTTTGTGTTGTGTATGTAGCTAGTTCAGTGAGGATGGCTCCAGGGTCTGTGTCATGTACTAGCTTGTTCACTGAAGATGTCTCCGGGGTCTGTGTTCCGCAGTCGCCAGTTCAGTGAGGATTACTCCAGGGTCTGTGTTTTATATGTTGCTAGTTCAGTGAGGATGGCTCTATGGTCTGTGTTATGTTTCGGTAGCTAATTCAGTGAGGATGGCTCCAGGGTCTGTGTTGTGTATGTACCTAGTTCAGTGAGGATGGCTCCAGGGTTTGTGTTGTGTATGTACCTAGTTCATTGTGGATGGCTCCAGGGTCAGTGTTGTGTATGTAGCTAGTTCTGTGAGGATGGCTTCTGGGTCTGTGTTGTGCATGTAGCTAGTTCAGTGAGGGTGGCTCCTGTGTCTGTGTTCTGTACTAGCTAGTTCACTGAAGAATGCTCCAGGGTCTGTGTTCTGTAGCCGCCAGTTCAGTGAGGATGGCTCCAGGGACTGTGTTGTGTATGTAGCTGGTTCACTGAGGATAGCTCCAGGGTTTGGGTTGTGTATGTAACTAGTTCAGTGAGGATGGCTCCGGGGTCTGTGTTGTGTTTCTGTAGCTACTTCAGTGAGGATGGCTGCAGGGTCTGTGTTGTGCATTTAGCTAGTTCAGTGAGGGTGGCTCCTGTGTCTCTGTTGTGTACTAGCTAGTTCACTGAAGAATGCTCCAGGGTCTGTGTTCTGTAGTCGCCAGTTCAGTGAGGATGGCTCCAGGGACTGTGTTGTGTATGTAGCTCGTTCAGTGTGGATGGCTCCAGGGTGTGTGTTGTGTATGTATCTAGTTCAGTGAGGATGACTTAGGGTCTGTGTTGTCTATGTAGCTAGTTCAATGAGGATGGCTCCAAGATCTGTGTTGTGTTTGTAGCTCGTTCAGTGAGGATGGCTCCAGGGTCTGTGTTGTGTAGTACCTGGTTCAGTGAGGGTGGCTCCAGGGACTGTGTAGTGTAGTACCTAGTTCGGTGAAGATAACTCTTGGGTCTGTGTATTATATGTAGCAAGTTCAGTGAGGATGGCTCCATGGTCTGTGTTGTGTATGTACTTAGTTCAGTGAGGATGGCTCCAGGGTTTGTGTTGTGTATGTAGCTCGTTCAGTGAGATTGGCTCCAGGGGCTGTGTTGTGTAGTACCTAATTCATTGCGGATGGGTCCAGGGTCTATGTAGCTAGTTCAGTGAGGATGGCTGCAGGGTCTCTGTTGAGTATGTAGCTAGTTCAGTGAGGATGGCTCCAGGGTCTGTGTGCTGTATGTACCTAGTTCAGTGAGGATGGCTCCAGGGTCTGTGTTGTGCATGTAGCTAGTTCAGTGAGGGTGGCTTAGGGTCTGTGTTGTGTATGTAGCTCGTTCATTGAGGATGGCTCCGGGGTCTGTGTTTTATATTTAGCCTGTTCAGTGAGGATGGCCCCATGGTCTCTGTTGTCTATGTAGCTAGTTCAGTGAGGATGGCTCCAGGGTCTGTGTTGTGTATGTAGCTAGTTCAGTGAGGATGGCTCCAGGGTCTGTGTTGTGTATGTAGCTTGTTCAGTGAGGGTGGCTTAGGGTCTGTGTTGTGCATGTAGCTAGTTCAGTGAGGGTGGCTCCAGGGTCTGTGTTGTCTATATTCCTGGTTCAGTGACGAGGGCTCCAGAGTCTATGTTGTGTTTCTGTGGCTACTTCAGTGCGGATGGCTCCAGGGTTTGTGTTGAGTATGTAGCTCGTTCAGTGAGGGTGGCTCCAGGGGCTGTGTTGTGTAGGTACCTAGATCAGTGAGGATGGCTCCAGGGTATGTGTTGTGTCTGTAGCTTGTTCAGTGAGCGTTCCCCAGGGTCTGTGTTGTGTAGTAGCTAGTTCAGTGAGCGTGGCTCCAGGGTCTGTGTTGTGTATGTAGCTTGTTCAGTGAGGATGGCTCCAGGGTCTGTGTTATGTATGTAGCTAGTTCAGTGAGGACGGGTCCAGGGTCTGTGTGGTGTAGTATCTAGTTCAGTGAAGATAGCTCCAGTGTCTATGTTCTGTAGTTCAGTGAGGATGGCTCCAGAGTCTGTGTTGTGTGTGTCGGTAGTTCATTGAGGGTGGCTCCAGGGTCTCTGTTGTATTTGTAGCTAGTTCAGTGAGGATGGCTTCAGGGTCTAGGTTGTGTCTCTATCTAGTTCAGTGAGGATGGCTCCAGGGTCTGTGTTGTGTATGTAGCTCATTCAGTGAGGATGGCTCCAGGTTCTGTGTTGTGTCGTTCCTGGTTCAGTGAAGATGGCTCCAGGGACTGTGTTGTCTATATACCTGGTTCAGTGAGAAGGGCTTCAGGGTCTGTGTTGTGTCTATATCTAGTTCAGTGAGGATGGCTTTAGGGTCTGTGTTGTGTTTATCGCTAGTTCAGTGCGGATGGCTCCAGGGTCTGTGTTGTGTATGTAGTTCGTTCAGTGAGGATGGCTCCAGGGATTGTGTTGAGTATGTAGCTAGTTCAGTGAGCGTTGCCCCAGGGTCTGTGTTCTGTATGTCGCTCGTTCAGTGAGGGTTGCTCCAGGGTCTGTGTTGTGTAGGTAGCTAGATTAGTGAGGGTGACACCAGGGTCTGTCTGTATGGAGCTAGTTCAGTGAGGATGGCTGCAGGGTCTGTGTTGTGCATGTAGCTAGTCCAGTGAGGGTGGCTCCTGTGTCTGTTCTGTAGTAGCTAGTTCACTGAAGATGGCTCCAGGGTCTTTGTTTTGTAGCAACTAGTTCAGTGAGGGTGGCTCCAGGGTCTGTGTTGTGTATGTAGCTAGTTCAGTGAGGGTGGCTTAGGGTCTGTGTTGTGTATGTAGGTAGTTCAGTGAGGGTGACTCCAGGGTCTGTGTTGTGTATGTAGCTCGTTCAGTGAGGGTGGCTTAGGGTCTGTGTTGTGTATGTAGCTAGTTCAGTGAAGGTGGTTCCAGGGTCTGTGTTGTCTATGTAGCTAGTTCAGTGAGGGTGGCTTAGGGTCTGTGTTGTGTATGTACCTAGTTCAGTGAGGATAGGTCCAGGGTTTGTGTTGAGTGTGTAGGTAGTTCAGTGAGCGTTGCCCCAGGGTCTGTGTTGTGCATGTAGCTCGTTCAGTGATGGTGGCTCCAGGGGCTGTGTTGTGTATGTAGCTAGTTCAGTGAGGATGACTGCAGGGTCTATGTTGTGTCGTAGCTGGTTCAGTGAGGGTGGCTCCAGGGTCTGTGTGGTGTATTATCTAGTTCAGTGAAGATAGCTCCAGTATCTATGTTCTATAGTAGCTAGTTCAGTGAGGATAGCTCCACAGTCTGTGTTGTGTGTGTAGGTAGTTCAATGAGGGTGGCTCCAGGGTCTCTGTTGTCTTTGTAGCTAGTTCAGTGAGGATGGCTTCAGGGTCTATGTTGTGTCTGTATCTAGTTCACTGAAGATGGCTCCAGGGTCTGTGTTCTGTAGTCGCCAATTCAGTGAGGATGGCTCCAGGGACTGTGTTGTCTATATTCCTGGTTCAGTGAGCGTTACCCCAGGGTCTGTGTTGTGTATGTAGCTCTTTCAGTGAGGGTGGCTACAGGGGCTGGATTGTGTAGTATCTAATTCATTGTGAATGGCTCCAGGGTCTGTGTTGTGGAGGTAGCTAGATTAGTCAGGGTGACACCAGGGTCTGTGTTGTGTAAGGACCTAGTTCAGTGAGGATGGCTGCAGGGTCTGTGTTGTGCATGTAGCTAGTTCAGTGAGGGCGGCTCCTGTGTCTGTGTTGTGTACTAGCTAGTTCACTGAAGATGTCTCCAGGGTCTGTGTTCTGCAGTTGCCAGTTCAGTGAGGATTGCTCCAGGGTCTGTGTTTTATATGTTGCTAGTTCAGTGAGGATGGCTCTATGGTCTGTGTTATGTTTCTGTAGCTAATTCAGTGAGGATGGCTCCAGGGACTGTGTTGTGTATGTACCTAGTTGAGTGAGGATGGCTGCAGGGTCTCTATTGTGTATGTAGCTAGTTCAGTGAGGATGGCTGCAGGGTCTGTATTGTGTATGTAGCTTGTTCAGAGAGGGTGGCTCCAGGGTCTGTGTTGTCTATGTAGCTCGTTCAGTGTGGGTGGCTTAGGGTCTGTGTTGTGTATGTAGCTAGTTCAGTGAGGATGGCTCAAGGGACTGTTTTGTCTATATACCTGGTTCAGTGAGCAGGGCTTCAGGGTCTGTGTTGTGTCTGTATCTAGTTCAGTGAGGATGGCTTTAGGGTCTGTGTTGTGTTTATCGCTAGTTCAGTGTGGATGGCTTCAGGGTCTGTGTTGTGCAAGTAGCTAGTTCACTGAGGGTGGCTCCAGGGTCTGTGTTGTGTTTCTGTAGCTACTTCAGGGAGGGTGGGTCCAGGGTCTGTGCTTTATATGTAGCTAGTTCAGTGAGGATGGCTCTATGTTCTGTTTTATGTTTCTGTTGCTAATTCAGTGAGGATGGCTCCAGGGTCTGTGTTGTGTATGTAGCTCGTTCAGTGAGGGTGGCTCCAGGGGCTGTGTTGTGTAGTATCTAATTCATTGTGGATGGCTCCAGGGTCTGTGTTGTGTAGGTAGCTAGATTAGTGAAGCTGACACCAGGGTCTGTGTGTATGGAGCTAGTTCAGCGAGAACGGCTGCAGGGTCTGTGTTGTGCATGTAGCTAGTTCAGTGAGGGTGGCTCCTGTGTCTGTTTTCTGTACTGGCTAGTTCACTGAAGATGGCTCCAGGGTCTGTGTGCTGTATGTTCCTAGTTCAGTGAGGATGGCTCCAGGGTCTGTGTGCTGTATGTACCTAGTTCCGTGAGGATGGCTGCAGGGTCTGTATCGTGTATGTAGCTTGTTCAGAGAGGGTGGCACCAGGGTCTTTGTTTTGTAGCAACTAGTTCAGTGAGGGTGGCTCCAGGGTCTGTGTTGTCTATGTAGCTAGTTCAGTGAGGGTGGCTTCGGGTCTGTGTTTTATATTTAGCCTGTTCAGTGAAGATGGCCCCATGGTCTCTGTTATGTTTCTGTAGCTAGTTCAGTGAGCATTGCCCCAGGGTCTGTGTTGTGTAGTAGCTAGTTCAGTGAGGATGGCTCCAGGGTCTGTGTTGTGTATGTAGCTTGTTCAGTGAGGGTGGCTTAGGGTCTGTGTTGTGCATGTAGCTAGTCCAGTGAGGGTGGCTCCTGTGTCTGTTCTGTAGTAGCTAGTTCACTGAAGATGGTTCCAGGGTCTGTGTTCTGTAGTCATCAGTTCAGTGAGGATGGCTCCAGGGACTGTGTTGTGTATGTAGCTGGTTCACTGAGGATTGCTCCAGGATCTGGGTTGTGTCTGTAGCTCATTCAGTGTGGATGGCTCCAGGGTCTGAGTTATGTATGTACCTAGTTAAGTGAGGATGGCTCCAGGGACTGTGTTGTTTACGTAGCTAGTTCAGTGAGGATGGCTTCAGGTCTGTGTTGTGTATGTAGCTAGTTCAGTGAGGGTGGCTCCAGGGACTGTATTGTGTATGTAGCTAGTTCAGTGAGGATGGCTCTATGGTCTGTGTTATGTTTCTGTAGCTAATTCAGTGAGGATGGCTCCAGGGTTTGTGTTGTATATATACCCAGTTCAGTGAGGATGGCATCAGGGTTTGTGTTTAGTATGTAGCTAGTTCAGTGAGAGTTGCCCCAGGGTCTGTGTTGTGTATGTTGCTCGTTCAGTGAGTGTGGCTCCAGGGGCTGTTTTGTGTAGTATCTAATTCATTGTGGATGGCTCCAGGGTCTGTGTTGTGTAGGTAGCTAGATTAGTGAGGGTGACACCAGGGTCTGTGTTGTGTATGTAGCTAGTTCAGTGAGGAAGGTTGCAGGGTCTGTATTGTGTATGTAGCTTGTTCAGAGAGAGTGGCACCAGTGTCTGTGTTGTGTATGTACCTAGTTCAGAGAGGATGGCTCCAGGGTCTGTGTTGTGCATGTAGCTAGTTCAGTGAGGATGGCATCAGGGTTTGTGTTTAGTATGTAGCTAGTTCAGTGAGAGTTGCCCCAGGGTCTGTGTTGTGTATGTTGCTCGTTCAGTGAGTGTGGCTCCAGGGGCTGTTTTGTGTAGTATCTAATTCATTGTGGATGGCTCCAGGGTCTGTGTTGTGTAGGTAGCTAGATTAGTGAGGGTGACACCAGGGTCTTTGTGTATGTAGCTAGTTCAGTGAGGATGGCTCCAGGGTCTGTGTTGTTAATGTAGCTAGTTCAGTGAGGGTGGCTCCTGTGTCTGTGTTGTGTATGTAGCTCGTTCAGTGAGGATGGCTCCAGGGTCTGTGTTGTGTAGTACCTGGTTCAGTGAGGGTGGCTGCAGGGACTGTGTGGTGTAGTACCTAGTTCGGTGAAGATAGCTCTAGGGTCTGTGTATTATATGTAGCAAGTTCAGTGAGGATGCCTCCATGGTCTGTGTTATGTTTCTGAAGCTAAGTCTGTGAGGATGGCTCCAGGGTCTGTGTTGTGTATGTACCTAGTTCAGTCAGGATGGCTGCAGGGTCTGTGTTGTGTATGTAGCTCGTTGAGTGAGATTGGCTCCAGGGGCTGTGTTGTGTAGTACCTAATTTATTGCGGATGGGTCCTGGGTCTGTGTTGTGTAGTAGCTAGTTCAGTGAGGATGGCTCCAGGGTCTGTGTTTTTATGGAGCTATTTCAGTGAGGATGGCTCCAGGGTCTGTGCTGTATTTCTATAGCTACTTCAGTGAGAGTGGCTCCAGGGTCTTTGTTGTGTATGTAGCTAGTTCAGTGAGGATGGCTCCAGGGTCTGTGTTTTAAATGTAGCTTGTTCAGTGAGGATGGCTCTATGGTCTGTGTTATGTTTCTGTAGCTAATTCAGTGAGGATGGCTCCAGGGACTGTGTTGTCTATATTCCTGGTTCAGTGAGCGTTACCCCAGGGTCTGTGTTGTGTATGTAGCTCTTTCAGTGAGGGTGGCTACAGGGGCTGGATTGTGCAGTATCTAATTCATTGTGAATGGCTCCAGGGTCTGTGTTGTGGAGGTAGCTAGATTAGTCAGGGTGACACCAGGGTCTGTGTTGTGTAAGGACCTAGTTCAGTGAGGATGGCTGCAGGGTCTGTGTTGTGCATGTAGCTAGTTCAGTGAGGGCGGCTCCTGTGTCTGTGTTGTGTACTAGCTAGTTCACTGAAGATGTCTCCAGGGTCTGTGTTCTGCAGTTGCCAGTTCAGTGAGGATTGCTCCAGGGTCTGTGTTTTATATGTTGCTAGTTCAGTGAGGATGGCTCTATGGTCTGTGTTATGTTTCTGTAGCTAATTCAGTGAGGATGGCTCCAGGGACTGTGTTGTGTATGTACCTAGTTGAGTGAGGATGGCTGCAGGGTCTCTATTGTGTATGTAGCTAGTTCAGTGAGGATGGCTGCAGGGTCTGTATTGTGTATGTAGCTTGTTCAGAGAGGGTGGCTCCAGGGTCTGTGTTGTCTATGTAGCTCGTTCAGTGTGGGTGGCTTAGGGTCTGTGTTGTGTATGTAGCTAGTTCAGTGAGGATGGCTCAAGGGACTGTTTTGTCTATATACCTGGTTCAGTGAGCAGGGCTTCAGGGTCTGTGTTGTGTCTGTATCTAGTTCAGTGAGGATGGCTTTAGGGTCTGTGTTGTGTTTATCGCTAGTTCAGTGTGGATGGCTTCAGGGTCTGTGTTGTGCAAGTAGCTAGTTCACTGAGGGTGGCTCCAGGGTCTGTGTTGTGTTTCTGTAGCTACTTCAGGGAGGGTGGGTCCAGGGTCTGTGCTTTATATGTAGCTAGTTCAGTGAGGATGGCTCTATGTTCTGTTTTATGTTTCTGTTGCTAATTCAGTGAGGATGGCTCCAGGGTCTGTGTTGTGTATGTAACTCGTTCAGTGAGGGTGGCTCCAGGGGCTGTGTTGTGTAGTATCTAATTCATTGTGGATGGCTCCAGGGTCTGTGTTGTGTAGGTAGCTAGATTAGTGAAGCTGACACCAGGGTCTGTGTGTATGGAGCTAGTTCAGCGAGAACGGCTGCAGGGTCTGTGTTGTGCATGTAGCTAGTTCAGTGAGGGTGGCTCCTGTGTCTGTTTTCTGTACTGGCTAGTTCACTGAAGATGGCTCCAGGGTCTGTGTGCTGTATGTTCCTAGTTCAGTGAGGATGGCTCCAGGGTCTGTGTGCTGTATGTACCTAGTTCCGTGAGGATGGCTGCAGGGTCTGTATCGTGTATGTAGCTTGTTCAGAGAGGGTGGCACCAGGGTCTTTGTTTTGTAGCAACTAGTTCAGTGAGGGTGGCTCCAGGGTCTGTGTTGTCTATGTAGCTAGTTCAGTGAGGGTGGCTTCGGGTCTGTGTTTTATATTTAGCCTGTTCAGTGAAGATGGCCCCATGGTCTCTGTTATGTTTCTGTAGCTAGTTCAGTGAGCATTGCCCCAGGGTCTGTGTTGTGTAGTAGCTAGTTAAGTGAGGATGGCTCCAGGGACTGTGTTGTTTACGTAGCTAGTTCAGTGAGGATGGCTTCAGGTCTGTGTTGTGTATGTAGCTAGTTCAGTGAGGGTGGCTCCAGGGACTGTATTGTGTATGTAGCTAGTTCAGTGAGGATGGCTCTATGGTCTGTGTTATGTTTCTGTAGCTAATTCAGTGAGGATGGCTCCAGGGTTTGTGTTGTATATATACCCAGTTCAGTGAGGATGGCATCAGGGTTTGTGTTTAGTATGTAGCTAGTTCAGTGAGAGTTGCCCCAGGGTCTGTGTTGTGTATGTTGCTCGTTCAGTGAGTGTGGCTCCAGGGGCTGTTTTGTGTAGTATCTAATTCATTGTGGATGGCTCCAGGGTCTGTGTTGTGTAGGTAGCTAGATTAGTGAGGGTGACACCAGGGTCTGTGTTGTGTATGTAGCTAGTTCAGTGAGGAAGGTTGCAGGGTCTGTATTGTGTATGTAGCTTGTTCAGAGAGAGTGGCACCAGTGTCTGTGTTGTGTATGTACCTAGTTCAGAGAGGATGGCTCCAGGGTCTGTGTTGTGCATGTAGCTAGTTCAGTGAGGATGGCATCAGGGTTTGTGTTTAGTATGTAGCTAGTTCAGTGAGAGTTGCCCCAGGGTCTGTGTTGTGTATGTTGCTCGTTCAGTGAGTGTGGCTCCAGGGGCTGTTTTGTGTAGTATCTAATTCATTGTGGATGGCTCCAGGGTCTGTGTTGTGTAGGTAGCTAGATTAGTGAGGGTGACACCAGGGTCTTTGTGTATGTAGCTAGTTCAGTGAGGATGGCTCCAGGGTCTGTGTTGTTAATGTAGCTAGTTCAGTGAGGGTGGCTCCTGTGTCTGTGTTGTGTATGTAGCTCGTTCAGTGAGGATGGCTCCAGGGTCTGTGTTGTGTAGTACCTGGTTCAGTGAGGGTGGCTGCAGGGACTGTGTGGTGTAGTACCTAGTTCGGTGAAGATAGCTCTAGGGTCTGTGTATTATATGTAGCAAGTTCAGTGAGGATGCCTCCATGGTCTGTGTTATGTTTCTGAAGCTAAGTCTGTGAGGATGGCTCCAGGGTCTGTGTTGTGTATGTACCTAGTTCAGTCAGGATGGCTGCAGGGTCTGTGTTGTGTATGTAGCTCGTTGAGTGAGATTGGCTCCAGGGGCTGTGTTGTGTAGTACCTAATTTATTGCGGATGGGTCCTGGGTCTGTGTTGTGTAGTAGCTAGTTCAGTGAGGATGGCTCCAGGGTCTGTGTTTTTATGGAGCTATTTCAGTGAGGATGGCTCCAGGGTCTGTGCTGTATTTCTATAGCTACTTCAGTGAGAGTGGCTCCAGGGTCTTTGTTGTGTATGTAGCTAGTTCAGTGAGGATGGCTCCAGGGTCTGTGTTTTAAATGTAGCTTGTTCAGTGAGGATGGCTCTATGGTCTGTGTTATGTTTCTGTAGCTAATTCAGTGAGGATGGCTCCAGGGTCTGTGTTGTGTATGTACCTAGTTCAGTGAGGATGGCTCCAGGGGCTGTTTTGTGTAGTGTCTAATTCATTGTGGATGGCTCCAGGGTCTGTGTTGTGTAGGTAGCTAGATTAGTGAGGGTGACACCAGGGTCTGTGTTGTGTATGGAGGTAGTTCAGTGAGGATGGCTGCAGGGTCTGTGTTGTGTATGTAGGTAGTTCAGTGAGGATGGTTTCAGGGTCTGTATTGTATATGTAGCTTGTTCAGAGAGGGTGGCACCAGGGTCTGTGTTTTGTATGTAGCTAATACAGTGAGGTTGGCTCCAGGGTCTGTGTTGTGTGTGTAGCTAGTTCACTGAGAGTGGCTGCAGGGTCTGTATTGTGTATGTAGCTTGTTCAGAGAGGGTGGCACCGGGGTCTCTGTTGTGTATGTAGCTAGTTCAGTGAGGATGGCTGCAGGGTCTGTGTTGTGCATGTAGCTTGTTCAGAGAGATTGGCTGCAGGGGCTGTGTTCTGTAGTATCTAAATAATTGTGGATGTCTCCAGGGTCTGTGTTGTGTATGTAGCTAGCTCAGTGAGGATGGCTCCAGGGTCTGTGTTGTTAATGTAGCTCGTTCAGTGAGATTGGCTGCAGGGGCTGTGTTGTGCAGTATCTAAATAATTGTGGATGTCTTCAGGGTCTGTGTTGTGTAGGTATCTAGTTCAGTGAGGATGGCTTCACGGTTTGTGTTGTGTATGTAGCTAGTTCAGTGAGGATGGCTCCAGGGTCTGTGTCATGTACTAGCTTGTTCACTGAAGATGTCTCCGGGGTCTGTGTTCCGCAGTCGCCAGTTCAGTGAGGATTACTCCAGGGTCTGTGTTTTATATGTTGCTAGTTCAGTGAGGATGGCTCTATGGTCTGTGTTATGTTTCGGTAGCTAATTCAGTGAGGATGGCTCCAGGGTCTGTGTTGTGTATGTACCTAGTTCAGTGAGGATGGCTCCAGGGTTTGTGTTGTGTATGTACCTAGTTCATTGTGGATGGCTCCAGGGTCAGTGTTGTGTATGTAGCTAGTTCTGTGAGGATGGCTTCTGGGTCTGTGTTGTGCATGTAGCTAGTTCAGTGAGGGTGGCTCCTGTGTCTGTGTTCTGTACTAGCTAGTTCACTGAAGAATGCTCCAGGGTCTGTGTTCTGTAGCCGCCAGTTCAGTGAGGATGGCTCCAGGGACTGTGTTGTGTATGTAGCTGGTTCACTGAGGATAGCTCCAGGGTTTGGGTTGTGTATGTAACTAGTTCAGTGAGGATGGCTCCGGGGTCTGTGTTGTGTTTCTGTAGCTACTTCAGTGAGGATGGCTGCAGGGTCTGTGTTGTGCATTTAGCTAGTTCAGTGAGGGTGGCTCCTGTGTCTCTGTTGTGTACTAGCTAGTTCACTGAAGAATGCTCCAGGGTCTGTGTTCTGTAGTCGCCAGTTCAGTGAGGATGGCTCCAGGGACTGTGTTGTGTATGTAGCTCGTTCAGTGTGGATGGCTCCAGGGTGTGTGTTGTGTATGTATCTAGTTCAGTGAGGATGACTTAGGGTCTGTGTTGTCTATGTAGCTAGTTCAATGAGGATGGCTCCAAGATCTGTGTTGTGTTTGTAGCTCGTTCAGTGAGGATGGCTCCAGGGTCTGTGTTGTGTAGTACCTGGTTCAGTGAGGGTGGCTCCAGGGACTGTGTAGTGTAGTACCTAGTTCGGTGAAGATAACTCTTGGGTCTGTGTATTATATGTAGCAAGTTCAGTGAGGATGGCTCCATGGTCTGTGTTGTGTATGTACTTAGTTCAGTGAGGATGGCTCCAGGGTTTGTGTTGTGTATGTAGCTCGTTCAGTGAGATTGGCTCCAGGGGCTGTGTTGTGTAGTACCTAATTCATTGCGGATGGGTCCAGGGTCTATGTAGCTAGTTCAGTGAGGATGGCTGCAGGGTCTCTGTTGAGTATGTAGCTAGTTCAGTGAGGATGGCTCCAGGGTCTGTGTGCTGTATGTACCTAGTTCAGTGAGGATGGCTCCAGGGTCTGTGTTGTGCATGTAGCTAGTTCAGTGAGGGTGGCTTAGGGTCTGTGTTGTGTATGTAGCTCGTTCATTGAGGATGGCTCCGGGGTCTGTGTTTTATATTTAGCCTGTTCAGTGAGGATGGCCCCATGGTCTCTGTTGTCTATGTAGCTAGTTCAGTGAGGATGGCTCCAGGGTCTGTGTTGTGTATGTAGCTAGTTCAGTGAGGATGGCTCCAGGGTCTGTGTTGTGTATGTAGCTTGTTCAGTGAGGGTGGCTTAGGGTCTGTGTTGTGCATGTAGCTAGTTCAGTGAGGGTGGCTCCAGGGTCTGTGTTGTCTATGTAGCTAGTTCAGTGAGGGTGGCTTAGGGTCTGTGTTGTGTAGGTAGCTAGTTCAGGTAGGATAGCTCCGGGGTCTGTGTTTTTATTGAGCTAGTTCAGTGAGGATGGCTCCAGGGTCTGTGGTGTGTTGTGTTTATTTAGCTACTTCAGTGAGGGGGGCTCCAGGGTCTGTGTTGTGTATGTAGCTAATTCAGTGAGGATGGCTCCAGGGTCTGTGTTGTGTATGTAGCTGGTTCAGTGAGGATGGGTCCAGGGTCTCTGTTGTGTATGTAGTTCGTTCAGTGAGATTGGCTCCAGGGGCTGTGTTGTGTAGTATCTAATTCATTGAGGGTGGCTCCAGGGTCTGTGTGGCGTAGTATCCAGTTCAGTGAAGGTAGCTCCAGTATCTGTGTTCTCTAGTCGCCTTTTCAGTGAGCAGGGCTCCAGGGACTGTGTTGTCTATATTCCTGGTTCAGTGACGAGGGCTCCAGAGTCTATGTTGTGTTTCTGTGGCTACTTCAGTGCGGATGGCTCCAGGGTTTGTGTTGAGTATGTAGCTCGTTCAGTGAGGGTGGCTCCAGGGGCTGTGTTGTGTAGGTAGCTAGATTAGTGAGGGTGACACCAGGGTCTGAGTTGTGTATGGAGCTAGTTCAGTGAGGATGGCTCCAGGGTCTGTGTTGTGTATGTACCTAGATCAGTGAGGATGGCTCCAGGGTATGTGTTGTGTCTGTAGCTTGTTCAGTGAGGATGGCTGCAGGGTCTGTGTTGTGAATGTAGCTTGTTCAGTGAGCGTTCCCCAGGGTCTGTGTTGTGTAGTAGCTAGTTCAGTGAGCGTGGCTCCAGGGTCTGTGTTGTGTATGTAGCTTGTTCAGTGAGGATGGCTCCAGGGTCTGTGTTATGTATGTAGCTAGTTCAGTGAGGACGGGTCCAGGGTCTGTGTGGTGTAGTATCTAGTTCAGTGAAGATAGCTCCAGTGTCTATGTTCTGTAGTTCAGTGAGGATGGCTCCAGAGTCTGTGTTGTGTGTGTCGGTAGTTCATTGAGGGTGGCTCCAGGGTCTCTGTTGTATTTGTAGCTAGTTCAGTGAGGATGGCTTCAGGGTCTAGGTTGTGTCTCTATCTAGTTCAGTGAGGATGGCTCCAGGGTCTGTGTTGTGTATGTAGCTCATTCAGTGAGGATGGCTCCAGGTTCTGTGTTGTGTCGTTCCTGGTTCAGTGAAGATGGCTCCAGGGACTGTGTTGTCTATATACCTGGTTCAGTGAGAAGGGCTTCAGGGTCTGTGTTGTGTCTATATCTAGTTCAGTGAGGATGGCTTTAGGGTCTGTGTTGTGTTTATCGCTAGTTCAGTGAGGATAGCTTCAGGGTCTAAGTTGTGTCTGTATCTAGTTCACTGAAGATGGTTCCAGGGTCCGTGTTGTGTAGTACCTGGTTCAGTGAGGATGGCTCCAGGGACTGTGTTGTCTATATACCTGGTTCAGTGAGGAGGGCTTCAGGGTCTGTGTTGTGTCTGTATCTTGTTCAGTGAGGATGGCTTTAGGGTCTGTGTTGTGTTTATCGCTAGTTCAGTGCGGATGGCTCCAGGGTCTGTGTTGTGTATGTAGTTCGTTCAGTGAGGATGGCTCCAGGGATTGTGTTGAGTATGTAGCTAGTTCAGTGAGCGTTGCCCCAGGGTCTGTGTTCTGTATGTCGCTCGTTCAGTGAGGGTTGCTCCAGGGTCTGTGTTGTGTAGGTAGCTAGATTAGTGAGGGTGACACCAGGGTCTGTCTGTATGGAGCTAGTTCAGTGAGGATGGCTGCAGGGTCTGTGTTGTGCATGTAGCTAGTCCAGTGAGGGTGGCTCCTGTGTCTGTTCTGTAGTAGCTAGTTCACTGAAGATGGCTCCAGGGTCTTTGTTTTGTAGCAACTAGTTCAGTGAGGGTGGCTCCAGGGTCTGTGTTGTGTATGTAGCTAGTTCAGTGAGGGTGGCTTAGGGTCTGTGTTGTGTATGTAGGTAGTTCAGTGAGGGTGACTCCAGGGTCTGTGTTGTGTATGTAGCTCGTTCAGTGAGGGTGGCTTAGGGTCTGTGTTGTGTATGTAGCTAGTTCAGTGAAGGTGGTTCCAGGGTCTGTGTTGTCTATGTAGCTAGTTCAGTGAGGGTGGCTTAGGGTCTGTGTTGTGTATGTACCTAGTTCAGTGAGGATAGGTCCAGGGTTTGTGTTGAGTGTGTAGGTAGTTCAGTGAGCGTTGCCCCAGGGTCTGTGTTGTGCATGTAGCTCGTTCAGTGATGGTGGCTCCAGGGGCTGTGTTGTGTATGTAGCTAGTTCAGTGAGGATGACTGCAGGGTCTATGTTGTGTCGTAACTGGTTCAGTGACGGTGGCTCCAGGGGCTGTGTTGTGTATGTAGCTAGTTCAGTGAGGATGTCTGCAGGGTCTATGTTGTGTCGTAGCTGGTTCAGTGAGGGTGGCTCCAGGGTCTGTGTGGTGTATTATCTAGTTCAGTGAAGATAGCTCCAGTATCTATGTTCTATAGTAGCTAGTTCAGTGAGGATAGCTCCACAGTCTGTGTTGTGTGTGTAGGTAGTTCAATGAGGGTGGCTCCAGGGTCTCTGTTGTCTTTGTAGCTAGTTCAGTGAGGATGGCTTCAGGGTCTATGTTGTGTCTGTATCTAGTTTACTGAAGATGGCTCCAGGGTCTGTGTTCTGTAGTCGCCAATTCAGTGAGGATGGCTCCAGGGACTGTGTTGTCTATATTCCTGGTTCAGTGAGCGTTACCCCAGGGTCTGTGTTGTGTATGTAGCTCTTTCAGTGAGGGTGGCTACAGGGGCTGGATTGTGCAGTATCTAATTCATTGTGAATGGCTCCAGGGTCTGTGTTGTGGAGGTAGCTAGATTAGTCAGGGTGACACCAGGGTCTGTGTTGTGTAAGGACCTAGTTCAGTGAGGATGGCTGCAGGGTCTGTGTTGTGCATGTAGCTAGTTCAGTGAGGGCGGCTCCTGTGTCTGTGTTGTGTACTAGCTAGTTCACTGAAGATGTCTCCAGGGTCTGTGTTCTGCAGTTGCCAGTTCAGTGAGGATTGCTCCAGGGTCTGTGTTTTATATGTTGCTAGTTCAGTGAGGATGGCTCTATGGTCTGTGTTATGTTTCTGTAGCTAATTCAGTGAGGATGGCTCCAGGGACTGTGTTGTGTATGTACCTAGTTGAGTGAGGATGGCTGCAGGGTCTCTATTGTGTATGTAGCTAGTTCAGTGAGGATGGCTGCAGGGTCTGTATTGTGTATGTAGCTTGTTCAGAGAGGGTGGCTCCAGGGTCTGTGTTGTCTATGTAGCTCGTTCAGTGTGGGTGGCTTAGGGTCTGTGTTGTGTATGTAGCTAGTTCAGTGAGGATGGCTCAAGGGACTGTTTTGTCTATATACCTGGTTCACTGAGCAGGGCTTCAGGGTCTGTGTTGTGTTTATCGCTAGTTCAGTGTGGATGGCTTCAGGGTCTGTGTTGTGCAAGTAGCTAGTTCACTGAGGGTGGCTCCAGGGTCTGTGTTGTGTTTCTGTAGCTACTTCAGGGAGGGTGGGTCCAGGGTCTGTGCTTTATATGTAGCTGGTTCAGTGAGGATGGCTCTATGTTCTGTTTTATGTTTCTGTTGCTAATTCAGTGAGGATGGCTCCAGGGTCTGTGTTGTGTATGTAGCTCGTTCAGTGAGGGTGGCTCCAGGGGCTGTGTTGTGTAGTATCTAATTCATTGTGGATGGCTCCAGGGTCTGTGTTGTGTAGGTAGCTAGATTAGTGAAGCTGACACCAGGGTCTGTGTGTATGGAGCTAGTTCAGCGAGAACGGCTGCAGGGTCTGTGTTGTGCATGTAGCTAGTTCAGTGAGGGTGGCTCCTGTGTCTGTTTTCTGTACTGGCTAGTTCACTGAAGATGCCTCCAGGGTCTGTGTTCTGTAGTCGCCAGTTCAGTGAGGATGGCTCCAGGGACTGTGTTGTCTATATTCCTGGTTCAGTGACGAGGGCTCCAGGGTCTGTGTTATGTTTCTGTAGCTAGTTCAGTGAGGATGGCTCCATGGTTTGTGTTGAGTATGTAACTACTTCAGTGAGCGTTACCTCAGGGTCTGTGTTGTGTATGTAGCTCTTTCAGTGAGGGTGGCTACAGGGGCTGTGTTGTGTAGTATCTAATTCATTGTGAATGGCTCCAGGGTCTGTATTGTGTAAGTAGCTAGATTAGTGAGGGTGACACCAGGGTCTCTGTTGTGTATGTACCTAGTTCAGTGAGGATGGCTCCAGGGTCTGTGTTGTGTATGTAGCTCGTTTATTGAGGATGGCTCCAGGGTCTGTGTTGTGTATGTAGCTAGTTCAGTGAGGGTGGCTTAGGATCTGTGTTTTATATTTAGCCTGTTCAGTGAAGATGGCCCCATGGTCTGTGTTATGTTTCTGTAGCTAGTTCAGTGAGCATTGCCCCAGGGTCTGTGTTGTGTAGTAGCTAGTTCAGTGAGGATGGCTCCAGGGTCTGTGTTGTCTTTGTAGCTCGTTCAGTGAGGGTGGCTTAGGGTCTGTGTTGTGTATGTAGCTAGTTCAGTGAGCATTGCCCCAGGGTCTGTGTTGTGTAGTAGCTAGTTCAGTGAGCATGCCTCCATGGTCTCTGTTGTGTATGTAGCTCGTTCAGTGAGGGTGGCTCCAGGGTCTGTGTTTTGATGGAGCTAGTTCAGTGAGGATGGCTCCAGAGTCTGTGTTGTGTTTCTGTAGCTACTTCAGTGAGGGTAACTCCAGGGTTTGTGTTGTGTATGTAGCTAGTTCAGTGAGGATGGCTCCAGGGTCTGTGTTGTGTATGTACCTAGTTGAGTGAGGATGGCTGCAGGGTCTCTATTGTGTATGTAGCTAGTTCAGTGAGGATGGCTGCAGGGTCTCTATTGTGTATGTAGCTAGTTCAGTGAGGATGGCTCAAGGGACTGTTTTGTCTATATACCTGGTTCAGTGAGCAGGGCTTCAGGGTCTGTGTTGTGTCTGTATCTAGTTCAGTGAGGATGGCTTCAGGGTCTGTGTTGTGCAAGTAGCTAGTTCAGTGAGCGTTGCCCCAGGGTCTGTGTTGTGCATGTAGCTCGTTCAGTGATGGTGGCTCCAGGGGCTGTGTTGTGTATGTAGCTAGTTCAGTGAGGATGACTGCAGGGTCTATGTTGTGTCGTAGCTGGTTCAGTGAGGGTGGCTCCAGGGTCTGTGTGGTGTAGTATCTAGTTCAGTGAAGATATCTCCAGTATCTATGTTCTATAGTAGCTAGTTCAGTGAGGGTAGCTCCACAGTCTGTGTTGTGTGTGTAGGTAGTTCAATGAGGGTGGCTCCAGGGTCTCTGTTGTCTTTGTAGCTAGTTCAGTGAGGATGGCTTCAGGGTCTATGTTGTGTCTGTATCTAGTTCACTGAAGATGGCTCCAGGGTCTGTGTTCTGTAGTCGCCAGTTCAGTGAGGATGGCTCCAGGGACTGTGTTGTCTATATTCCTGGTTCAGTGACGAGGGCTCCAGGGTCTGTGTTATGTTTCTGTAGCTAGTTCAGTGAGGATGGCTCCATGGTTTGTGTTGAGTATGTAACTAGTTCAGTGAGCGTTACCTCAGGGTCTGTGTTGTGTATGTAGCTCTTTCAGTGAGGGTGGCTACAGGGGCTGTGTTGTGTAGTATCTAATTCATTGTGAATGGCTCCAGGGTCTGTATTGTGTAAGTAGCTAGATTAGTGAGGGTGACACCAGGGTCTCTGTTGTGTATGTACCTAGTTCAGTGAGGATGGCTCCAGGGTCTGTGTTGTGTATGTAGCTCGTTTATTGAGGATGGCTCCAGGGTCTGTGTTGTTTATGTAGCTAGTTCAGTGAGGGTGGCTTAGGGTCTGTGTTGTGTATGTAGCTAGTTCAGTGAGGATGGCTCCAGGGTCTGTGTTTTATATTTAGCCTGTTCAGTGAAGATGGCCCCATGGTCTCTGTTATGTTTCTGTAGCTAGTTCAGTGAGCATTGCCCCAGGGTCTGTGTTGTGTAGTAGCTAGTTCAGTGAGGATGGCTCCAGGGTCTGTGTTGTGTTTGTAGCTCGTTCAGTGAGGGTGGCTTAGGGTCTGTGTTGTGTATGTAGCTAGTTCAGTGAGCATTGCCCCAGGGTCTGTGTTGTGTAGTAGCTAGTTCAGTGAGCATGCCTCCATGGTCTCTGTTGTGTATGTAGCTCGTTCAGTGAGGGTGGCTCCAGGGTCTGTGTTTTGTTGGAGCTAGTTCAGTGAGGATGGCTCCAGAGTCTGTGTTGTGTTTCTGTAGCTACTTCAGTGAGGGTAACTCCAGGGTTTGTGTTGTGTATGTAGCTAGTTCAGTGAGGATGGCTCCAGGGTCTATTTTTATATGTAGCTAGTTCAGTGAGGATGGCTCTGTGGTCTGTGTTATGTTTCTGTAGCTAATTCAGTGAGGATGGCTCCAGGGTCTGTGTTGTGTATGTACCTAGTTGAGTGAGGATGGCTGCAGGGTCTCTATTGTGTATGTAGCTAGTTCAGTGAGGATGGCTGCAGGGTCTGTATTGTGTATGTAGCTTGTTCAGAGAGGGTGGCTCCAGGGTCTGTGTTGTCTATGTAGCTCGTTCAGTATGGGTGGCTTAGGGTCTGTGTTGTGTATGTAGCTAGTTCAGTGAGGATGGCTCAAGGGACTGTTTTGTCTATATACCTGGTTCAGTGAGCAGGGCTTCAGGGTCTGTGTTGTGTCTGTATCTAGTTCAGTGAGGATGGCTTTAGGGTCTGTGTTGTGTTTATCGCTAGTTCAGTGTGGATGGCTTCAGGGTCTGTGTTGTCTATGTAGCTATTTCAGTGAGGGTGGCTCCAGGGTCTGTGTTGTTTATGTAACTAGTTCAGTGAGGATGGCTCCAGGGTCTGTATTTTTATGGAGCTAGTTCAGTGAGGATGGCTCCAGGGTCTGTGTTGTGTTTCTGTAGCTACTTCAGGGAGGGTGGGTCCAGGGTCTGTGTTTTATATGTAGCTAGTTCAGTGAGGATGGCTCTATGTTCTGTTTTATGTTTCTGTAGCTAATTCAGTGAGGATGGCTCCAGGGTCTGTGTTGTGTATGTAGCTCGTTCATTGTGGATGGCTCCAGGGTCTGTGTTGTGTAGGTAGCTAGATTAGTGAAGCTGACACCAGGGTCTGTGTGTATGGAGCTAGTTCAGTGAGAACGGCTGCAGGGTCTGTGTTGTGCATGTAGCTAGTTCAGTGAGGGTGGCTCCTGTGTCTGTTTTCTGTACTGGCTAGTTCACTGTAGATGGCTTCAGGGTCTGTGTTCTGTAGTCGCTAGTTCAGTGAGGGTGGCTCCAGGGTCTGTCTTGTGTATGTATCTAGTTCAGTGAGGATGGCTTCAGGTCTGTGTTGTGTATGTAGCTAGTTCAGTGAGGATGGCTCCAGGGTATGTGTTGTGTATGTACCTAGTTCAGTGAGGATGGCTCCAGGGACTGTGTGGTGTAGTACTTGGTTCGGTGAAGATAGCTCTAGGGTCTGTGTATTATATATAGCTAGTTCAGTGAGGATGGCTCCATGGTCTGTGTTATGTTTCTGTAGCTAAGTCAGTGAGGATGGCTCCAGGGTCTGTGTTGTGTATGTAGCTCGTTCAGTGAGATTGGCTCCAGGGGCTGTGTTGTGTAGTATCTCATTCATCGTGGATAGCTCCAGAGTCTGTGTTGTGTATGTAGCTAGTTCAGTGAGGATGGCTGTAGGGTCTCCGTTGAGTATGTAGCTAGTTCAGTGAGTGTGGCTCCAGGGTCTGTGTTGTGTATGTACCTAGTTCAGTGAGGATGGCTGCAGGGTCTGTGTGGTGTATGTACCTAGTTCAGTGAGGATGGCTCCAGGGTCTGTGTTGTGTATGTAGCTAGTTCAGTGAGGATGGCTGCAAGGTCTCTATTGTGTATGTAGCTAGTTCAGTGAGAATGGCTGCAAGGTCTCTATTGTGTATGTAGCTAGTTCAGTGAGGGTGGCTCCAGGGTCTGTGTTGTGTATGTAGCTGGTTCAGTGAGGGTAACTCCAGGGTTTGTGTTGTGTATGTAGCTAGTTCAGTGAGGATGGCTCCAGGGTCTGTTTTTATATGTAGCTAGTTCAGTGAGGATGGCTCTATGGTCTGTGTTATGTTTCTGTAGCTAATTCAGTGAGGATGGCTCCAGGGTCTGTGTTGTGTATGTACCTAGTTGAGTGAGGATGGCTGCAGGGTCTCTATTGTGTATGTAGCTAGTTCAGTGAGGATGGCTGCAGGGTCTGTATTGTGTATGTAGCTTGTTCAGAGAGGGTGGCTCCAGGGTCTGTGTTGTCTATGTAGCTCGTTCAGTGTGGGTGGCTTAGGGTCTGTGTTGTGTATGTAGCTAGTTCAGTGAGGATGGCTCAAGGGACTGTTTTGTCTATATACCTGGTTCACTGAGCAGGGCTTCAGGGTCTGTGTTGTGTTTATCGCTAGTTCAATGTGGATGGCTTCAGGGTCTGTGTTGTGTATGTAGCTAGTTCAGTGAGGATGGCTCCATGGTTTGTGTTGAGTATGTAACTAGTTCAGTGAGCGTTACCTCAGGGTCTGTGTTGTGTATGTAGCTCTTTCAGTGAGGGTGGCTACAGGGGCTGTGTTGTGTAGTATCTAATTCATTGTGAATGGCTCCAGGGTCTGTATTGTGTAAGTAGCTAGATTAGTGAGGGTGACACCAGGGTCTCTGTTGTGTATGGAGCTAGTTCAGTGAGGATGGCTCCAGGGTCTGTGTCGTGTATGTAGCTAGTTCAGTGAGGATGGTTTCAGGGTCTGTATTGTGTATGTAGCTTGTTCAGAGAGGGTGGCACCAGGGTCTGTGTTGTGTATGTAGCTAATTCAGTGAGGTTGGCTCCAGGGTCTGTGTTGTGTGTGTAGCTAGTTCACTGAGAGTGGCTGCAGGGTCTGTATTGTGTATGTAGCTTGTTCAGAGAGGGTGGCACCAGGGTCTGTGTTGTGTATGTAGCTTGTTCAGTGAGTGTGGATCCAGGGTCTGTGTTGTGTCTGTATCTAGTTCAGTGAGGATGGCTTTAGGGTCTGTGTTGTGTTTATCGCTAGTTCAGTGTGGATGGCTTCAGGGTCTGTGTTGTCTATGTAGCTATTTCAGTGAGGGTGGCTCCAGGGTCTGTGTTATGTTTCTGTAGCTACTTCAGCGAGGATGGCTCCAGGGTCTGTGTTGTGTATGTAGCTCGTTCAGTGAGGATGGCTCCAGGGTCTGTGTTGTCTGTGTAGCTAGTTCAGTGAGGATGGCTCCAGGGTCTGTGTTTTTTAGGTAGCCTGTTCAGTGAGGATGGCCCCATGGTCTCTGTTATGTTTCTGTAGCTGGTTCAGTGAGCATTGCCCCAGGGTCTGTGTTGTGTATGTAGCTCGTTCAGTGAGGGTGGCTCCAGGGTCTGTGTTGTGTATGTAACTAGTTCAGTGAGGATGGCTCCAGGGTCTGTGTTGTGTTTCTGTAGCTACTTCAGTGAGGATGGCTGCAGGGTCCTGTGTTGTGCATTTAGCTAGTTCAGTGAGGGTGGCTCCTGTGTCTCTGTTCTGTACTAGCTAGTTCACTGAACAATGCTCCAGGGTCTGTGTTCTGTAGTCGCCAGTTCAGTGAGGATGGCTCCAGGGACTGTGTTGTGTATGTAGCTGGTTCACTAAGGATAGCTCCAGGGTCTGGGTTGTGTCTGTAGCTCGTTCAGTGTGGATGGATCCAGGGTGTGTGTTGTGTATGTATCTAGTTCAGTGAGGATGGCTTAGGGTCTGTGTTGTGTATGTAGCTAGTTCAATGAGGATGGCTCCAAGGTCTGTGTTGTGTATGTAGCTCGTTCAGTGAGGATGGCTCCAGGGTCTGTGTTGTGTAGTACCTGGTTCAGTGAGGGTGGCTCCAGGGACTGTGTGGTGTCGTACCTAGTTCGGTGAAGATAGCTCCAGGGTCTGTGTGCTGTATGTTCCTAGTTCAGTGAGGATGGCTCTATGGTCTGTGTTATGTTTCTGTAGCTAATTCAGTGAGGATGGCTCCAGGGTCTGTGTTGTGTATGTACCTAGATGAGTGAGGATGGCTCCAGGGTCTGTGTGGTGTATGTAGCTAGTTCAGTGAGGATGGCTGCAAGGTCTCTATTGTGTATGTAGCTAGTTCAGTGAGAATGGCTGCAAGGTCTCTATTGTGTATGTAGCTAGTTCAGTGAGGATGGCTCCAGGGTCTGTGTTGTGTTTGTAGCTGGTTCAGTGAGGGTGGCTTAGGGTCTGTGTTGTGTATGTAGCTAGTTCAGTGAGGATGGCTCCAGGGTCTGTGTTTTTATGGAGCTAGTTCAGTGAGGATGGCTCCAGAGTCTGTGTTGTGTTTCTGTAGCTACTTCAGTGAGGGTAACTCCAGGGTTTGTGTTGTGTATGTAGCTAGTTCAGTGAGGATGGCTCCAGGGTCTATTTTTATATGTAGCTAGTTCAGTGAGGATGGCTCTGTGGTCTGTGTTATGTTTCTGTAGCTAATTCAGTGAGGATGGCTCCAGGGTCTGTGTTGTGTATGTACCTAGTTGAGTGAGGATGGCTGCAGGGTCTCTATTGTGTATGTAGCTAGTTCAGTGAGGATGGCTGCAGGGTCTGTATTGTGTATGTAGCTTGTTCAGAGAGGGTGGCTCCAGGGTCTGTGTTGTCTATGTAGCTCGTTCAGTGTGGGTGGCTTAGGGTCTGTGTTGTGTATGTAGCTAGTTCAGTGAGGATGGCTCAAGGGACTGTTTTGTCTATATACCTGGTTCACTGAGCAGGGCTTCAGGGTCTGTGTTGTGTTTATCGCTAGTTCAATGTGGATGGCTTCAGGGTCTGTGTTGTGTATGTAGCTAGTTCAGTGAGGATGGCTCCATGGTTTGTGTTGAGTATGTAACTAGTTCAGTGAGCGTTACCTCAGGGTCTGTGTTGTGTATGTAGCTCTTTCAGTGAGGGTGGCTACAGGGGCTGTGTTGTGTAGTATCTAATTCATTGTGAATGGCTCCAGGGTCTGTATTGTGTAAGTAGCTAGATTAGTGAGGGTGACACCAGGGTCTCTGTTGTGTATGGAGCTAGTTCAGTGAGGATGGCTCCAGGGTCTGTGTCGTGTATGTAGCTAGTTCAGTGAGGATGGTTTCAGGGTCTGTATTGTGTATGTAGCTTGTTCAGAGAGGGTGGCACCAGGGTCTGTGTTGTGTATGTAGCTAATTCAGTGAGGTTGGCTCCAGGGTCTGTGTTGTGTGTGTAGCTAGTTCACTGAGAGTGGCTGCAGGGTCTGTATTGTGTATGTAGCTTGTTCAGAGAGGGTGGCACCAGGGTCTGTGTTGTGTATGTAGCTTGTTCAGTGAGTGTGGATCCAGGGTCTGTGTTGTGTATGTAGCTTGTTCAGAGAGATTGGCTGCAGGGTCTGTGTTCTGCAGTCGCCAGTTCAGTGAGGATTGCTCCAGGGTCTGTGTTTTATATTTTGCTACTTCAGTGAGCATGGCTCTATGTTCTGTGTTATGTTTCTGTAGCTACTTCAGCGAGGATGGCTCCAGGGTCTGTGTTGTGTATGTAGCTCGTTCAGTGAGGGTGGCTCCAGGGTCTGTGTTGTGTATGTAACTAGTTCAGTGAGGATGGCTCCAGGGTCTGTGTTGTGTTTCTGTAGCTACTTCAGTGAGGATGGCTGCAGGGTCCTGTGTTGTGCATTTAGCTAGTTCAGTGAGGGTGGCTCCTGTGTCTCTGTTCTGTACTAGCTAGTTCACTGAACAATGCTCCAGGGTCTGTGTTCTGTAGTACCTGGTTCAGTGAGGGTGGCTCCAGGGACTGTGTGGTGTCGTACCTAGTTCGGTGAAGATAGCTCCAGGGTCTGTGTGCTGTATGTTCCTAGTTCAGTGAGGATGGCTCTATGGTCTGTGTTATGTTTCTGTAGCTAATTCAGTGAGGATGGCTCCAGGGTCTGTGTTGTGTATGTACCTAGATGAGTGAGGATGGCTCCAGGGTCTGTGTGGTGTATGTAGCTAGTTCAGTGAGGATGGCTGCAAGGTCTCTATTGTGTATGTAGCTAGTTCAGTGAGAATGGCTGCAAGGTCTCTATTGTGTATGTAGCTAGTTCAGTGAGGGTGGCTCCAGGGTCTGTGTTGTGTTTGTAGCTGGTTCAGTGAGGGTGGCTTAGGGTCTGTGTTGTGTATGTAGCTAGTTCAGTGAGGATGGCTCCAGGGTCTGTGTTTTTATGTAGCTAGTTCAGTGAGGATGGCTCCAGGGTCTGTGTTGTGTAGTACCTGGTTCAGTGAGGGTGGCTCCAGGGTCTGTGTGGTGTAGTACCTAGTTCCATGAAGATAGATCTAGGGTCTGTGTATTATATGTAGCTAGTTCAGTGAGGATGGCTCCATGGTCTGTGTTATGTTTCTGCAGCTAAGTCAGTGAGGATGGCTCCAGAGTCTGTGTTGTGTATGTAGCTAGTTCAGTGAGGATGACTGCAGGGTCTCTATTGAGTATTTACCTTGTTCAGTGCGTGTGGCTCCAGGGTCTTTGTTTTGTAGCAACTAGTTCAGTGAGGGTGGCTCCAGGGTCTGTGTTGTGTATGTCGGTAGTTCTGTGAGGGTGGCTCCAGGGTCCGTGTTGTCTATGTAGCTAGTTCAGTGAAGGTGGTTCCAAGGTCTGTGTTGTCTATGTAACTAGTTCAGTGAGGGTGGCTTAGGATCTGTGTTGTGTATGTACCTAGTTCAGTGAGGATTGGTCCGGGTCTGTGTTGTGTATGTAGCTGGTTCAGTGAGGGTGGCTCCAGGGTTTGTGTTGAGTATGTAGGTAGTTCAGTGAGCGTTGCCCCAGGGTCTGTGTTGTGCATGTAGCTCTTTCAGTGATGGTGGCTCCAGGGGCTGTGTTGTGTATGTAGCTAGTTCAGTGAGGATGACTGCAGGGTCTATGTTGTGTCGTAGCTGGTTCAGTGAGGGTGGCTCCAGGGTCTGTGTGGTGTATTATCTAGTTCAGTGAAGATAGCTCCAGTATCTATGTTCTATAGTAGCTAGTTCAGTGAGGGTAGCTCCACAGTCTGTGTTGTGTGTGTAGGTAGTTCAATGAGGGTGGCTCCAGGGTCTGTGTTCTGTAGTCGCCAGTTCAGTGAGGATGACTGCAGGGTCTATGTTGTGTCGTAGCTGGTTCAGTGAGGGTGGCTCCAGGGTCTGTGTGGTGTATTATCTAGTTCAGTGAAGATAGCTCCAGTATCTATGTTCTATAGTAGCTAGTTCAGTGAGGGTAGCTCCACAGTCTGTGTTGTGTGTGTAGGTAGTTCAATGAGGGTGGCTCCAGGGTCTGTGTTCTGTAGTCGCCAGTTCAGTGAGGATGGCTCCAGGGACTGTGTTGTCTATATTCCTGGTTCAGTGACGAGGGCTCCAGGGTCTGTGTTATGTTTCTGTAGCTAATTCAGTCAGGATGGCTCCAGGGTCTCTGTTGTGTATATACCTAGTTCAGTGAGGATGGCTCCATGGTTTGTGTTGAGTATGTAACTAGTTCAGTGAGCGTTACCTCAGGGTCTGTGTTGTGTATGTAGCTCTTTCAGTGAGGGTGGCTCCAGGGGCTGTGTTGTGTCGTATCTAATTCATTGTGAATGGCTCCAGGGTCTGTATTGTGTAAGTAGCTAGATTAGTGAGGATGGCTGCAGGGTCTGTGTTGTGCATGTAGCTCGTTCATTGAGGTTGGCTCCAGGGGCTGTGTTGTGTCGTATCTAATTCATTGTGGATGGCTCCATGGTCTGTGTTATGTTTCTGTAGCTAAGTCAGTGAGGATGGCTCCAGGGTCTGTGTTGTCTATGTAGCTAGTTCAGTGAGGATGGCTGCAGGGTCTCTATTGTGTATGTAGCTAGTTCAGTGAGGATGGCTGTAGGGTCTGTATTGTGTATGTAGCTTGTTCAGAGAGGGTGGTTCCAGGGTCTGTGTTGTCTATGTAGCTAGTTCAGTGAGGGTGGCTTAGGGTCTGTGTTGTGTATGTAGCTAGTTCAGTGAGGATGGCTCCAGGATCTGTGTTTTATATTTAGCCTATTCAGTGAAGATGGCCCCATGGTCTCTGTTATGTTTCTGTAGCTAGTTCAGTGAGCATTGCCCCAGGGTCTGTGTTGTGTATGTAGCTCGTTCAGTGAGGGTGGCTTAGGGTCTCTGTTGAGTATGTAGCTCGTTCAGTGAGCATTGCCCCAGGGTCTGTGTTGTGTAGTAGCTAGTTCAGTGAGCATGCCTCCATGGTCTCTGTTGTGTATGTAGCTCGTTCAGTGAGGGTAACTCCAGGGTTTGTGTTGTGTATGTAGCTAGTTCAGTGAGGATGGCTCCAGGGTCTGTTTTTATATGTAGCTAGTTCAGTGAGGATGGCTCTATGGTCTGTGTTATGTTTCTGTAGCTAATTCAGTGAGGATGGCTCCAGGGTCTGTGTTGTGTATGTACCTAGTTGAGTGAGGATGGCTGCAGGGTCTCTATTGTGTATGTAGCTAGTTCAGTGAGGATGGCTGCAGGGTCTGTATTGTGTATGTAGCTTGTTCAGAGAGGGTGGCTCCAGGGTCTGTGTTGTCTATGTAGCTCGTTCAGTGAGGGTGGCTTAGGGTCTGTGTTGTGTATGTAGCAAGTTCAGTGAGGATGGCTCAAGGGACTGTTTTCTCTATATACCTGGTTCAGTGAGTAGGGCTTCAGGGTCTGTGTTGTGTCTGTATCTAGTTCAGTGAGGATGGCTTTAGGGTCTGTGTTGTGTTTATCGCTAGTTCAGTGTGGATGGCTTCAGGGTCTGTGTTGTGCAAGTAGCTAGTTCACTGAGGTTGGCTCCAGAGTCTGTGTTGTCTATGTAGCTAGTTGAGTGAGGGTGGCTCCAGGGTCTGTGTTGTTTATGTAGCTAGTTCAGTGAGGATGGCTCCAGGGTCTGTATTTTTATGGAGCTAGTTCAGTGAGGATGGCTCCAGGGTCTGTGTTGTGTTTCTGTAGCTACTTCAGGGAGGGTGGGTCCAGGGTCTGTGTTTTATATGTAGCTAATTCAGTGAGGATGGCTCCAGGGTCTGTGTTGTGTAGGTAGCTAGATTAGTGAAGCTGACACCAGGGTCTGTGTGTATGGAGCTAGTTCAGTGAGAACGGCTGCAGGGTCTGTGTTGTTTATGTAGCTAGTTCAGTGAGGATGGCTGCAGGGTTTGTATTGTTTATGTAGCTTGTTCAGAGAGGGTGGCACCAGGGTCTTTGTTTTGTAGCAACTAGTTCAGTGAGGGTGGCTCCAGGGTCTGTGTTGTGTATGTAGCTAGTTCAGTGAGGATGGCTCCAGGGTCTGTGTTTTTATGGAGCTAGTTCAGTGAGGATGGCTCCAGGGTCTGTGTTGTGTTGCTGTAGCTACTTCAGGGAGGGTGGCTCCAGGGTCTGTGTGGTGCAGTATCTCGTTCAGTGAAGATAGCTCCAGTATCTATGTTCTGTAGTAGCTATTTCAGTGAGTATAGCTCCACAGTCTGTGTTGTGTGTGTACCTAGTTCACTAAGGATGGCTGCAGGGTCTCTATTGTGTATGTAGCTAGTTCAGTGAGGGTGGCTTAGGGTCTGTGTTGTGTATGTAGCTAGTTCAGTGAAGGTGGCTCCAGGGTCTCTGTTGTCTATGTAGCTAGTTCAGTGAGGGTGGCTTAGGGTCTGTGTTGTGTATGTACCTAGGTCAGTGAGGATAGCTCCAGGGTTTGTGTTGTGTATGTAGCTCGTTCAGTGAGGGTGGCTTAGGGTCTGTCTTGTGTATGTAGCTAGTTCAGTGAAGGTGGCTCCAGGGTCTCTGTTGTCTATGTAGCTAGTTCAGTGAGGGTGGCTTAGGGTCTGTGTTGTGTATGTACCTAGTTCAGTGAGGATAGCTCCAGGGTTTGTGTTGAGTATGTAGGTAGTTTAGTGAGCGTTGCTCCAGGGTCTGTGTTGTGCACGTAGCTCATTCAGCGATGGTGGCTCCAGAGGCTGTGTTGTGTAGTATCTAATTTATTGTGGATGGCTCCAGGGTCTATGTTGTGTCGTAGCTGGTTCAGTGAGGGTGGCTGCAGGGTCTGTGTGGTGTAGTATCTAGTTCAGTGAAGATAGCTCCAGTATCTATGTTCTATAGTAGCTAGTTAAGTGAGGATAGCTCCACAGTCTGTGTTGTGTGTGTAGGTAGTTCAATGAGGGTGGCTCCAGGGTCTCTGTTGTCTTTGTAGCTAGTTCAGTGAGGATGGCTTCAGGGTCTATGTTGTGTCTCTATCTAGTTCACTGAAGATGGCTCCAGGGTCTGTGTTCTGTAGTCGCCAGTTCAGTGAGGATGGCTCCAGGGACTCTGTTGTCTATATTCCTGGTTCAGTGACGAGGGCTCCAGGATCTGTGTTGTGTCTATGTAGCTAGTTCAGTGAGGGTGGCTCCAGGGTCTGTGTTGTTTATGTAGCTAGTTCAGTGAGGATGGCTCCAGGGTCTGTATTTTTATGGAGCTAGTTCAGTGAGGATGGCTCCAGGGTCTGTGTTGTGTTTCTGTAGCTACTTCAGGGAGGGTGGGTCCAGGGTCTGTGTTTTATATGTAGCTAATTCAGTGAGGATGGCTCCAGGGTCTGTGTTGTGTAGGTAGCTAGATTAGTGAAGCTGACACCAGGGTCTGTGTGTATGGAGCTAGTTCAGTGAGAACGGCTGCAGGGTCTGTGTTGTGCATGTAGCTCGTTCAGTGAGGATGGCTCCTGTGTCTGTTTTCTGTACTGGCTAGTTCACTGAAGATGGCTCCAGGATCTGTGTTCTGTAGTTGCCAGTTCAGTGAGGATGGCTCCAGGGACTGTGTTGTTTATGTAGCTAGTTCAGTGAGGATGGCTGCAGGGTTTGTATTGTTTATGTAGCTTGTTCAGAGAGGGTGGCACCAGGGTCTTTGTTTTGTAGCAACTAGTTCAGTGAGGGTGGCTCCAGGGTCTGTGTTGTGTATGTAGCTAGTTCAGTGAGGATGGCTCCAGGGTCTGTGTTTTTATGGAGCTAGTTCAGTGAGGATGGCTCCAGGGTCTGTGTTGTGTTGCTGTAGCTACTTCAGGGAGGGTGGCTCCAGGGTCTGTGTGGTGCAGTATCTCGTTCAGTGAAGATAGCTCCAGTATCTATGTTCTGTAGTAGCTATTTCAGTGAGTATAGCTCCACAGTCTGTGTTGTGTGTGTACCTAGTTCACTAAGGATGGCTGCAGGGTCTCTATTGTGTATGTAGCTAGTTCAGTGAGGGTGGCTTAGGGTCTGTGTTGTGTATGTAGCTAGTTCAGTGAAGGTGGCTCCAGGGTCTCTGTTGTCTATGTAGCTAGTTCAGTGAGGGTGGCTTAGGGTCTGTGTTGTGTATGTACCTAGGTCAGTGAGGATAGCTCCAGGGTTTGTGTTGTGTATGTAGCTCGTTCAGTGAGGGTGGCTTAGGGTCTGTCTTGTGTATGTAGCTAGTTCAGTGAAGGTGGCTCCAGGGTCTCTGTTGTCTATGTAGCTAGTTCAGTGAGGGTGGCTTAGGGTCTGTGTTGTGTATGTACCTAGTTCAGTGAGGATAGCTCCAGGGTTTGTGTTGAGTATGTAGGTAGTTTAGTGAGCGTTGCTCCAGGGTCTGTGTTGTGCATGTAGCTCATTCAGCGATGGTGGCTCCAGAGGCTGTGTTGTGTAGTATCTAATTTATTGTGGATGGCTCCAGGGTCTATGTTGTGTCGTAGCTGGTTCAGTGAGGGTGGCTGCAGGGTCTGTGTGGTGTAGTATCTAGTTCAGTGAAGATAGCTCCAGTATCTATGTTCTATAGTAGCTAGTTCAGTGAGGATAGCTCCACAGTCTGTGTTGTGTGTGTAGGTAGTTCAATGAGGGTGGCTCCAGGGTCTCTGTTGTCTTTGTAGCTAGTTCAGTGAGGATGGCTTCAGGGTCTATGTTGTGTCTCTATCTAGTTCACTGAAGATGGCTCCAGGGTCTGTGTTCTGTAGTCGCCAGTTCAGTGAGGATGGCTCCAGGGACTCTGTTGTCTATATTCCTGGTTCAGTGACGAGGGCTCCAGGATCTGTGTTGTGTTTATGTAGCTAATTCAGTGAGGGTGGCTCCAGGGTCTGTGTTATGTTTCTGTAGCTAATTCAGTGAGATTGGCTCCAGGGTCTGTGTTGTGTACGTTGCTCGTTCAGTGAGGGTGGCTCCAGGGTCTGTGTTCTGTAGTCGCCAGTTCAGTGAGGATGGCTCCAGGGACTCTGTTGTCTATATTCCTGGTTCAGTGACGAGGGCTCCAGGATCTGTGTTGTGTTTATGTAGCTAATTCAGTGAGGGTGGCTCCAGGGTCTGTGTTATGTTTCTGTAGCTAATTCAGTGAGGATGGCTCCAGGGTCTGTGTTGTGTAGTACCTGGTTCAGTGAGGGTGTCTCCAGGGACTGTGTGGTGTAGTACCTAGTTCGGTGAAGATAGCTCTAGGGTCTGTGTATTATATGTAGCTAGTTCAGTGAGGATGGCTCCATGGTCTGTGTTATGTTTCTGTAGCTAAGTCAGTGAGATTGGCTCCAGGGTCTGTGTTGTGTAGTATCTAATTCATTGTGGATGGCTCCAGGGTCTGTGTTGTGTATGTAGCTAGTTTAGTGCGGATGGCTGCAGGGTCTCTGTTGAATATGTAGCTAGTTCAGTGAGTGTGGCTCCAGAGTCTGTGTGGTGCATGTACCTAGTTCAGTGAGGATGGCTCCAGGATCTGTGTTGTGTATTTAGCTCGTTCATTGAGGTTGGCTCCAGAGGCTGTGTTGTGTTGTATCTAATCCATTGTGGATGGCTCCAGGGTCTGTGTTGTGTATGTAGCTAGTTCAGTGAGGATGGCTGCAGGGTCGGTATTGTGTATGTAGCTTGTTCAGAGAGGGTGGCACCAGAGTCTGTGTTTTGTAGCAACTAGTCCACTGAGGGTGGCTCCAGGGTCTGTGTTGTGTATGTAGCTAGTTCAGTGAGAGTGGCTCCTGGGTCTGTGTTGTCTATGTAGCTAGTTCAGTGAGGGTGGCTTGGGGTCTGTGTTTTGTATGAAGCTAGCTCAGTGAGGATGGCCCCATGGTCTCTGTTATGCTTCTGTAGCTAGTTCAGTGAGCATTGCCACAGGGTCTGTGTTGTGTAGTAGCTAGTTCAGTGAGGTTGTCTCCAGGGTCAGTGTTGTGTATGTACCTCGTTCAGGGAGGGTGGCTTAGGGTCTGTGTTGTGTAGTACCTGGTTCAGTGAGGATGACTCCAGGGACTGTGTTGTCTATATACCTGGTTCAGTGAGGAGGGCTTCAGGGTCAGTGTTGTTTCTGTATCTAGTTCAGTGAGGATGGCTTTTGGGTCTGTGTTGTGTTTATCGCTAGTTCAGTGAGGATGGCTGCAGGGTCTGTGTTGTCTATGTAGCTGGTTTAGTGACGGCGACTCCAGTGTCTGTGTTGTGTATGTATCTAGTTGAGTGAGGATGGCTCCAGGGTTTGTGTTGAGTATGTAGCTAGTTCAGCGAGCGTTGCCTCAGGGTCTGTGTTGTGTATGTAGCTATTTCAGTGAGGATGGCTCCAGGGTCTGTGTTTTATATGTAGCCTGTTCAGTGAAGATGGCCCCATGGTCTGTGTTATGCTTCTGTAGCCAGTTCAGTGAGCATTGCCCCAGGGTCTGTGTTGTGTAGTAGCTAGTTTAGTGAGAATGGCTTCAGGGTCTATGTTGTCTACGTAGCTGGTTTAGTGACAGTGACTCCAGTGTCTGTGTTGTGTATGGAACTTGTTCAGTGTGGACGGCTTCAGAGTCGGTGTGTATGTAGCTAGTTCAGTGAGGATGGCTCCAGGGTCTGTGTTGTGTATGTATCTTGTTGAGTGAGGATGGCTCCAGGGTTTGTGTTGAGTATGTAGCTACTTCAGTGAGCGTTGCTTCAGGGTCTGTGTTCTGTATGTAGCTAGTTCAGTGAGGGTGGCTCCTGTGTCTGTTTTCTGTACTAGCTAGTTCACTGAAGATGGCTCCAGGGTCTGTGTTCTGTAGTCGTCAGTTCAGTGAGGATGGCTCCAGGGACTGTGTTGTGTAGTATCTAGTTCATTGTGGATGGCTCCTGGGTCTGTGTTGTGTGGGTAGCTAGATTAGTTAGGGTGACACCAGGGTCTACGTTGTGTATGTAGCTAGTTCAGTGAGGATGCTCCATGGTCTGTGTTATGTTTCTGTAGCTAAGTCAGTGAGGATGGCTCCAGTGTCTGTGTTGTGTATGTACCTAGTTCAGTGAGGATGGCTGCAGGGTCTGTGTTGTGCGTGTAGCTCGTTCATTGAGGTTGGCTCCAGGGGCTGTGTTGTGTTGTATCAAATTCATTGTGGATGGCTCCAGGGTCTGTGTTGTGTATGTAGCTAGTTCAGTGAGGATGGCTGCAGGGTCTCTATTGTGTATGTAGGTAGTTCAGTGAGGATGGTTGCAGGGTCTGTATTGTGTATGTAGCTTGTTCAGAGAGGGTGGCACCAGGGTCTGTGTTGTGTAAGTAGCTAGTTCAGTGACGGTGGCTCCAGGGTCTGTGTTGTGTATGTAGCTAGTTCAGTGAAGGTGGCTCCTGTGTCTGTGTTCTGTACTAGCTAGTTCACTGAAGATGGCTCCAGGGTCTCTGTTCTGTAGTCGCTAGTTCAGTGAGGATGGCTCCAGGGACTGTGTTGTGTATGTAGCTGGTTCACTGAGGATAGCTCCAGGGTCTGGGTTGTGTCTGTAGCTGGTTCAGTGTGGATGGCTCCATGGTCTGAGTTATGTCTGTGCCTAGTTAAGTGAGGATGGCTCCAGGGACTGTGTTGTTTATGTAGCTAGTTCAGTGAGGGTGGCTCCAGGGTCTGTGTTGTGTATGTATGTAGTTCAGTGAGGATGGCTTCAGGTCTGTGTTGTGTATGTAGCTAGTTCAGTGAGGATGGCTCCAGGGTCTGTGTTGTGTAGTACCTGGTTCAGTGAGGATGGCTCCAGGGTCTGTGTTGTGTATGTGGCTCGTTCAGTCAGGATGGCTCCAGGGTCTGTGTTGTGTAGTACCTGGTTCAGTGAGGATGGCTCCAGGGACTGTGTTGTGTACTACCTGGTTCGGTGAAGATAGCTCTAGGGTCTGTGTGTTATATGTATCTAGTTCAGTGAGGATGCTCCATGGTCTGTGTTATGTTTCTGTAGCTAAGTCAGTGAGGATGGCTCCAGGGGCTGTGTTGTGTAGTATCTAATTTATTGTGGATGGCTCCAGGGTCTGTGTTGTGTCGGTAGCTAGATTGGTGAGGCTGACACCAGGGTCTTTGTCTATGGAGCTAGTTCAGTGCGGATGGCTGCAGGGTCTGTGTTGTGCATGTAGCTAGTTCAGTGAGGGTGGCTCCTGTGTCTCTGTTCTGTACTAGGTAGTTCACTGAAGATGGCTGCAGGGTCTGTGTTCTGTAGTCGCCAGTTCAGTGAGGATGGCTCCAGGGACTGTGTTGTGTATGTAGCTCGTTCAGTGTGGATGACTCCAGGGTCTGAGTTATGTATGTACCTAGTTAAGTGAGGATGGCTCCAGGGACTGTGTTGTTTACGTAGCTAGTTCAGTGAGGGTGGCTCCACGGTCTGTTTTGTGTATGTATCTAGTTCAGTGAGGATGGCTTCAGGTCTGTGCTGTGTATGTAGCTAGTTCAGTGAGGATGGCTGCAGGGTCTCTGTGGAGTATGTACCTAGTTCAGTGCGTGTGGCTCCAGGGTCTGTGTTGTGTATGTAGCTCGTTCATTGAGGTTGGCTCCAGGGGCTGTGTTGTGTTGTACCTAATTCATTGTGGATGGCTCCAGGGTCTGTGTTGTGCATGGAGCTAGTTCAGTGAGGATAGCTCCAGGGTCTGTGTTGTGTATGTACCTAGTTCAGTGAGGATAGCTCCAGGGTCTGTGTTGTGTATGTACCTAGTTCAGTGAGGATGGCTCCAGGGTTTGTGTTGAGTGTGTAGGTAGTTCAGTGAGCGTTGCCCCAGGGTCTGTGTTGTGCATGTAGCTCGTTCAGTGATGGTTGCTGCAGGGGCTGTGTTGTGTAGTATCTAATTTATTGTGGATGGCTCCAGGGTCTGTGTTGTGTATGTAGCTCGTTCAGTGAGGATGACTGGAGGATCTGTGTTGTGTCGTAGCTGGTTCAGTGAGGGTGGCTCCAGGGTCTGTGTGGTGCAGTATCTCGTTCAGTGAAGATAGCTCCAGTATCTATGTTCTGTAGTAGCTACTTCAGTGAGGATAGCTCCACAGTCTGTGTTGTGTGTGTAGCTAGTTCACTGAGGATGGCTGCAGGGTCTCTATTGTGTATGTAGCTAGTTCAGTGAGGGTGGCTTAGGGTCTGTGTTGTGTATGTAGCTAGTTCAGTGAGGATGGCTCCAGGGTCTGTGTTGTGTATGTAGCTCGTTCAGTGAGGGTGGCTTAGGGTCTGTCTTGTGTATGTAGCTAGTTCAGTGAAGGTGGCTCCAGGGTCTCTGTTGTCTATGTACCTAGTTCAGTGAGGATAGCTCCAGGGTTTGTGTTGAGTATGTAGGTAGTTTAGTGAGCGTTGCCCCAGGGTCTGTGTTGTGCATGTAGCTCATTCAGTGATGGTGGCTCCAGGGGCTGTGTTGTGTAGTATCTAATTTATTGTGGATGTCTCCAGGGTCTGTGTTGTGTATGTAGCTAGTTCAGTGAGGATGTCTGCAGGGTCTATGTTGTGTCGTAGCTGGTTCAGTGAGGGTGGCTGCAGGCGCTGTGTGGTGTAGTATCTAGTTCAGTGAAGATAGCTCCAGTATCTATGTTCTATAGTAGCTAGTTCAGTGAGGATAGCTCCACAGTCTGTGTTGTGTGTGTAGGTAGTTCAATGAGGGTGGCTCCAGGGTCTCCGTTGTCTTTGTAGCTAGTTCAGTGAGGATGGCTTCAGGGTCTATGTTGTGTCTCTATCTAGTTCACTGAAGATGGCTCCAGGGTCTGTGTTCTGTAGTCGCCAGTTCAGTGAGGATGGCTCCAGGGACTCTGTTGTCTATATTCCTGGTTCAGTGACGAGGGCTCCAGGATCTGTGTTGTGTTTATGTGGCTAATTCAGTGAGGATGGCTCCAGGGTCTGTGTTGTGCATGTAGCTCGTTCAGTGAGATTGGCTCCAGGGGCTGTGTTGTGTAGTATCTAATTCATTGTGGATGGCTCCAGGGTCTGTGTTGTGTATGTAGCTAGTTTAGTGCGGATGGCTGCAGGGTCTCTGTTGAATATGTAGCTAGTTCAGTGAGTGTGGCTCCAGAGTCTGTGTGGTGCATGTACCTAGTTCAGTGAGGATGGCTCCAGGATCTGTGTTGTGTATTTAGCTCGTTCATTGAGGTTGGCTCCAGAGGCTGTGTTGTGTTGTATCTAATCCATTGTGGATGGCTCCAGGGTCTGTGTTGTGTATGTAGCTAGTTCAGTGAGGATGGCTGCAGGGTCGGTATTGTGTATGTAGCTTGTTCAGAGAGGGTGGCACCAGAGTCTGTGTTTTGTAGCAACTAGTTCACTGAGGGTGGCTCCAGGGTCTGTGTTGTGTATGTAGCTAGTTCAGTGAGAGTGGCTCCTGGGTCTGTGTTGTCTATGTAGCTAGTTCAGTGAGGGTGGCTTGGGGTCTGTGTTTTGTATGAAGCTAGCTCAGTGAGGATGGCCCCATGGTCTCTGTTATGCTTCTGTAGCTAGTTCAGTGAGCATTGCCACAGGGTCTGTGTTGTGTAGTAGCTAGTTCAGTGAGGTTGTCTCCAGGGTCAGTGTTGTGTATGTACCTCGTTCAGGGAGGGTGGCTTAGGGTCTGTGTTGTGTAGTACCTGGTTCAGTGAGGATGGCTCCAGGGTCTGTGTTGTCTATGTAGCTGGTTTAGTGACGGCGACTCCAGTGTCTGTGCTGTGTATGTATCTAGTTGAGTGAGGATGGCTCCAGGGTTTGTGTTGAGTATGTAGCTAGTTCAGCGAGCGTTGCCTCAGGGTCTGTGTTGTGTATGTAGCTAGTTCAGTGAGGATGGCTCCAGGGTCTGTGTTTTATATGTAGCCTGTTCAGTGAGGATGGCCCCATGGTCTGTGTTATGCTTCTGCAGCCAGTTCAGTGAGCATTGCCCCAGGGTCTGTGTTGTGTAGTAGCTAGTTTAGTGAGAATGGCTTCAGGGTCTATGTTGTCTACGTAGCTGGTTTAGTGACAGTGACTCCAGTGTCTGTGTTGTGTATGGAACTTGTTCAGTGTGGACGGCTTCAGAGTCGGTGTGTATGTAGCTAGTTCAGTGAGGATGGCTCCAGGGTCTGTGTTGTATTTCTGTAGCTACTTCAGTGAGGGTGGCTCCAGGGTCTGTGTTGTGTATGTACCTAGTTCAGAGAGGATGGCTCCAGGGTCTGTGTTTTATATGTAGCTTGTTCAGTGAGGATGGCTCGATAGTCTGTCTTAGGTTTCTGTAGCTAATTCAGTGAGGATGGCTCCAGGGTCTGTGTTGTGTATGTATCTTGTTGAGTGAGGATGGCTCCAGGGTTTGTGTTGAGTATGTAGCTACTTCAGTGAGCGTTGCCTCAGGGTCTGTGTTGTGTATGTAGCTAGTTCAGTGAGGGTGGCTCCTGTGTCTGTGTTCTGTACTAGCTAGTTCACTGAAGATGGCTCCAGGGTCTGTGTTCTGTAGTCGTCAGTTCAGTGAGGATGGCTCCAGGGACTGTGTTGTGTAGTATCTAGTTCATTGTGGATGGCTCCTGGGTCTGTGTTGTGTGGGTAGCTAGATTAGTTAGGGTGACACCAGGGTCTGCGTTGTGTATGTAGCTAGTTCAGTGAGGATGCTCCATGGTCTGTGTTATGTTTCTGTAGCTAAGTCAGTGAGGATGGCTCCAGGATCTGTGTTGTGTATGTACCTAGTTCAGTGAGGATGGCTGCAGGGTCTGTGTTGTGCGTGTAGCTCGTTCATTGAGGTTTCCTCCAGGGGCTGTGTTGTGTTGTATCAAATTCATTGTGGATGGCTCCAGGGTCTGTGTTGTGTATGTAGCTAGTTCAGTGAGGATGGCTGCAGGGTCTCTATTGTGTATGTAGGTAGTTCAGTGAGGATGGTTGCAGGGTCTGTATTGTGTATGTAGCTTGTTCAGAGAGGGTGGCACCAGGGTCTGTGTTGTGTAAGTAGCTAGTTCAGTGACGGTGGCTCCAGGGTCTGTGTTGTGCATGTAGCTAGTTCAGTGAAGGTGGCTTCTGTGTCTGTGTTCTGTACTAGCTAGTTCACTGAAGATGGCTCCAGGGTCTCTGTTCTGTAGTCGCTAGTTCAGTGAGGATGGCTCCAGGGACTGTGTTGTGTATGTAGCTGGTTCACTGAGGATAGCTCCAGGGTCTGGGTTGTGTCTGTAGCTGGTTCAGTGTGGATGGCTCCATGGTTTGAGTTATGTCTGTGCCTAGTTAAGTGAGGATGGCTCCAGGGACTGTGTTGTTTATGTAGCTAGTTCAGTGAGAGTGGCTCCAGGGTCTGTGTTGTGTATGTATGTAGTTCAGTGAGGATGGCTTCAGGTCTGTGTTGTGTATGTAGCTAGTTCAGTGAGGATGGCTCCAGGGTCTGTGTTGTGTATGTGGCTCGTTCAGTGAGGATGGCTCCAGGGTCTGTGTTGTGTAGTACCTGGTTCAGTGAGGGTGGCTCCAGGGACTGTGTTGTGTACTACCTGGTTCGGTGAAGATAACTCTAGGGTTTGTGTGTTATATGTATCTAGTTCAGTGAGGATGCTCCATGGTCTGTGTTATGTTTCTGTAGCTAAGTCAGTGAGGATGGCTCCAGGGTCTGTGTTGTGTATGTAGCTCGTTCAGTGAGATTGGCTCCAGGGGCTGTGTTGTGTAGTCTCTAATTCATTGTGGATGGCTCCAGGGTCTGTGTTGTGTCGGTAGCTAGATTGGTGAGGCTGACACCAGGGTCTTTGTCTATGGAGCTAGTTCAGTGCGGATGGCTGCAGGGTCTGTGTTGTGCATGTAGCTAGTTCAGTGAGGGTGGCTCCTGTGTCTCTGTTCTGTACTAGCTAGTTCACTGAAGATGGCTGCAGGGTCTGTGTTCTGTAGTCGCCAGTTCAGTGAGGATGGCTCCAGGGTGTGTGTTGTGTATGTATCTAGTTCAGTGAGGATGGCTTAGGGTCTGTGTTGTGTATGTAGCTAGTTCAATGAGGATGGCTCCAAGGTCTGTGTTGTGTATGTACCTAGTTGAGTGAGGATGGGTCCAGGTTTGTGTTGAGTATGTAGCTAGTTCAGTGAGCGTTGCCCCAGGGTCTGTGTTGCGTATGTAGCTCGTTCAGTGAGGGTGGCGCCAGGGGCTGTGTTGTGTACTAGCTAGTTCACTGAAGATGGCTCCAGGGTCTGTGTTGTGTAGGTATCTAGTTCAGTGAGGATGCCTTCAGGGTCTGTGTTGTGTATGTAGCTAGTTCAGTGAGGATGGCTCCAGGGTCTGTGTTGTGCAGTACCTAGTTCGCTGAGCGTGGCTCCATGGTCTGTGTTATGTTTCTGTAGCTAAGTCAGTGAGGATGGCTCCAGGGTCTGTGTTGTGTATGTACCTAGTTCGGTGAGGATGGCTCCAGGATCTGTGTTGTTTAGTAGCTTATTCAGTGAGGGTGGTAGCAGGGTCTGTGTTGTGTATGTAGCTAGTTCAGTGAGGATGGCTGCCGGGTGTGTGTTGTGTCGTAGCTTATTCAGTGAGGGTGGTAGCAGGGTCTGTGTTGTGTAGCAAGTAGTTCACTGAGGGTGGCTCCAGGGTCTGTGTTGTGTATGTAGCTAGTTCAGTGAGGGTGGCTTCTGGGTCTGTGTTGTCTATGTAGCTCGTTCAGTGAGGGTGGCTCCAGGGTTTGTGTTGTGTAGTATCTAATTCATTGTGGATGCGTCCAGGGTCTGTGTTATGTATGTAGCTAGTTCAGTGAGGATGGCTCTATGGTCTGTGTTATGTTTCTGTAGCTAATTCACTGAGGATGGCTTCAGGGTCTGTGTTGTCTATGTAGCTGGTTTAGTGACGGCGACTCCAGTGTCTGTGTTGTGTATGTATCTAGTTGAGTGAGGATGGCTCCAGGGTCTGTGTTGTGTATGTATCTAGTTCAGTGAGGATGGCTCCAGGGTTTGTGTTGTGTATGTAGCTACTTCAGTGAGCGTTGCCTCAGGGTCTGTGTTGTGTATGTAGCCTGTTCAGTGAGGATGGCCCCATGGTCTGTGTTATGCTTCTGCAGCCAGTTCAGTGAGCATTGCCCCAGGGTCTGTGTTGTGTAGTAGCTAGTTTAGTGAGAATGGCTTCAGGGTCTATGTTGTCTACGTAGCTGGTTTAGTGACAGTGACTCCAGTGTCTGTGTTGTGTATGGAACTTGTTCAGTGTGGACGGCTTCAGAGTCGGTGTGTATGTAGCTAGTTCAGTGAGGATGGCTCCAGGGTCTGTGTTGTATTTCTGTAGCTACTTCAGTGAGGGTGGCTCCAGGGTCTGTGTTGTGTATGTAGCTAGTTCAGAGAGGATGGCTCCAGGGTCTGTGTTTTATATGTAGCTTGTTCAGTGAGGATGGCTCTATGGTCTGTCTTAGGTTTCTGTAGCTAATTCAGTGAGGATGGCTCCAGGGTCTGTGTTGTGTATGTATCTTGTTGAGTGAGGATGGCTCCAGGGTTTGTGTTGAGTATGTAGCTACTTCAGTGAGCGTTGCCTCAGGGTCTGTGTTGTATATGTAGCTAGTTCAGTGAGGGTGGCTCCTGTGTCTGTGTTCTGTACTAGCTAGTTCACTGAAGATGGCTCCAGGGTCTGTGTTCTGTAGTCGTCAGTTCAGTGAGGATGGCTCCAGGGACTGTGTTGTGTAGTATCTAGTTCATTGTAGATGGCTCCTGGGTCTGTGTTGTGTGGGTAGCTAGATTAGTTAGGGTGACACCAGGGTCTGCGTTGTGTATGTAGCTAGTTCAGTGAGGATGCTCCATGGTCTGTGTTATGTTTCTGTAGCTAAGTCATTGAGGATGGCTCCAGGATCTGTGTTGTGTATGTGCCTAGTTCAGTGAGGATGGCTGCAGGGTCTGTGTTGTGTATGTACCTAGTTCAGTGAGGATGGCTGCAGGGTCTGTGTTGTGTTGTATCAAATTCATTGTGGATGGCTCCAGGGTCTGTGTTGTGTATGTAGCTAGTTCAGTGAGGATGGCTGCAGGGTCTCTATTGTGTATGTAGGTAGTTCAGTGAGGATGGTTGCAGGGTCTGTATTGTGTATGTAGCTTGTTCAGAGAGGGTGGCACCAGGGTCTGTGTTGTGTAAGTAGCTAGTTCAGTGACGGTGGCTCCAGGGTCTGTGTTGTGCATGTAGCTAGTTCAGTGAAGGTGGCTCCTGTGTCTGTGTTCTGTACTAGCTAGTTCACTGAAGATGGCTCCAGGGTCTCTGTTCTGTAGTCGCCAGTTCAGTGAGGATGGCTCCAGGGACTGTGTTGTGTATGTAGCTGGTTCACTGAGGATAGCTCCAGGGTCTGGGTTGTGTCTGTAGCTGGTTCAGTGTGGATGGCTCCATGGTCTGAGTTATGTCTGTGCCTAGTTAAGTGAGGATGGCTCCAGGGACTGTGTTGTTTATGTAGCTAGTTCAGTGAGATTGGCTCCAGGGGCTGTGTTGTGTAGTCTCTAATTCATTGTGGATGGCTCCAGGGTCTGTGTTGTGTCGGTAGCTAGATTGGTGAGGCTGACACCAGGGTCTTTGTCTATGGAGCTAGTTCAGTGCGGATGGCTGCAGGGTCTGTGTTGTGCATGTAGCTAGTTCAGTGAGGGTGGCTCCTGTGTCTCTGTTCTGTACTAGCTAGTTCACTGAAGATGGCTGCAGGGTCTGTGTTCTGTAGTCGCCAGTTCAGTGAGGATGGCTCCAGGGACTGTGTTGTGTATGTAGCTCGTTCAGTGTGGATGGCTCCAGGGTGTGTGTTGTGTATGTATCTAGTTCAGTGAGGATGGCTTAGGGTCTGTGTTGTGTATGTAGCTAGTTCAATGAGGATGGCTCCAAGGTCTGTGTTGTGTATGTACCTAGTTGAGTGAGGATGGGTCCAGGTTTGTGTTTAGTATGTAGCTAGTTCAGTGAGCGTTGCCCCAGGGTCTGTGTTGCGTATGTAGCTCGTTCAGTGAGGGTGGCGCCAGGGGCTGTGTTGTGTACTAGCTAGTTCACTGAAGATGGCTCCAGGGTCTGTGTTGTGTAGGTATCTAGTTCAGTGAGGATGCCTTCAGGGTCTGTGTTGTGTATGTAGCTAGTTCGGTGAGGATGACTCCAGGGTCTGTGTTGTTTAGTAGCTTATTCAGTGAGGGTGGTAGCAGGGTCTGTGTTGTGTATGTAGCTAGTTCAGTGAGGATGGCTGCCGGGTGTGTGTTGTGTCGTAGCTTATTCAGTGAGGGTGGTAGCAGGGTCTGTGTTGTGTAGCAAGTAGTTCACTGAGGGTGGCTCCAGGGTCTGTGTTGTGTATGTAGCTAGTTCAGTGAGGGTGGCTTCTGGGTCTGTGTTGTCTATGTAGCTAGTTCAGTGAGGGTGGCTTAGGGTCTGTGTTGTGTATGTAGCTCGTTCAGTGAGGGTGGCTCCAGGGTTTGTATTGTGTAGTATCTAATTCATTGTGGATGCCTCCAGGGTCTGTGTTATGTATGTAGCTAGTTCAGTGAGGATGGCTCTATGGTCTGTGTTATGTTTCTGTAGCTAATTCAGTGAGGATGGCTCCAGGGTCTGTGTTGTGTATGTATCTTGTTGAGTGAGGATGGCTCCAGGGTTTGTGTTGAGTATGTAGCTACTTCAGTGAGCGTTGCCTCAGGGTCTGTGTTGTGTATGTAGCTAGTTCAGTGAGGGTGGCTCCTGTGTCTGTGTTCTGTACTAGCTAGTTCACTGAAGATGGCTCCAGGGTCTGTGTTCTGTAGTCGTCAGTTCAGTGAGGATGGCTCCAGGGACTGTGTTGTGTAGTATCTAGTTCATTGTGGATGGCTCCTGGGTCTGTGTTGTGTGGGTAGCTAGATTAGTTAGGGTGACACCAGGGTCTGCGTTGTGTATGTAGCTAGTTCAGTGAGGATGCTCCATGGTCTGTGTTATGTTTCTGTAGCTAAGTCAGTGAGGATGGCTGCAGGGTCTGTGTTGTGCATGTAGCTTGTTCATTGAGGTTGGCTCCAGGGGCTGTGTTGTGTTGTATCAAATTCATTGTGGATGGCTCCAGGGTCTGTGTTGTGTATGTAGCTAGTTCAGTGAGGATGGTTGCAGGGTCTGTATTGTGTATGTAGCTTGTTCAGAGAGGGTGGCACCAGGGTCTGTGTGTATGGAGCTAGTTCAGTGACGGTGGCTCCAGGGTCTGTGTTGTGCATGTAGCTAGTTCAGTGAAGGTGGCTCCTGTGTCTGTGTTCTGTCCTAGCTAGTTCACTGAAGACGGCTCCAGGGTCTCTGTTCTGTAGTCGCCAGTTCAGTGAGGATGGCTCCAGGGACTGTGTTGTGTATGTAGCTGGTTCACTGAGGATAGCTCCAGGGTCTGGGTTGTGTCTGTAGCTGGTTCAGTGTGGATGGCTCCATGGTCTGAGTTATGTCTGTGCCTTGTTAAGTGAGGATGGCTCCAGGGACTGTGTTGTTTATGTAGCTAGTTCAGTGAGGGTGGCTCCAGGGTCTGTGTTGTGTATGTATGTAGTTCAGTGAGGATGGCTTCAGGTCTGTGTTGTGTATGTAGCTAGTTCAGTGAGGGTGGCTTCTGGGTCTGTGTTGTGTATGTAGCTAGTTCAGTGAGGGTGACTCCAGGGTCTGTGTTGTGTATGTAGCTCGTTCAGTGAGGATGGCTCCAGGGTCTGTGTTGTGTATGTAGCTCGTTCAGTGAGGGTGGCTCCAGGGGCTGTGTTGTGTAGTATCTAATTCATTGTGGATGGCTCCAGGGTCTGTGTTGTGTATGTAGCTCATTCAGTGAGATTGGCTCCAGGGGCTGTGTTGTGTAGTATCTAATTCATTGTGGATGGCTCCAGGGTCTGTGTTGCGTATGTAGCTTGTTCAGTGAGGATGGCTGCAGGGTCTCTGTTGAGTATGTAGCTAGTTCTGTGAGGATGGCTCCAGGGTGTGTGTTGTGTATGTAACTTGTTCAGTGAGGGTGGCTCCAGGGTTTGTGTTCTGTAGTCACCAGTTCAGTGAGGATGGCTGCAAGAAGTGTGTTGTCTATATACCTGGTTCAATGAGGAAGGCTTCAGGGTCTGTGTTGTGTCTGTATCTAGTTTAGTGAGGATGGCTTTAGGGTCTGTGTTGTGTTTATCGCTAGTTCAGTGAGATGGCTTCAGGGTCTGTGTTGTGTATGTAGCTCGTTCAGTGAGGGTGGCTTAGGGTCTGTATTGTGAATGTAGCTCGTTCAGTGAGGATGGCTCCAGGGTCTGTGTTGTGCATGTAGCTAGTTCAGTGAGGATGGCTCCAGGGTCTGTGTTGTGTAGTACCTGGTTCAGTGAGGGTGTCTCCAGGGACTGTGTGGTGTAGTACCTAGTTCGGTGAAGATAGCTCTAGGGTCTGTGTATTATATGTAGCTAGTTCAGTGAGGATGGCTCTATGGTCTGTGTTATGTTTCGGTAGCTAATTCAGTGAGGATGGCTCCAGGGTCTGTGTTGTGTATGTACCTAGTTCAGTGAGGATGGCTCCAGGGTCTGTGTTGTGTATGTAGCTAGTTCAGTGAGGATGGCTCCAGGGTCTGTGTTGTGTATGTAGCTAGTTCAGTGAGCGTTCCCCAGGGTCTGTGTTGTGTAGTAGCTAGTTCAGTGAGCATGACTCCAGGGTCTGTGTTGTGTATGTAGCTCGTTCAGTGAGGGTGGCTCCAGGGGCTGTGTTGTGTATGTAGCTAGTTCAGTGAGGATGGCTGCAGGGTGTGTTTTGTGTCGTAGCCGGTTCAGTGAGGGTGGCTCCAGGATCTGTGTGGTGTAGTATCTAGTTCAGTGAAGATAGCTCCAGTGTCTATGTTCTGTAGTTCAGTGAGGATGGCTCCAGAGTCTGTGTTGTGTGTGTAGGTAGTTCATTGAGGGTGGCTCCAGGGTCTCTGTTGTCTTTGTAGCTAGTTCAGTGAGGATGGCTTCAGGGTCTATGTTGTGTCTGTATCTAGTTCACTGAAGATGGCTCCAGGGTTTGTGTTCTGTAGTCACCAGTTCAGTGAGGATGGCTCCAGGGACTGTGTTGTCTATATACCTGGTTCAGTGAGGAGGTCTTCAGGGTCTGTGTTGTGTCTGTATCTAGTTCAGTGAGGATGGATTTAGGGTCTGTATGTAGCTGGTTTAGTGACGGTGACTCCAGGATCTGTGTTGTGTATGGATCTAGTTCAGTGAGGTTGGCTCCAGGGTCTGTGTTGTGTATGTAGCTAGTTTAGTCAGGGTGGCTCCTGGGTCTGTGTTGTGTATGTAGCTAGTTCAGTGAGGATGGCTCCTGGGTCTGTGTTGTGTATGTAGCTCGTTCGGTCAGGATGGTTCCAGGGTCTGTGTTGTGTAGTATCCAGTTCAGTGAGGGTGGCTCCAGGGTCTCTGTTGAGTAAGTAGCTAGTTCACTGAGGATGGATCCAGGTTCTGTGTTGTGTAGTACCTGGTTCAGTGAGGGTGGCTCCAGGGTCTGTGTGATGTAGTACCTAGTTCCGTGAAGATGGCTCCAGTGTCTGTGTTGTGCATGTAGCTCGTTCAGTTAGGATGGCTCCAGGGTCTGTTTTGTGTAGTATCTAGTTCAGTGAGGATGGCTGCAGGGGCTGTGTTGTGTATGTTGCTCGTTCAGTGAGGATGGCTGCAGGGGCTGTGTTGTGTATGTAGCTAGTTCAGTGAGGGTGGCACCAGGGTCTGTGTTGTGTCGTAGCTGGTTCAGTGAGGGTGGCTCCAGGGTCTGTGTTGTGTATGTAGCTAGTTCTGTGAGGGTGGCTCCAGGGTCTGTGTTGTATTTGTAGTTAGTTCAGTGAGGGTGGCACCAGGGTCTGTGTTGTGTCGTAGCTGATTCAGTGAGGGTGGCTCCAGGGTCTATGTTGTGTATGTAGCTAGTTCAGTGAGGGTGGCTCCAGGGTCTGTGTTGTGTATGTAGCTAGTTCTGTGAGGATGACTCCAGTGTCTGTGTTGTGTATGTCGCTAGTTCTGTGAGGGTGGCTCCAGGGTCTGTGTTGTGTATGTAGCTAGTTCAGTGAGGGTGGCTCCAGGGTCTGTGTTGTGTATGTAGCTCGTTCACTGAGGATGACTCTAGGGCATTGATTCTGGCTGTTTGGATTCTGATGGTTTGGTACATATTGGCAGTCTGAAAAGGTCGGAAATCGGAGGAGGTCCTTAAGAGCAAATTGAGGGAGCTGGATAGAATCCTGAAAAGCAGGACTTGCAGGGTCGTAATCCCTGGACTGGTGCCTGTGGCATGTGACTGTGAGTGTATAAGTAGGCTGATTTAGCAGATGAGTGCGTGGCTGAGAAGCTGATGGAGGGTGCAGGGTTTCAGCTTTCTGGATCACCTGTACAACAGGGACAAATTACACCTGAACCGGAACGGAGCAATATCCTTGTGTGCTGGCTTGCTAGAATTGTTGGGGAGGGTTTAAACTGATTTGGAAGATCAGGTTGGTGCTGATTTTGGATCCCGACAGAGACAATTTGTAGAATGCCTACAAGATGGCTTTTTAGAGCAGCTTCTGGTTGAGTCTATTAGGGGATCAGCTATTCTGGATTGAGCATTGTGTAATGAACTGTATTTGATTAGGGAGCTTAAGGTAATGTAACCCTTAGGAGGCAGTGACCGTAATATGATTGAATTTGCCCTGAAATTTATGAGAGAGAAGCTAAAGTCAGATTTATCAGTGTTATAGTGGAGTAAAGGGAATTACTGAGGCATGAGTGAGGAGCTGGCCAAAGTTGATTGGAAAAGGACACTAGCAGGGATGGTGGCAGAGCAGCAATGGCTGGAGTTTCTGGGAGCAATTAGGAAGGCACAGGATAAATGCCTTCCAAAGACAAAGAAATATTCAGAAGCCAGAATGACACAGCCATGGCTGACAACGGAAATCAAAGCCAACATAAAAGCAAAAGTGTAGGCATATAATAGAGCAAAAATTATTGGGAAGTTAGAGGATTGGGAAGCTATTAAAATCCAACAGAAGGCAACTGAAAAATCCATAAGGAATGAAAAGATGAAATGTGAAAGTAGGCTTGCCAATAATATCAAGCAGGATACCAAAAGTTTTTCAGATATATGAAGAGTAAAAGAGAGATGAGAGTAGATATCAGACCACTGGAAATTAATGCTGGAGAGGTAGTAATGGAGGAGAAGGAAACGGTGTATGAACTGAGTTAATACTTTGCACCAGTCTTCACTCTGGAAGTCATAGTCATACTTTATTAATCCCAGGGGAAATTGGTTTTCGTTACAGTTGCAAAAAACATGAAAGGCATGCTGGATGTTTGAGATTGTTGAACCAGAAATGAGGGCAGTTGCTATTACTGGAGAGAATGTGATTGTGAAGCTGAAAGGTCTGAAGGTAGATAAGTCACCTAGACCAGATGCACTTACCCCCGAGGGGTCTGAATGAGGTAGCTGAAGAGGTTGTGGAGGCATTAGGGTTCTGGAAGACACAAAAATTATAAATGCCTCTTCACGAACGGAGGGAGACAGTAGAAAAGAAATTATAGGCCAATTAGCCTGACCTCGGTGGTTGGGATGATTTTGGAGTTGAGTGTTAAGGATGAGGTTTTGGGGTACTTGGGGACACGGTTTAAAATAGGCCAAAGTCAGCATGGTTTCCTTAACAGAAAACCTTGCCTGACAAATCTGTTGGAATTCTATGAGGAAATAACAAACAGGATAGACAAACAAGAATTGGTGATATTGTGTACTTGGATTTTCAAAAGTCTTTTTGAAAGCCAAGCACGAGACTGTTTAGCAAGATAAGAGCCAAAAAAGGTACTAGCATGGACAGAGATTTGGCTGATTGTCAGGAAACAAAGAGTGAGAACAAATATAGTCTTTTCTGATTGGCTGCTGGTGACTAGTGGTGTTCTGCAAGGGTCAATATTGGAACCGCTTCTTTTTACATTGTGAGTCAATGATTTGGATGACAGAATTGATGGCTTTGTGCCCAAGTTTGCGGATGATATGAAAATAAGTGGAAGGGCAGAGAGTTTTGAGGAAATAGAGAAGCTACAGAAGGACTTCGACAAATTATGAGAATGGGCAAAGAAGTGGCAGATAGATTAGTGTATGGTCATCCACTTTGGTAGAAGGAAGAAAAGCATAGACTGTTTTCTAAACGAGGAGAAAATTAAAAAATCTGAGGTGCAAGGAAGCTTGGATCGGTGGTGAGGAAGGCAAATACAATGTTAGTATTCATTTTGAAAGGACTAGAATATAAAAACAAGGACAAAATGCTGAGGCTTTATAAGGCACTGGTAAGACGTTACCTGGAGCATTGTGAGCGGTTTTGAGCCCCTCATCTAAGAAAGGATGTGCTGACATTGGAGAGGGTTCAAAGGAGGTTCACGAAAATTATTCCGGGATTGTAAGGCTTATCATATGGCTCTGGAGCTGTATTATTGGAATTTAGAAGAATGAGGGGATATTTCACTGAAGCCTTTTGAATGTTAAAAGGCCTTGATAGAGTGGTTGTGGAGAAGATGTTTCCATAGTAGGGAAGTCTAGGACCAGAGTGTACCACCTCAAAATAGAGGGACATCAATTTTGAATGGAGTTGAGAAATTTCTTTAGCCAGAGGATGGTGAATCTGTGTAATTCCTTCCTACAGGTGGGTGTGGAAGCCAGGTCATTAAGTGTACTTAAGTCCAAGGTTGATAGATTCTTGATGAGTCAGGCCATGAAGGGTTAATGGGAGAAGGCTGGAGAATGGGGTTGAGAGGAAAATGGATCAGCTATGATCAAATGGTGGAGCAGATTGGATGGCCTAATTCTGCTCCAATGTCTTGTGGGTTGTTAGACCCCCGCCCACCCCTCCCCCATCACAGCTGACCTTGGGACTGCCCATGGCGGAGTTGCATCCCATGAAAGACAGAATTAAAAGAGAGTAACATGGGGTATTTAAGGGATTGCAAGACATGTTTAAGTAGTACTGGGTGTTGCCATATACCATTAAGTCAGGTGATATTTCAAAAGGGTGATGTGGAAAAGTAGAGACTGATGATAGATGATTGAAAGAAGGCAGTAGATGTGCTCATGGGCAGGTAGATACTCCAGTCACCCTCACATTAGAGCCAAACAAAAGAGGATGTTGCGGCCTGTTTTGTCAAAGGCTTCATGGAATCTGAAAAGGGTAAGTGCCCCAATACTTCACCTGGTGCGCTTTCACTTTGAATTTGATGTTGGTCACTTCGGCTTTATCAAGCCATAGAACCGATGTATGTGCTGAAGGGTTTATTTGGCCAGTAATAAGCGCTGCCAGACCAGTTCTCTCAGTCCCTTTAACTTATTCTTTCCCCAAACCCCTGCAAGTTCATTTGCTTAATTCGCCTTTCGAGGCAATGACTGGTACTGCTCCCACTAACCATACAGGCAGCAAATTCCAATTCAAAAGGGCCAAATAGCTAAAAGATTTCCCTCACGTTATCTTTGTATCTTTTGCCCAAAATGTTAAATCCTTGCTTCTATCCTGAACTGTCTACAAATGCAAAGAACTTCTCTCCTTCAACCCAGTCTAACCCTTCATGCTTTCTCCAGCTTTATCAAATTTGATCTTTATTCCGAGGGTCTTTTATTTCCAGTATAACTGGAATTTCTCACCCGTGGAATCATTTTGGGGAAACTGCTTTTGTGCAATGCCACAGGGGAGCAAAAATATGTTTCTGAGATTTGGAGAGGAAATGAAGATAACTGGTATTTAGTATGTATGGAGAGAGAGGATGGATTTTAAAAGAAAGCGATGATGAGTATAGTAATTTCAAAGGAAGAATCACAAGTAATGTGAGAGCTGTAAAGGTAAGGTTGAGTCTTAACAGATTTATGGAACAAATGTCATGGGTGCAGGAGACCAGTCTCATGCCTGTACCTTGCGACCACTTTTCCAGTGGAGGCGGTGAAATACATTTATCATAGTACCCCCTTGTTTGAAAGCATTGGCAATCACTTCACAACTGTGCCTGCTGCTGCACCTCCAGCTGCTGAATGGCTAGTACAAAGAGGGAGACATGAAGGAAGGACAGCAACAGTGGGGCTAGGAAGGGGTAGGTCTAGGCCCACAGAGGTGAACCTCTTGGGAAGCGTGATTTGCTGGGCAAGGACATGGAGTGCTGGAGTAAGACACACACCTGCCAACTGATCAAAAGGGATTAAGTGTTGTTGGAAGGATGAATTTATGTGCTTCCACCCTGATGGTGCGATACTATGAGTGCTGCTGTTGTACAGCAAGGAGAACAAGTTTCTGGTTGCACTGTTTTCTGGAAACTTGTGGTTCAGTGTTATCTTGGTACGCTGAACCACCAACAGGCCTGTTGCTGCTCCCACACTTCTGAGTGGAGCTGCCAATGGTAAAGCTCCTGCTGGGTCTAATGGAGCACCCATCTTCCTTTCTCTTCCTAGATAAGCTGTGCTTCAACACGTTCTTCAACTTTGAGGACATGCAGGAAATCACCAAACACTTCGTTGTGTGCCACGTGGATGCCCCTGGCCAGCAGACAAATGCCTCACAATTCCCTGCAGGGTGAGTCCCACTGACATTTGCCATCAACTGAAAGGTCCTAGTATTCTCTCCATATTTAATATCATTCAAACTTTTGGCTTAATTCTAACCAGTGAGTCCCGTTATAAGTGAAGGTGTATGGAAATCATTTGATTGATATCGGTCAGTAACCCACTCCCCAGCGTCCTGCTTTATGCATTAATTAATCAGTTTGTTTCCCATGCTTTATTGTCCCTGAGCAAGAGGTTGTAGCTGCTTCTCTAGTTGGTTACAGCTTATAGAATCCCACGGTGCTGTCAGGTGGAGATCAAGAATTTTTACTCCGTTGCAAAGAAGAATGACAATGTTTGTAGACGCCAGATTATTTATTCGCTTGTTTGTTTTTAAAGATACAGCATGGTAACAGGCCCTTCCAGCCCAAGGAGCCTACACCGCACAATTACACCCATGTGAACAATTAATCTACTAACCCGTACGTCTTTGGAACGTGGGAAGAAACCGGAGCACCCGGAGAAAACCCACGTGATCACAGGGAGAGCATATAAACTCCTTACAGATAGCAGTGGAATTAAACCTGGGTCACTAGCACTGTAATATCATTATGCTAACTGCTACTGTGTCACCCCATTACTTTATGCTGGTTTCCCATGTAGCACCCTTTCCTATCCGAAAATGCTTGGAATTCTGTTCCTTATTCAAACATATTTTGGCACACGGAAGGTCAATTGACTGGAGTTTTTAGCATTCTTTATTCATTAGGAAAAATATTGCTGCCAAATGCCTGGGGAAAGAGGTTGCACTCGTGGCAGTTCATAACTTTGGTCTGCAGCCTGGTGTTTGTTTAAGCTATTTTTCCAATCTTCAAGATTTAAGATTAAAGTTCACACATTTAAATTCAAGATTTAAATTCATGTGTTTCATTTAAGATCACATATTCATTGAAACATACAGTGCAATGCATTGTTTGCGTTAACAACCAACACACCTGAGGGTATGCGGGAGCAGCCGGCAAACGTCTCTGCATATTCCAGCACTAAAATAGCATGCCCACAATGCTTGGCAAAACAATACAGAACAGAGCAAAGTAGAAAACAACAACAGCAAAACAAGCCCTCCTCCTCCCTCCTCCCTCCCACCCACACACATGCACAGTCCTCTGACTCCAAGACAGGCTGTCTCCTTCAGCCTTCAGCTTCCGACAGACTGATTTGAACTCAGCATGCAGATATTAGACAATAGACAATAGGTGCAAGAGTAGGCCATTTGGCCCTTCGAGCCAGCACTGCCATTCACTGTGATCATGGCTGATCATCCACTATCAGTATCCATTTCCTGCCTTATCCCTATAACCTTTGATTCCGCTATCTTTAAGAGCTCTATCCATCTCTTTCTTGAAAGCATCCAGAGACTTGGCCTCCACAGCCTTCTGGGGCAGAGCATTCCGCATATCCACCACTCTCTGGGTGAAAAAGTTTTTCCTCAATTCCGTTCTAAATGGCCTACCCCTAATTCTTAAACTGTGGCCTCTGGTTCTGGACTCACCCATCAGCGGGAACATGCTTCCTGCCTGCAGCGTGTCCGATCCCTTAATAATCTTATATGTTTCAATAAGATCCCCTCTCAGCCTTCTAAATTCCAGTGTATACAAGCCCAGTCGCTCCAATCCTTCGACATATGACAGTCCCGCCATCCCAGGAATTAACCTTGTGAACCTACACTGCACTCCCTCAATAGCAAGAACGTCCTTCCTCAAATTTGGAGACCAAAACTGCACACAGTACTCCAGGTGTGGTCTCACCAGGGCCCTGTACAGCTGCAGAAGGACCTCTTTGCTCTTAATCCCCCTTGTTATGAAGGCCAGCATGCCATTAGCTTTTTTCACTGCCTGCTGTACTTGCATGCTTGCTTTCAGTGACTGATATTGGGCCTTTGATTACCCGAACGAACTCGCAGAGATTCGGAGACCCACTGTTCTGGCCAGTGGAGCTCAACTTCCAGTATTCTGACTCAACCTTGGGCCTCGAATCTTATTCTTATCAAAGTGCCATCATAAACTAGAATTACCCAAGGACATACCACCATTTATGAACATCTTCCCTGTCCCATTCAAGAACTCTCAAAACACGTCCCTGCACAGTAAATCACAACCAACGTAGACACAACAATGGTTAATTCATCTGTTTGAGTGGTGTTGATTGAAGGATGAATATTGACCAGAACAATAGACATAGTTCACCTTCTGCTCTTCAAAATTGGATCATGAGTTGTTTCATCTACTTTGGAAGTCAGATAAGGTATCGGTTTGACATCTCACCCATAACCTGCTCCTCTACTAGTAACAGTCTCACAGTACTACACTGGAGGTCAGCCAAGAATTTTGTGCTTACTGGAGTTGAATTTCAGCCATATTTCTACTCCCTCGCACTCAATTTTGTCATGTTTTTGTGACCCAGCACTTGTAAGTTTTGTGGTATGTCAGTGTTTGTATTATTGTTTCCAGAGACCGCTTCTCTGCTATCTGATACAAAGAGGGGCTGAGCTCACACCAACCGTTTTCAGTGCTCTGTTCTTCCTTCAGGTACCAGTTTCCAACCATGGACCAGCTTGCTGCCATGTTGCCAAGTGTAGTTCAGCATTTTGGGTGAGTTGCCATGCATGTTGTTAAGCACCCAACATTTCTAATAAACATCTGATATGAGTTATAAGGAGAGACCGGAAGGGCTGGGACTGGAGCAAAGGAGGCCGAGAGTTCATCTTCAAGAACAGGGGTTCCCAACTTTTTAATGGACCCCTATCATTAACCGGGGGGTCATGGACCCCAGGTTGGAAATCCCTGTTCTAGAGAGTTATAAAATCATGGATGGTATACATAAGACGGATGTTCAGATTTTTTTCCCCCCAGGGTAGAATTGAAATAAGATGAAGAAAGAAAAGGCAGCAGGTCCTGATGAATTAGTAATAGAACAAGTTATCGCCCTTGAAGATTATGGAATTGAAAACCTTACTGATTTAATCAATTACATTTATGAGACTGGAATAATACCAGAAGAGGTGAAAAAAATCATTATTTATCATTCTTCCTAAGAAAGCTGGAGCAATAGAATGTGACTTACATAGGACCATAAGTTTAATGAGTCATATCACTAAGCTACTTCTAAGAATTTCGATGACAAGAGCTAAAAGTAAGATACAAGCTGAAATAGGTAAAGAACAATGTGGTTTTGTGAAAGACAAAGGTACAAGAAACGTGATATTGATGTTAAGGATACTATCAGAACGAACTATTCACGTGCAAAAAGATTTGTTTGTTTGTTTTATCGACTACACAAAAGTATTTGATAAAGTGAAGCACAATATGTTATTTGAAATATTACAGGAAACTCTAGATCTAGATTCGAAAGACATCCGCCTAATCAGAACTCTGTACTGGGAACAAACTGCCGCTGTAAGGATAAATGGAGGAGTGAGTCAGTTTACAAAAATCAAGAGAGGTGTTAGACAAGGGTGTGTTTTCTCCCCTCATTTGTTTAATGTGTACAGTGAAACTATATTACAAAAAATAAGAGGCGTCTTGGGAATCAAAGTTGGCAGTGAAAACATCAATAATTTTAGATATGTGGATGACACTGTGTTAATTTCAAGTACGGAGGAAGAACTACAAAACTTAATTGACATAGTTGTTGAAGAAAGTACAGAAATGGGTCTATCTATGAATTGCAAAAAGACAGAATGTACGGTGATATCCAAAAAGAAGGAGAATCCTATCTGCAGGCTGAGAATAAATGGGGAAGACATAAAATGAGTACAGAACTTTTGCTACTTAGGAAGTTGGGTGACATCAGATGGCAGGTGTGACATGGACATCAAAAGAAGAATAGGGATGGCAAAAGACACCTTTATGAGAGTGAAGAGTATACTGACCAACACTAAACTAGGCATGACAACCTGCCTCAGAGCACTGAAATGTTATGTTTATACAGTTATGTTATTTGGCTCAGAATGTTGGACAATATCTAGTAACATGAGGAAACGAATTGAAGCAGCAGAGATGTGGTTTTTGAGGAGGATGCAAAGAATATCATGGACGAAATAAATATCTAATGAGGGTGTCATGAACAGAGCAAGCACAAAAAGAGAAATAATGTATGAGATCATGAAAAGGTAATGTAACTTCATTGGACATGGGATTAGGAAAGAGGAGTTAGAATGCATGGTAATTATGGGAAAGATTGAAGGGAAGAAATCAAGAGGAAGGCAAAGACAAATGATGATGGAGACAGCAGCCAGAGAACTGGAAATGAATAGCAATGAATTGATCCACTTGACCCGAAACAGGAGTGTGTGGGCCATGGCAGGCAAAGCTCAAACTGGGCATGGCACATGATGATGATGACGTGAGTCGAAAGCTGGAAGTCATAAATTTAAGGTGAGGGGACAGTGGTTTAAAGGAGGCCTGAGGGGCCAGTCTTTCACACAGAGGGCAGGGTTATATAAAACAAGATATCAGGTTAGATGATGCAATTTCAGTATTTAAAAGACATTTGGACAGTTAGATGGGTTGGAAAGCATTAGAGGAATATGGGCCAAATGCAGGCAGTTGGGATGAGCTCAGATGGATATGGTGGTCAGCAGAGACAGATTGGGCTGAAAGGAATATTTCTATGCTCTATCCTCAGTGGCCACTTTATTAGGTACCTCTTTCATTAACAAGGCATTTTGGCCCACAGAATTGCCACTCACTGGTTTTTGTGTTTCACATCATTCTCTGTAAATCCTAGAGACTGAGTTGTGCATGAACATCCCAGGAGATCAGCAGTTTCTGAGATTCAAACCACCCATCTTGCACCAACAATCAACACAGCCAAAGTCACTTAGATCACATTTCTTCAGTTGGTCTGAACAACAACTGAATCTCTTTTCTGAATGCTTTTAAGCATTGAGTTGCTGGCATATGGTTGGCTGATTAGATACTTGCATTGTGGAGCAGGTGTACCTAGAAACCATAGAAAGTGTTCACTGAATGTGTAGCTCTATGATTGACTGTAAATGAGTGATGTAGAATAGGCATATCTCTGGTTTGAGCACTAATGGCACAATAATTTGGTATGTCTGCTTTGAGCATTATTTCTGAAATTCTGTTTCATTAGTATTAATCAGAACAAGTTATTGGAAGTGCATTTAGTGCCTACATTCATGAGTTGTTAAACTCCAAGGATCTCTGAAGAATATTGTAACATAAAAGTTCCAACATATTGCAGAACATCCAATGTGTCCAATGTGGGTGAAGCCCCATGCTCTTGTGCACAAATTGCACCAGGTGAGGAAACCACACTTTGCACAGCATACAAACATTTAGGTCACCGTGTTGTCTGTTATGCACAAAGAACCTGCTTAAATGACATCAACTTGGTGCAGTACTTGTCTTGGACCCACCCCATTTGGCTTTTGTACATGTGATTGATAAATAATGTGGGGCACTTGCAGAGAACTGGTGATGCCCCATTCAGAACGGCTGCAATTTTTAAAGGTCTGCACTGTCACTGTCAGTGACACCAAGTACCACAGGAATAGAGTCCAAGCTGAATTGACTACTTTTGGTACCTTTGCTATGTGTGCTTCAGTGATGGTTCAGCAGGGTATACTACAGGAATTGGGGTTACAGGACAGGGAATATAGGCTGGACAAGACCTGCTGGAGAATCCTAGGGGTGAACTGAAACAAGAACTTGTAGACACTCATCTCCCATGATTAACCATGTTCCTACCTATAGTTGTCTGAGCAGCTATATTTCTGGATGCTAAGGAAGGGGTTACATATATATGGAACCTTCTGTAGACCGAACACCAACCATGGTCTGCTCTGACTGTAGACTATGGTCACTGTCACCCCTACCTATTTACCTACTATATCACAGCCACATGCCTGTCTACCATTGAGGACATCTTCATAAGGCAGCACCTCAGGAAGGTGGCATCCATCATTAAGGAGCCTTACCATCTGGGACATGCTGTCCTCTCATTGCTGCCATCAGGGAGGAGAACCACGCACAATATTTTAAGAACAACTTCTGCCTTCTGATCTTTGAAAGGTCGATGAACACTGCCTTGCTATACTTTTTTCGCATTACTTATTTATTTTTTATTGTAATTTGTAATTTTCAATGCCTTACGTTGTACTGTTACCACAAAGCAATAAATTTCATGATGTAGAGGATGTTAGTGATAATAAATCTGATTCTGATTACTCACTGGATTATTCAAACTGTGGCAGCACATGATCAATGGTGCTCATCAGTAACTGCTGCACATCGCTGCAATTAATGAATTGCTATTCCTTCCTAGTGCTGCTACAGAAAGAGCATTACACTACCAGTGAAACCTTTCCCAAGGTGTTACACCCATAATGTATCAGGCTCCTTGTTATGTGATCTCTGCAAAAATTGCATAGACTCCCTGAATGTGCAGCTTGTTTGTGTTATGTTTCTGGGGAGCCCATACTTCACCCCAAGCTGTACACAGAGGGCTGTACTTTTGGATAGCAAGGCTATCCTTTTCTTCCTTTACTTGGTACTTCACCATTCTGGATTGCTTTTGGTGCCGGTGCCTGATGGCCATGGTCAGTAGTGTACTCAAGATGATCTGGGATTCCCCACAGAGTTCTGGACCTAATGAAGGCTCAGCTCTTGCCAGGTCCACCAGGGCAACGGCAGTGACAATGATGAAGAGGAGGAGGATGGTGATGAGACGGCAGAGAACCAGACTGAGAAGGAGAATATCACCAGAGCGCAACAAAAGGAAGCCCCTCTCTGAAAGTCTGCCAGGATGTATCTTGTAGCCTGGAGATCCTCTTGTTAACCCCACACAGCTAGCTCCAGACCCATTTAGGGAGGCAATAGCTAGGTCATGGGCTTTGGATTAACCAGCTGTGGTACACTGTGACAGTGGTGTGGCAATGGAATAATTACATCTGATTCGAACCTCAAATCATAAACTGGGAAGGCCAAGGAATCTGTATATTATCTATAGTAACCCACATGAAAAATGCTGGTGAATGCAGCAGGCCAGGCAGCATCTCTAGGAAGAGGTACAGTCGACGTTTCAGGCCGAGACCCTTTGTCAGGACTAATTGAAGGAAGAGGTAGTAAGAGATTTGAAAGGGGGAGGGGGAGATCACAAATGATAGGAGAAGACAGGAGGGGGAGGGATGGAGCTAAGATCTGGAAAGTTGACTGGCAAAAGGGATACAAGGCTGCAGAAGGGAGAGGATCATGGGACAGGAGGCCTATGGAGAAAGAAAGGGGGAGGGGAGCCCAGAGGATGGGCAAGGAGTTATAGTGAGAGGGACAGAGGGAGAAAAGAGAGAGAGAGAGATAAGTAAATAAATAAATGGGGTATGAAGGGGAGGTGGGGCATTAACGGAAGTTAGAGAAGTCGATGTTCATGCCACCAGGTTGGAGGCTACCCAGACGGAATATAAGGTGCTGTTCCTCCAACCTGAGCGTGGCTTCATCTTGACAGTAGAGGAGACCGTGGATAGACAATCCCTTTTGCCAATCAACTTTCCAGCTCTTAGCTCCATCCCTCCCCCTCCTGTCTTCTCCTGTCATTTCGGATCTCCCCTCCCCCTCCCACTTTCAAATCTGTTACTATCTCTTCTTTCAGCTCGTCCTAACAAAGGGTCTCGGCCTGAAACTTCGACTATGCTGTGTTCGCCAGTATTTTCTATGTGTGTTGTTTGAATTTCCAGCATCTGCAGAATTCCTCGTGTTTGCGTATTATCTGTTGTGCCACTTTTCATCCTTTCACTCTGAAAGCCCCTAAGATCAAAATTATTTCTATCTGGACCAAAACTGGTAAATTCCATGATCTAAAATTTGGATTTAGAAGCTAAGGTTGGGAGTATCTCTGTCAAATATCACACCAGTAATTGGTGTCCTTATGTATATCCAGTGCAGCTATCCAAGTTGTTTTGCTCGGTTATATTGCTCACTTCTGGCTGCAAGTATCCTGGTAGAATTCTACTCCGTTGAATTACCGAGGCATCAGATGCAAGGTGCTGTGTAGCCACCTTCTGATCTACATGGCTGGGCTTGAACCTGCGTTGTCGTGTTAGGAATGACAGGAACCTGGGCTGTGTAGCTGTTGGCCATGGGTGAGAGCACTGCAGACAGCAGATCCTGGTGCACAGAGTCGTGACGATTCTTGTGTGATTAGATGTCCTTGTCCCCTGGTGAAATGCAAGTTGCTCTGTAACCATCACTGCCAGCTTCCTCATGACTTTGTCACACAGACTTGGGGTAGGCCCTGCCTCTGTTAGCATGGAAGCTAAAAGGCAAGGATTAAAGCTTAGCTTTATTTGTCACATGTCGAAACATACAGTGAAATACATTGTTTGACCCAAATCAAATCAGCGAGGATTGTGCTGGGCAGCCCACAGTGTCACCGTAGCTTGCCTACTGTAATCGTTAGTCTTTGAGATATGGGAGAAGACCAGAGTACCCAGAGGAAACCTGTGCAGTCATGGGAAGAGCATACAAACTCCTTACACACGGTGGTAGGAATGGAATCCTGTTCTCACAGCTGGCGCTGTGAAGCCATGTGCTAACTGCTACACTACTCAAACAAGCTCCATCAACTGCTACATCATGGGTGCTGGCACATAGCTGCCTTTTACTGAGAACCTGGGAGAGAGATGCTGATAAGCCCTGTGGTACTTCTTTCAAGTGATGTGGCAAACATGCTGGGTATAACTATACACATTCCTAACACCTTTTAATGTAGGTTTCCCTCTGATCTTGTCCAAGCCCTCAGTAGGTGAACATATCCTTATAGATCCCACACACCAGCTTCTATATTCCTCTAGCCTTCCCATAGCCTTCCAGTTACAGGTGTTTCACTATGCATACCCTTAGCCAAGCCTCTCAGTTCTAAGCATGAGGATATGGCCTTGGCCAAATGTGATTTCCTATGAATCTACAATGATACAAGACCAAATCGCTACCAACAACGATGAGATGACCTACAGATAAGTATTAGAAGAGATTGAGGCCTGGTGCCATTCAAGTAACCTCTTCATCAAGTCGAGACAAAGGAGACAGTTATTGCCTTCAGGAGAACTTGCACCACTGACGCCCCTCTTTACTTCGGCAGCACAGCTGTGGAAACGGCGAGCAGTTTCAAATCCATGTGAGCGCACATCTTGCACAACCCCTCATGGTCCCATAACACATCCTACACAATCTGGAAGACTCACCAATGCCTCTACTTTCTGAGGAGTTGCAGAGAGCTGGACTATGCACAGCTATATTCATGCTATCCTACGGATGCACAGTAAAGAGCATAGTAACATACATCATGGCAAGGTATGGAAACTGCACTGTGGCGGACAGGAAGGCTCAACAACAGATAGTCAAAACTGCCCAATGTATCACCGGTACCCCAGCCTGTCAGCCAGCAAAGACATTTCAAAATTCAAAGTTCAAAGAAAATTTAGGATCACAGTACAAACATGTTGCCATAATCAACCCTGAAATTCATTTTCTTGCAGGCATACTCAAAAATCCAGTAGCCATAATCGATTCAATGAAAGACCGCACTAACAGAGCAGACAACCAATGTGCAAAAGACAACAAACTGTGCAAATACAAAAAGAAAGAAAGAAGAAAGGAGAAATAATAATAATCACTAAATAAGCTTATAACCCCCCTCACCGGGCTTGCCTTGATAGCGAACTCTACTAACAGCCATGTGACTCAGCAGTGAGAAGACCACCTTTTACACACACTATACGTCTAGGGCCGGTAATGATTTAGGGTTCAAGCAAATAGGAACATTGTGATGTTCTGATGAAAGAAACTTCGATTTGAGTGTATGCTGTGTAAATGCTGCCCATGCAGTATTGTTGGTCAGCCAGAAATAACGGGTCATACACCGCATAAAATTATAAAGGAAGTATACTTACAAGTTCCAGCTTTATCAAACAGTTAATAGGAAAAAGGAAAGGAAAAGAAAAGGGCCCATTACAGTTAAGCCAGTCCAATGTGCACAAGGCTGTTGGAGCTCACACTGGAGTCGCCTTTTACTCACACGCTGGACCCACGGTCTGCGTGAAAGCACGCAATGCGTTCTGAACTTCCCTCAAAGTCCAACTCCAGCAAAATGGCTCTCCCTCAGGGTGTTGGCCCTTCCTCCTTGGAGCCATTCATCTGCACAAAGCAGTTTGTGGAACGGGGACTCTCCTTCCAATGGCGTTGTGTGGCATCTTCCCTTCTGTCCCGCTCTGCAGCTTCCGCCAAAAGCCCCTGAACCAGACTACTGTCCTTCAGAAAACTCTTCCCACAGTGCTGATTGGCTAACTCACATTCCCAAGTTGAACAGCAGGGCTCCTTTTCTTAGCTGAAACCAAAACCTTCTACCGGCAGGATGCACTGCTTTTCACAACAACTGCTGAAATTAAATACCTACAGCATAGCAGCTGAAATCTTAACTCGGGCATTACAAGCAATAACATGAGATGAGGAGTCCACAGGTTGTGGGAACAGTTCAGTGATGGGCAAGTGAAGTTGAGTGAAGTTATCCTGTCTGGTTCAGGAGCCTGAGGGTTGAGGGTTAATAACTGTTCCTGAATTTGGTGGTGTGAGTCCTGAGGCTCTTGTACCTTCTTCCAGATGGCAGCAGTGAGAAGAGAGCATGACCTGGGTGGTGGCGGGTCCCTGATGATGGATGCTGCTTTCCTATGACACTGCTCAAAGTAGATGTGCTCAGTGGTGGGAAGGCCTTTACATGTGGAGGACTGAGCTATATCCTCCACTTTCTGTAGGAGTTTCCTGTCAAGGGCATTAGTGCTTCCATACCAGGCTGTAATGCAGCCAGTCATTATAGTCTCCACCACACATCTACAGAAGTTAGTCAAAGTTACAGATGTCATGCTAAATCTTTGCAAACTCCTAAGGAAGTAGAGGCACTGCTGTGCTTTCTCCATAATTGCACTTATGTGCTAAACCCAGGCCAGATTTTCTGAAATGATAACACCAAGCAATTTAAAGTTGTTGACCCTCTTCTCCTCTGATCTCCCAATAAGGACTGGCTCATAGACTTACAGTTTCCTCCTTTGATTTGGGCTACGACAGTGATATCATCAGCAAACTTAAATATGGCGTTGGAGCAGTACTTAGTCACCCAGTCATAAGTGTAAAGCAAGTAGAGCAGGGGCTAAGCACACAGCCTTGAGGTGCCCCTATGCTGATGTATATTGTAGAGATGATATTGTTGCCAATCCAACTGGGGTCTGTGAGTAAGGAAATTGAGGATCCGATTGCACAAGGAGGTATTGAGACCTATGTGCTCAAGTGAAGTTTATTGTCATTTAACTACTTCGTGACATATGTCTTGAAGCTTATGAATTAGTTTTGAGGGTATGATTGTATTGAATGCCAGGCTGCAGTTCATTAACAGTATCCCAATGTGTGCATCATTGCTGTCCAGATGTTCCAGGCTTGAGTGAAGAACCAATGAAATGACTTCGGCTCTGGACCTGTTCTGATGGTAGGCAAATTGGAGCAGTTGTTTCTTAGGCAGGAGTTGATACGTTTCATCACCAACCTCTCAAAGCATTTCATTACTGTGGATATAAGTACATGATGAAGGTTATAGTCATTGAGCCAGGTTACCAAGCTCTTCTTAGGCTCCAGAATAATTGAAGCCTGCTTAAAGCAGGTGGTACCTCAGACTGCTGAAGCAAGAGGTTCAAGATCCCAATGAACAATCCAACCAGTTGATCAGCACGGTACTCGGCCAGGTACCCTACCCTACCCAGATGCTTTCCGTGTGTTCACCCTTCTGAAGGATTCTCTCACATCACCCTCAGAGACTGAAACCATCAGGTCATTGGGGCTGTGGGAATTTGTGAAGACTCCTCCAATATTTTGACAGTCAAAGCGAACATAGAAGGCACTGAGCTCATCTGGAAACAAAGCCCTGATGTCACCTGTTGCTTGATTTCACTTTGTATGAGGTGATACTATTCAAACGCTGCCACAGCTGTTGCATCCTTCATTGATTCAAGTTTAGTCTGGAATTGCCACTTCGTCCAGGAGGTGGCTTTCTGGAGATCATACCTGGACCTCTTGTAACTTTCTAGGTCGCCAGACTTGAATGCCCTCAGCAGATTGCGGATCTCATAGTTCATCCATAGCTTCTGGTTGGGGAGGACTCTGAATGATTTTGTGGGGACACACTTGTCTATGACTGTTTTTATAAAGTCAGTGACAACTGTGGTGTATTCATTGAGATCCACAGATGAGTCCTTGAACACAGCCCACTTCACTGACTTGAATCAATCCTGTAGCCTCTCCTCTCCTCCTGTGATCACCTCCTTGTTGTCCTAATCTCTGGAACCTGGCTCTTTAGCTTCTGCCTGTACGCAGGTAGCAGAAGGAAAGCTGTGATCAGACTTCCCAAATGGCAGTCTGTGCATGAAATGGTAGGCATTCCTTGTCTTAATAGAACAGTGGTCTAGTGTGTTGGGGCCTCTGGTGCTACGGGTTATATGCGGGTGGTAATTGGACAGGGATTTCTTCAAACAAGCCTGAATGAAATCCCTGACTATGATTTGAAATGTGTTGGGTTCCTTGCTTGGTGACAGCATTATGCAGTATCTCAAGCACTAGATTACAGTTGGCTGATGATGGTAGGTAAACTGCAGCCAGGATCATGGAGGAGAACTCTCTTGGCAAATAGAACAGTGACTATTTGATCATTAGGTGTTCAAGTCTGGGGAAAGAAGAGGACAACAGAACCACCACATCAGAGCACCACAGAGGGTTTAATGAAACACACACTTCCACATTTATCTTTTTCGAATGAGCAATTTGGTCCATCCTGTGTATCAAGAAGCCTTCAGGTCTGATTGCCATATTTGATATACTCTGAGTAAGCCACATCTCGGTAAAATACAGAATACAATAATTTCTAGGTTCCCTTTAATACAGTAATCTTGACCTCAGGCCCTCAGTTTTGTTGTCCAGTGACTGCACATTTATTAACAAGATGCTGGGTAGAGGGAGCCTCATCCCTCAGTATTTCAGCCTGGCTTCGAGACCTTCGTCTGCTTGAAGGTGCTGTATCTGCTTGCTCGAGGTCAAGTCTGTTGAATCCTTCAGAAGATTGTGGAATCTAGTTCATTAAATCGATTTAAAAGTACGTTGCTTAACAGGAAATTACATGCCATAGACTGCAGTGAAAGTAATACGAATAAGATCGAAGTATTGTACCCAGCCTGCAGTACGTCGCTGTGAATCGCTAGTGGCATCTTATTCCATATGTAACATATGTTCAGAAAGGTACTGGAACAGGTCCAATAATATCATGAAGGATCCTACCCACTCTGCACATAGACCGTTTGTCCCACTCCCATCAGAGAGGAGGCCACATAGCATCTACAACAGGACCACCAGACTCAAAAACAGATACTTTTCCCAAGCGGTAAGGCTGATCAACATCTCCACCCACCAATCCTCTCTTCCACACCCCCAATCACCATTACTTTGTCATTTCCTGTCAGTCACTTTATGTCCAGACACTCCTGTGCCTAGTATCACTTTATGGACATACGGTCAATGCATATAAGCTATTTTATGTATTTATATTTATTAGTGTTTATTATTATTGTTCATTTCCTTATTGTGAGTTTTATGCTGCATCAAATCCGGAGTAACAATTATTTCATTCCCCTTTACACTTGCCTACTGAAAACGACGTTAAGCTATCTTGGATCTGGTAATGAGTGGTGAAGGAATCAGAAAGGCCAGATGAGAGACTTGTCTATCCATTATATCCTCTGTTCCTCCCGGGGCTACAGGCTCTTCCACATTCAAGTCTTCAGGTCAGGGTGTCCGTTCCTCCATCCAGAGGATGGCCTTTGATACCTGTCATTCTTATCCTGTCAGACAAAGGAGACCGTCAATGTACTAGAAACACTGAGTAAGATTAAACATTCTGCAATGCTGACTAAGCAGGATGGGCAGCGTCCATGCAGAGGAAAGGTGATGATTGGGCTGAGGCCCTTTGTCAGGGCACAAAAGGATGTGGGAGGAGTACAAACTGGCAGGTGAAGCCAGGTGAGGGGGAGGGTGGATGGGTAGGGGAGAAGGGACGAAGTGAGAATCCGGGAAGTGATAGATGGATAAGGTAAAGGGCTGAAGAAGGAACCTGATAGGAGAAGAGAGTGGGCCATGGGAGAAAAGGGACAAAGGAGGGGAACCAGTGGGAGGTGATGGGCAGGTGAGGAGAGAATAGAAGGAGTAAGAGTGGAGCCAGAATGGAGAATTGAAAAAGAGAGAAGGGGAAGAGAGGAGAAATTAGTGGAAGTTAGAGAAGTCGATGTTTATGCCATTAGGTTGGAGGCTATCCAGGTGGAAGTGAGGTGTTGCTTCTGCAACCTGAGAGTGGCCTGACTGTGGCAGTAACGAAGCCCAGGGAGCAAGTTGTCGGAATATAAAATGGGAAATAGAATTAAAATTAGTGGTCAGGGAGAAATACCACCTCCGCTTGTGTGCATGTGTGTGTACCCCACCATACAGAGGGTTCGTCAGCCAGGCAAAGTAATGATAAGGTTATGCTATAGAAGGAGGTAGTTCTGTAACTATTCAGCAGGTCAGGTGGAATCGTGTTCAATGTTAACCCACCAGTAAAACTGTTCCAACAATTCAAAATAGGGTTTTGTTCAGAAAGATGCGTTAATTTACCAATGTTCACAATCTTGCATCCACCAGGCATTTCCACAGAATTCATCCTGTTGTACAGTGCACATAAAAAGTATTCACACCCCTCCCCACCTTGGAAGTTTTCATGTTTTACAACATTGACTCACAGTAGATTTAATTTGGCTGTTTTGGCTTTTCAGCAGAAAAAGACTGAATACAGGCCCAGAGTTATCAAATGCACTTCATGTGATAAGCCATTCAATCCTGGAGTAATTTTCATGAACCTCCATTGAACCCTCTCCAGTTTCAGCACATCCTTTCTAAGATAAGCAGCCCAAACTGCTCACAATTCTCCTTGTGCGGCCTCGCCAGTGCTTTATAAAGTCCAAACATTACATCCTTGCTTTTATATTCTAGTCCTCTTGAAATGAACGAAAAATGTTGCATTTTCCTTCCTCATCACAGACTCAAGCTGAAAATTAACCTTTCGGAAATCCTGAACATAGAAAGATAGAAACATAGAAAACCTACAGCGCAATACAGGCCCTTCGGCCCAAAAAGCTGTCCCGATCATGTCCTTATCTTAGAAATTACTAAGGGTTGGCACTATGAAAGTGGATCTAAATCTATGAAAATGCTGGCGTGGAAACTGAAAAAAAAGATAGCAGAAAATACAATTCATAGAATTAGGGATCCAAGAATAAAAGTGATAAAAAAAAAGCTAAGTGAAATTCAAGAAGCTTTTGAAATGCTTTACAAAACTCTATACTCCAAAGTTCCAGGGGGAAGCATAACCCAAATTGACACCTTCCTGAATTCTCTAGAGTTACCCACTTTAAGCAAAGAACAAAATAGAACGATGACTGTTGACATAACTGAAGCTGAGCTAAAAACTGCAATTAGTGGGCTTAAATTAAGCAAGTCACCAGGATCAGATGGCTATACGGTAGAGTGGTATAAAGAGTTTAGAAGTCAGTTAGTTCCTGTTTTACTCCCCACACTGAACTGGGCCCTAAGAAAGGTGCAAATGCCACCAAGCTGGAAGGAGGCGATAATCTCAGCTATATCGAAAGAAGGCAAGGAATGTGGAATGGAATGGAATGTGGGTCATTTAGACCAATATCTCTTCTTAATGTGGATTATAGGATATTTACCTCCATCATGGCCAACCAATTAGAAGAGTTTCTACCAACACTGATACATAATGATCAGACAGGTTTTATACAACAACACCAACACAAGGCAATATACAAAGGACACTTCACATTATGGATCATATAAAAAAAATGTTGAAGCAATAGTGAGAAACGTGGACACTGAAAAGGCATTTGATTCGGTTAATTGGAATTTTCTTTACAGAGTTTTACATAGATTTGGACTACATGACACAATTACTAAAACTATACAGGCACTACACAACAATCCTACTGCCAGGATTAAAATCAATGGATATTTATCTACGCAAAGACGAGGAAATCTACAGATGCTGGAATTTCAAGCAATGCACATAAAAATTGCTGGTGAACACAGCAGGTCAGGCAGCATCTATAGAAGAGGTACAGTTGACGTTTCAGGCTGAGACCCCTGACGAAGGGTCTCGGCCCGAAACGTCAACTGTACATCTTCCTATAGATGCTGCCTGACCTGCTGCGTTCACTAACAATTTTTATGGATATTTATCTAAGAGTTTTACCCTAGAAAGGGGCATGAGACAGGGTTGTGCATGGTCACCACTACTCTTCACATTATATCTGGAACTATTAGCTCAATACATCAGACAAAATGAAGATATCATGGGAATTACTATTAAAGGGACAGAGCGTAAATTGGCCTGTTACGCAGATGACATTTTGATCTATCTAGGGCAACCAACATACTGTTTACCTAAATTGATGCAATCTTTTGAACAATATGGCTAATTATCAGGATACAAGATCAACATAGATAAAACCCAACTATAGCCCACCAAAAGAAATTGAAAGTAGATATCCTTGGGCATGGCAAACAGAGTCTGTCAAATGTTTGGGCATCATTATGCCAAAAAATTAGGCAAAATTATCAGAATGCAATTATCAGCCTATATATAAAAAATTAAGGAAGATACAACAAGATGGAACCTAATTCCTTTTCTTGGTCTCAGTTCAAGGATTGAATCAATTAAAATGAATGTACTACGCAGACTACTATATCTCTTTCAGACCCTACCAATAGAGATTAACCAAAATCAATTCAATGAATGGAACAAAAACAACAGGAAATCTGCAGATGCTGGAAATTCAAGCAACACACATCAAAGTTGGTGGTGAACGCAGCAGGCCAGGCAGCATCTGTAGGAAGAGGTACAGTCGACGTTTCAGGCCGAGACCCTTCGTCAGGACTAACTGAAGGAAGAGATAGTAAGAGATTTGAAAGTGGGAGGGGGAGGGAACAAGATGCTATCAAGATATATATGGCAAGGTAAAAGGCCTAGGGTTCGTCTCAAAACTTTTCAATTAGCCAAGGAAAAGAGGGGATGGGGACTACCTTCTCTTAGAGATTATTATTTTGCAGCACAGTTGAGAGCCGTGATCTGCTGGTGCAACCCATCATATGAAGCTCAATGGAAAAACATTGAGGAGAGGATACTTTCCATCCCATACAGGCAATTTTGGCTGATAACAACTGACAAAGTTACATAAATAATACTGACAACCCGTGGGTGAAATGGACTCTTAAAATATGGAAAACTATTGTAAAAGAATATAAACTAGAGAGAGGGACATTGCAATTATTAAAAGGTGTGCATATGAATCGGATTTTACGCCGAATAAACTGGATGCTAGATTTAAGGACTGGACAGCTAAAGGAATAACAGCTATTTGCAATATAATTAAAGAAGGAACACTGTTCAGTTTTGAAATGCTCAAAGAGAAACACTTATCAGAAAAACAAGACTTTTACTGGTATTTACAGATGTGACAGTATGTTAATAGGATGGTTAACAATCTAACCAAGGCAAGTACATGTCTGATAGAGCTAATTAGAAAAGCATATAATTCAGACGATGGTAGTAGAATAATTTCAAGCGTGTATAAGGTTTTGTCAACACATTCGACCATACATTAAAACAAAATGGGAGTAGGAGGGAGAGATAATAATATGAGGAAGACTGGACAATAATATGGAGGTATCAATGGAAGTGTACCAGTTCACAGAAATGGAGGGAGTTCAGGTGGAAAAACGTGATAAGATATTTTATTACACCCTCTCAGAAATCCCATTATGATAGTAACCCTCCTGTTTGCTGGAGAAGTTGTGGAAATCAAAATGCAAACCATTATCATATTTTCTGGAAATGCCCCGTTATCAAAGACTATTGGAGTGGGATACATAATGCCCTACAAGACATCTTTAAATATGAAATACCCTTAGAGAGTAAGACCATGTATTTTGGGTTTATACCTCAAGAATGGTTGAAAAGAGATAAATATTTAATGAATATACTGCTGGTAGCTGGTAAAAAGACCCTTACCAGGAAATGGTTATCATAGGAGAGCCCAACTTTAAATGTGTGGATGGAAATTACAATGGACATTTACAAAATGGAGAAGATAACAGCATCTGTTAATCATAAATTGGAACAATTTTATTCATACTGGAAAAAATGGTTTAACTACATAACACCTCATAGGCCTGATTTTATTCTCACAAGTCAATGAATATGTTGTAAAAAAAAGATCACTCCCTACTCTGTACATAGTTTTCTTCTTTCGATTGTTCTTTCTTTTCTCTCCTTTCTGTAAGTGTATACCTCAGATAAATATTATGTGGAGATTTGTGACAAATATTATATGATATATATGTACAGTATCTGAAATACATCTTATGAAAATATTTGTTTAATGATGAAATTCAATAAAAAATAAATTACAAAAACAAAATTACCAAGGGTTACCCATAGCCCTCTATTTTCCTAAGCTCCATGTACCTATCCAGGAATATCTTAACAGACCCTATCGTATCTGCCTCCACCACCATCGCCGGCAGGCCATTCCATGCACTCACCACTCTCTGCGTAAACATTTACCCTTGACATCTCCTCCGTACCTACTTCCAAGCACCTTTAAACCTGTGCCCTCTCGTGTTAGCCATTTCCGCCCTGGGAAAAAGCCTCCAACTATCCACACTATCAATGCCTCTCATCATCTTGTACACCTCTATCAGGTCACCTCTCATCCTCTGTCGCTCCAAGGAGAAAAGGCCAAGTTCACTCAACCTATTCTCATAAGGCATGCTCCTCAATCCAGGCAATATCCTTGTAAATCTCCTCTGCACCCTTTCTATAGTTTCCACATCCTTCCTGTAGTGAGGCGACCAGAAATGAGCACAGTACTCCAAGTGGGGTATGACCATGGTCCTGTATAGCTGCAAAATTACCTCTGAGCTCCTAAACTCAATCCCACAGTTGTTGAAGGCCAATGCACTGTAGGCCTTCTTAACCACAGAGTCAACTTGCACAGCAGCTTTGAGTGCCCTATGGACTCGGAGCCCAAGATCCCTCTGATCCTCCACACTGCCAAGAGTCTTACCATTAATACTATATTTTGCCATCATATTTGACCTACCAAAATGAACCATCGCACACTTATCTGGATTGATGAAGAGAAGGGGTCCCAGAACAGATCCCTGAGGCACACCACTGAGCACCAACCTCCATGCAGAATATGACCTGTCTACAACCACTCTTTGCCTTCAGTGAGCAAGCCAATTCTGGATCCACAAAGCAGTGTCCCCTTGGATCTCATGCCACCTTACTTTCTCAATAAGCCTTGCATGGGGTACCTTGTCAAAGGACTTCTGAACAAGAACTTCTCTTTGCACCTGTTTTTTGTATTTCTCTCCATTTAGAAAATAGAACATAGAATAGTACAGCACAGTACAGGCCCTTTGGCCCACAATATTGTGCTGACCCTTAAACCCTGCCTCCCATATAGCCCCCCACCTTAAATTCCTCCATATACCTAGTGTTTCTGCCTCCACCACTGACTCAGGCAATGCATTCCACGCATCACCCACTCTCTGACTAAATAAACCTTCCTCTAATATCCCCCTTGAACTTCCCACCCCTTACCTTAAAGCCATGTCCTCTTGTATTGAGTAGTGGTACCCTGGGGAAGAGGCGCTGTCTGTCCACTCTATCTATTCCTCTTAATGTCTTGTATACCTCTATCATGTCTCCTCTCATCCTCCTCCTCTCCAGAGAGTAAAGCCCTAGCTTCCTTAATCTCTGATCATAATGCATACTCTCTAAACCAGGCAGCATCCTGGTAAATCTCCTCTGTACCCTTTCCAAGGCTTCCACATCCTTTCTATAGTGAGGCGACCAGAACTGGACACAGTACTCCAAGTGTGGCCTAACCAGAGTTTTATAGAGCTTTGCATCATTACCCCGCGACTCTTAAACTCTATCCGTCAACTTATGAAAGCTTTCTTAACTACCCTATCTACCTGTGAGGCAACTTTCTGTGGACATGTACCCCCGGATCCCTCTGCTCCTCCACATGTCCAAGTAGCCTGCTATTCACTTTGTACTCTGCCTTGGAGTTTGTCCTTCCAAAGTGTGCCACCTCACACTTCTCCGGGTTGAACTCTATTTGTCACTCCTCAGCTCACTTCTGCATCCTATCAATGTCTCTCTTCAATTTTCGACAAGCCTCGACACTATCCACTAAAATAGTCAATTGTTTCAGTTCTTCTACCAAAGTACATGACCATATGCTTCCTGACACTGTATTCCATCCGTATTGCCCATTCTCCTAATCTGTCTAAGTCCTTCTGTAGCCGATCTGTTTACTCAAAACTACATGCCCTCCACTTGTCTTCATATCATCTGCAAACTTTGCAAGAAAACCATCAATTCTATCTTCCAAGTCATTACCATATAACATAAAAAGAATCAGTCCCAACACAGACCCCTGTGGAACACCACTCGTCACCGGCAGCCAACCAGAAAAGGTACCCATTTTACCCACTCTTTTCCTCCTGGCAATCAGCCACTGCTTTATCCATACTAGAATCTTTCCTTGTAATACCATGTAGCTTGTTAAGCAACCTTATGTGGGACACCTTGTCAAAAGCCCTTCTGAAAATCCAAATACACAATATCAACAAATTCTGCTTTGTCTATCCTTCTTGTTACTTCTTCAAAGAATATCAACAGATTTGTCAGGCAAGATTTGAGGAAACCATGCTGACTACGGCCTTTTTTATCATGTGCCTTCAAGTACCCCGAGTCCTCATCCTTAATAATTGACTCCAACATCTTCCCAACCACTGAGATCTGACTAACTGGCCTACAGCTTCCTTTCTTTTGTTTTCTCCCTTTCTCACTTGCGATGAAGGATCTTTGATTTGAATCATTCATTAGTTTCTTTTCCACAGATGCTACCTAGGTGCTGAGATTTTCTAGTGTCTTCTGTTTTTATTACTGATTTTCAGTATCTGTCAATTATCTTTGTGTTTTCCACCTATGGGAATAAGATGAATTGTTTTTGGTCATCAAAATTATTGGTGAGTTGACAGCTTTTCTGAAATTGACAATCTTTGTAATTTTTCTAGCTTGTCAAATGTGATGATAGTTAACTACCAATGAAGAAAATCCAAAGTCATTGGTTAAAATAAATCTACTATCAAAGTACATATATGTTACTGTAAACAACCCTGAGAATCATTTTCTTGCGGGCATACTCAATAAATCTAATAACCATAATTGAATCAACTTAATTACCTACATGTCACACATTATTAATGGGAATTAAGTACATGCTACAAAACTCTGCAGCTTGAGGTCATAGAGTTTTGTCAACCCCAGATGGAAGGGCAGTGAATTATTTATGCTTCAATGGAGACAGAACTTGTGGATATCTATACAGTTCAGAAAGGAACAATACCATTTGTTTCTCCTTGTCTTTGCAGACCATTGTGATAAAATATATATACATTGCCCACTCTTCTGGAGTTCTTAGACTGAAACTCTGCAGAGGGTATGTGGTGGACAGGGTGAGCTGGATAATCCAGCAAGATAGATCTGTTAGTACGATGCAAACCTTTGTGGTCCGCACTTTAGATTAAACCTTTTGCGGACAGGGTAGACCATGCTGACCAACTATTTCATCTGGTTGACTCAAATCTTAACATGAAGTCTTATTTTCTTCCAGATTTAAGAGTATTGTTGGAATCGGAGTAGGGGCTGGGGCCTACATCCTGGCCAAGTTTGCTGTGAGTGTCTAAGCGTAGCTTTATCCTTATATTTGCAAACTGTACTTAACTTTAAATTATTTATGTAGTATCTGATGATCACAATTCTATCTCCTTTACCATAGCATTGGAGAGGGATAGGAACAGACAATTTAGGAAAGTGTTAAATTGGAGTAAGGGGAAATATGAAGCAATCAGGCAGAAATTTGGGAGCATAAATTGGAAACAGATGTACTTAGGGAAATGTACGGCAGAAATGTGGCAAGTGTGGAAATATTTATGTGGGGTTCTGCATAGGTACGTTCCAATGAGACAAGGAAAGGATGGTATGGTACTAGAATCATGGTGTACAAAGGCTGTTGAAAATCTTGTCAAGAAGAAAGACAAAGCTTACGAATGGTTAAAAAAACTAGGTAATGATAGATATCTAGTAGATTATAAGGCCAGCAGGAAGGAGCTTAAGAATGAAATTCGGAGAGCCAGAAGGGGCCATGAGAAGGCCTTGGTGAACAGGATTAGGGAAAACCCCAACTACGAGTATGTGAAGAGCAAGAGGATAAGACGTGAGAGAATAGGGCCAATCAAGTGTGACAGTGGAAAAGTGTGTATGGAACCGGAGCAGATAGCAGAGATACATAATGAATACTGAAATTTGCTTCAGTATTCACTACGGAAAAGGATCTTGGCGATTGTAGGGATGACTTACATCCCTACAATGACTGAAAAGCTTGAGCATACAGACATTAGGAAGAAGATGTGCTGGAGCTTTTGGAAAGCATCAAGTTGAATAAGTCTCCAGGACCAAATGAGATGTACCCCAGGCTACTGTGGAAGGTGAGGGAGGAGATCGCTGAACCTCTTGCAATGATCTTTGCATGATAAATGGGGATGGGAGAGGTTCTGGAGGATTGGAGGGTTGCACATATTGTTCCCTTATTCAAGGAACGAAGTAGAGGTAATCCAGGAAATTATAGACCAGTGAGTCTTACTTCAGTGGTTGGTGTTGATGGAAAAGATCCTGAGAGGTAGGATTTATGAACATTTGGAGAGGCATAATATGATTAGGAATAGTCAGCATGGCTTTGTCAAAGGCAGGTCATGCCTTACGAGCCTGCTTGAATTTTTTGAAGATGTGAGTAAACACATTGATGAAGGTAGAGCAGTAGATGTAGTGTATATGGATTTCAGCAAGCATTTAATAAAGGTAACCCATGCAAGACTTACTGAGAAAGTAAGGAGGCATGAGATCCAGGGGGACCTTGTTTTGTGGGTCCAGAATTGGCTTGCGCACAGAAGGCAAAGAGTGGTTGTAGATGGGTCATATTCAGCATGGAAGTTGGTGACCAGTGGTGTGCCTCAGGGATCAGTTCTGTGACCCCTTCTCTTCGTGATTTTTATGAATGACCTGGATGAGGAAGTGGAGGGATGGGTTAGTAAATTTGCTGATGACTCAAAGGTTGGGGGTGTTGTGGATAGTGTGGAGGGCTGACAGAGTTTACAGTGGGACATTGATAGGATGCAAAACTGGGCTGAGAAGTGGCAGATGGAGTTTAACCCAGATATGTGTGAGGTGGTTCATTTTGGAAGGTCAAATATGATGGCAGAATATAGTATTAATAGTAAGATTCTTGGCAGTGTGAAGGATCAGAGGGATCTGGGGCTCCGAGTCCATAGGACACTCAAAGCTGCTGTGGTTAAGAAGGCATACAGTGCATTAGTCTTCATCTAATCTGCATGGAATTGAGTTTAAGACCTGAGGGGCAATGTTATAGCTATATCGGACCCTGGTCAGACCCACTTGGAGTACTGTGCTCAGTTCTGGTCACCTCACTACAGGAAGGATGTGGAAACTATAGAAAGGGTTCAGAGGAGATTTACAAGAATGCTGCCTGGATTGGGGATATGTTCAATGAACTCGGCCTTTTTTCCTTGGAGCGGCAGAGGATGAGAGGTGACCTGATAGAGGTGTATAAGATGATGAGAGGCATTGATTGTGTGGATAGTCAGAGGCTTTTTCCCAGGGCTGAAATGGCTAGCACGAGAGGGCACAGTTTTAAGGTGCTTCGAAGTAGGTACAGAGGAGATGTCAGGGGTAAGTTTATTACACAGAGAGTGGTGAGGATGTGGAATGGGCTGCCAGCAATGGTGGTGGAGGCGGATACGATACGGTCTTTTAAGAGACTCCTGGATAGATACGTGGAGCTTAGAAAAATAGAGGACTGTGCAACCCTAGGTAACTTCTAAAGTAAGTACATGTTTGGCACAGCATTGTGGGCCGAAAGGCCTGTATTGTGCTGTAGGTTTTCTGTGTTTCTATGCTTCTATGTTTCTATTTAGTATCCACTCTGAACCTTACCCTCTCTTCCCCAACTGCCCTCAACACTTTCCACAAACTTGTGGTGTTGTGGCTCTTTATTAAATCCCATTATTGCTGTGGGACTTGATTGGTCAGTCAGTTGGGGAGTGGGTGCAGAAGATTACAGAGGTAGTATGTAGACATTGAATAGGCCCTATTTTTTATCTCACTTCCTGTATACTGTGCAAAAAGTTTCTAAAATTTGAAGTGTCTGTCTTGTGCAGGACTCTTTCAATCTATTATTCCTATCACTGGTTATGCTGGACTGACAGCTGTGTGTTCTTTCAGTTAATTTTCCCAGATCTGGTGGAGGGATTGGTCCTTGTCAACATTGATCCCTGTGGAAAGGGTTGGATTGATTGGGCAGCAACTAAGGTCAGTGCACACAGCTATTCAATTGCAATATGTAGCAGAATGCCACACCATCTTGTTCTTTGACTATTTTAAGCTGAATGACAGAAATGACCCATTACTAATGTTGTTTTCAAAGCAAATTAAATGCTTGTAATAAAGTCAGGAGTCAAAATCAGGAATTTAAAAGAGTTACTGAATTGGTTTATATTTCGATAGGATGCTTAAATCTGACCCATTTCAACTCTTAACTTGGGCCATGGAGGGGAAATGCAACTAAAGAGGAAGCTTTAGTAATCAATGCACTAGATTGAAAGAGCTCTGCTCTGCCTCTGCTTCTACTGCATCCTAAATGTGGCCCTTTCACATCTCAAATATTTTGGACCCATGAAGTGTAGAATGATTACTAGCTGGGAATGGCTTGTGGACCAGAACCTATTCATGAATTTAAATTATGACCTATATCCCTTGACTTTTCAGTTTTAATGAATAAAACTCCAATGATTAGGCATGCAGTATCCACATTTTTATTCACTTGATTTAAAAATGTCAATTTTTGCTTTCAAGTAGCCATCATTCTGGTAGGTTAACTGGCTACTGACAATTCCTCCTTGAGTAGAGAGGTAGAATCAGAAGGGAAATGATGGATGGATTGTAGAAGGATACACAGGACAATGGAGCGGGGATAGACTCAATGATCTGATTGCCACATCCCACCCCATGTCGCAAGGAAATTCTTGTGTCATTTCCTGATCAGTTCTTGCTGTGGGATGAGCAGGTCAGTAGTGTGTCTGTTCTGGAAAAGGCCAGTACATAAAAACTGCGTTGAAAAACACAAAGAGTTTGCAATTGGAAGAATGTAAAGATTTAGTCAAAGAAATAATGAATGAGTTGGTGATTATTCTGTTTACTTGCACTTGATAAATACTCTTGAATGTTCTTTGAAGTACTGAAATATCTAATTCTGCTGAATAGAATTGAAAATGGAAAAATAATATTCAAAAGTGGACTAACATAAAACTGAAAAACTAAAGTCCTAATTAGGGCAATGGTACCATAACAACTTAACTACATTGTCTTTTATTTCAGAGTTGAAAGTGGAATTGTATGAATCCATATTCACGGTTCCTCTGCAGGTTTAGTTTAGATAGTGGATTGGTGTAGAGAAATGTTGTCCTCTGGAGACTGGAGAATGCGGAGAGTGAAGCTCATTGCTCTTCTGTTTGTTGACAGCTCTCGGGTCTGACCAGCTCACTCCCTGACACTGTCCTGTCACACCTCTGCAGCCAGGTAAGCTGATACTACTTGAGCAGCAAAGGCTTGGCTTCCTGCTTTAGATTAGATTAACCTTATTTGACGTATGTGCATCAAAAGATACAGTGAAATGCATCATTTATGTCAAATCAAGTCAATAAGGATTGTGCTGGCAGCCCACAAGTGCTTCCAGCTTCAACGTCGCATACCCACAACTTATGAACTCTAACCATGTGTCTTTGGAATGTGAGAGGAATCCAGAGCACTCAGAGGAAGCGTGTGGTCTCAAGGAGAGCATACAAACTTTTTACTGACAGCAGTGGGAATTGAACCCCGATCCTCCAGCTGACTGCTTAAAGCATTGCACTGATTGTGATTGCCATCTAATAGGAACACTTTGCCAGCTAGTCCCAGATTGGTCAACTCTTGCTCACTGGAGTGAGATTTGCTGATTTTAGTTTTAAAAAATAATTACTCTTGAATGTTTCATTTTGATTTTAAATTGGGAAGGCACTCTCAGTCCCAGCTGACATTTAATTCCAGACCTCTTCTACCCATTTTGAGACCAGCTACCTATTCCCCCAACCTGTGGCCAGCTGAGCAGGGTGGGGGGGGATTGGTTAGGCTGGTGTCAAATAAAAGTTCCCACCAATGTCATGTTGAAAAGGGGCTTTAGGAAGGCTCTCACTGGAGGGGCACCTGTGGGTGAAACCCAAGTACAAATAACCCTAGTCATGTGCAGGATGTGATGGGGTGGGCAGAATACTGTGTGGCATTTAAAATGTACGTGTTAATAAACAGTGTAATTAATTATCTTACACTGCAGAAGTTGGGTTTGGAAGTGACTGAAGCAGAAATTATTTTTTTCTAAGCTATTTGAAAGGAAAACTGAATTTTCCTTCAACATGATGTCCGATGGGTGGAAAGCTAGCCTATTTGTACAGCGCACACCCTGGAGAATCAGCTGTGCTCACTCCGAAATATTAGAGTGCAAGATTTAAACATACTCAGAGGATTTTAACAAAGCAAAATCAGCACGTTTCCCCTCAGTGAATAAAGATCAGGATGCAGTAGACCATTTCAATAAAACTTGCTATTTGCCATTACCTTTTTTTCTGCCATGCATGTCATCCTATTCCAAACCTTTGAGTGTCCAATTCATTGGAAATTGAAGCAACACATATCAAAGTTGCGGGTGAACGTAGCAGGCCAGGCAGCAACTTTGATGTGTGTTGCTTGAATTTCCAGCATCTGCAGAATTCCTCGTGTTTACCTTGGAAATTGAGAGTGGATTTGTACGAAGATAGGATTGATAACAGTAGACCATTGTTTGCATATTCACTGAGCTAATTCATAGGATGAAAGAACTTTCCTTTCATAAGCAGCTAAAAATATTAAGTCTTCAATCTTTAGGATTTAGAAGAATAAGTAATCTTATTGAGAGATTATAGATCCTATGTGACATGCTAGGGAGATACTGAGATGCTCCTTTTGTGGAAGAGTCTCAAACAAGGGGATATAGTTATAAGATAAGGAGATGGACTGAGGTGCATAGAAATTTTGTCTCTTATAGGTTGGCGAATCTCTGGCGTTCACTATAGAGGATTGTGAAGGCTAGGTCACTGAAGGTATTTAAAGAGGAGGTAGATAAATTTTTGGAAGACTGCGGAACTGAGAGCTTTGAGTAGCTGGCACAGAAGAGGAGTTGAGCCCTGGAGTAAATTGTCCGTGGTCATATTGAATGGTGGGCTAGGCTTGTGGGGTTGGCGGGGTGGGGGGGGCTACTGCTACTCCTGTTGTGTCTGTGGGTGGATGCCAATTGCCAAACCGATACGCGTCATTATTGCATATTGCTGCCAAGTGTCTATGGTAACAGGCAGATATGAAGCATTCTGAGATGTGTATGATAGTGTGGATGGGCTTTCTTTGTTGAATCGGCTGATGACAGTTAGAAAAATCGATTTAAGGACAACAGCTGGCTGTCAGAACTTTGCCCCCTCCCCTTCCCTCATGCCATTCCAAGAACAATCAGTTTTTAATAAAAAGTTAACAATGAAGCTCCTCAGTGTATTTCCATGGGTGAGCTACCACGGTAAAATGTACCCAGCTAGTAATGCCCAGTACTGACTCACTGCCTTCTGAGAAATGTTTTTCTGGTCAAAGCCTAATGCAGTCAGTGCAGTGTGTGTAATTGCATTTCCATCCCTCGTCACAGGAAGAATTAATGAACAGTACGGAGCTCGTGCAGAGCCTGCGACAGCAGATAGGAGCTAACGTTAACCAAACCAATCTGCAGCTATTCTGGAACATGTACAACAGGTAACCATCACCGGCAGTACTCAGTACAACCATCAATTTAGAAACACTTTTCACATGTAATATAAATTAAATATGAAAGTATGTTTGAATAAGATAAGTAATTCAAAAAGAAAGCAAAAGTAGTGAGGTAGTGTTCATGGGTTCATCATATATTTAGAAATCTGATGGCGGAGGGGAAGAAGCTGTTTCTAAGATGTTAAGCATGTGTCTTCACCTCCTGTTTCATGGTAGTAATGAGAAGAGGCCATGTTCTGGGTGGTGAAGGTCCTTAATAAAGGATGTTGCTTTTTTGAGGCATTGCCTGTTTGAAGATGTCCTCAGTGCTCGGGGGGCTAGTGCCCTTGATGGAGCTGGCTGAGTTAGGCACCCTCTGCAACCTTTTCTGATCCTGTGCAGAGGCCCTGCCATACCAGGCAGTGATGCAGCCAGTTAGAATGCTCTCCACAGTGGGACGTACTGTGCCTACACTTCAGTTTCAGTGGGCTGTCATGCAAGTTCATCTGGGCAGTGTCTCAGGTACCCCCAACCATCATTAACTTCTTCACCTGAATCCCACTTCCAGCGATAAGATCGGAAGTGTGTTCATTGATGCTATTGATTACAGTTCACAGCCTCTCAGATAGCAAGTGAGTTGCTGTGTGGTGTGCATGCAGGAAACCTAAGTAATTGAAGTCAGGGCCTGATAAGTGGTAGGAGGGTGTTCAGCCAACCATTCAATTGTATTTGTGTTGGTAATACACCTCCCCCCCACTTCTGTCCCCCACCATTCCACAGCGTGTTGACCATAAATTAAACGAAGCCAGCAATATAAGTACAGTGGTGAAATGAGCAGATCAGAGGCTAGGTGTTCATAAGAAGTAGCTCATTTCCGGCCTTCCCAAGGTATCCACGATCTATAGTGTAGAACTCAAGTCTGCAAAGTAATGCTCCCCCAGTTGGGGGAGTGGCTCCCTAACAGTGTCGGGAAATTTGACACAATCCGGACAAAGGACTGTCATCCACCCACATGCACCGTGGCTGCCAATGTATAGTGTCTATAAAATCCTCTGCAGCAATTTGCCAAGGTTTCTTTGCCAACTTCAAATTGCAACCTCTGTCACTTGGGTGGGGTGTGCAGAGGGGGACATGGAGAGGAATCATTATCAGCGTGTTTCCTTCCAAACTACATGATAATCTGGAAATATCTCAGATTTCTGAAAGGACAATGAAGCCCTGTTAACTACCATATACACATTCATTCATTCTCATTCTCTTTCTCTCTCTCCCTCTCTCTCTCTCTATTTCTCTCTCTCTCTCACACACACACACACAGCCTGTAGTCCATTTAGTCCAGGTCTACCTTCAGACCTTTCAGTTTCCCAAGCACCATCTCCCTAGTAATAGCAACTGCACTCATTTCTGTCCCTTGACGCACTCCAACTTGCAGCATAATGCTGGCACCTTCCACAGTGAAGGCTGATGCAAACTACTTATTCAATTTTTCCACTGTTTCCTTGTCTCCATTTTCCAGTGGTTCAATATCTACTCTCGCCTCTCTTTTACTCTTTCTATATATGAAAAACACTTTCGGTAACACTTCTGATATTTTTGGCTAACTTGCCTTCATGTTTCATCTTACCCCCCCAACCCATGTTTTTTTTCAGTTGTAAATTCCCACTAATCTTTGCTCTATTATATGCCCTCTCATTTGCTTTAATGTTGGGTTTGCCTGCCTTTAGAATACTACTTCTTTGGGATGTATCTATCCTGCACTACCAAATTGCTTCCAGAAACTCTAGCCATTGCTTCTCAGTCGTCATCCCTGCTAGTGTCCCCTTCCAATCAACTTTGGCCAGTTCCTCTCTCATGTCGCTGTAATTCCCTTTACTCCAGTGTAATACTGATGCATCTGATTTTAACTTCTCCGTTTCAAATTACAGGGTGAATTCTTTTCTTTCTTTTCTTTTTCAATCTTTTTATTAAGTTTCAAGATTAATAAACATAATCAGGATTACAATAATAACAGTTAACATGTAAAAGCACAGATTCCAAGTAACAAATATAGTTTAGCCTCCCAATCTCACAGTAACTGACCATGAAAAAGATATTTTATAAAGAGAGAGACAAAAAAACCACAAACTAAAAAAAAACTAAACTAAAAAAAAAGCAAACAAAGCATCAGCTAAAATTATTATTTGTCGTTAACTCCGCTGCTCTTTACATGAACAGAAAAATTACTGCAACAGATTCAGAAAGGGATTTATGTGGCAGTAAAAATGAGCTAACTTATCCTTGGATTATGAGCTCTATGAACCACTTTAAATTGTATCAAGGTGTGTCTGGCACACAATGAAGAAGTATTAACTAATTGAAGAATTTTCTCCCATTTCTCTGTAGATAAAGATATTTGAAGTTCTCTTTCCCACTCATTCTTAATTTTATCAGATGTACCTAGACATATTTTCATAATCAGATCAAAAATAATTGCTATTAAACTCTTCTGATAGGGGTTTAAACCTAAAATTTTTTCTGTAACTTCAATTTGATGCAATATCAGAAAGGTGGATAAAGTAGCGTCTAATCTGTAAATATCTGAAAAAGTGTGATCTAGGCAAATTATATTTATTAGACAACTGTTCAAAAGACAGAAAACAATCATCCATGAATAAATCATGAAAACATGTTATTCCCTTTGTTTTCCATAAAAGAAAAGCTTGATCAATTCTAGATGGTTGAAAGAAAAAATTAGATATAATAGAACTTGACAGGATAAATTTATTCAATCCAAAAAAATTATGAAATTGAAACCGTATTCGTATTGTATGTTTAATTATTGGATTTATCATTTGTTTATTCAATTTAGTAAGTGCAAAGGGAATTGCAACTCCTGGAATAGAAGCCAGTGAAAATCCCTGTACAGACTCCGGCTCGAGGTTCATCCATTGTGGACACTGAGTTTCATCCAACTCTTGTGTCCAAAACATTAAATATCGAATGTTAATTGTCCAGTAGTAAAATCTAAGATTCGGCAAAGCCAAACCGCATTCCTTTTTTGATTTCTGTAAATATTTCTTACTTAACCTGGGATTTCTATTCTGCCATATATACTGTATGAACAAATTTTAGAATCAATATCAAAAAAAGATTTAGGGATAAAAATTGATATTGCCTGAAATAGATACAGAAATGTAGGTAAAATAATCATCTTAATAGTATTAATTTGACCAATCAAAGATAAGGACAATGGGGACTATTTAGTAAACAGTTGTTTAACATGATCAATTAAGGGTAAAAAATTATCTTTAAATAGATCCTTATGTTTCTTAGTAAATTTAACACCCAAATAAATAAAATAATCAGTAACCAATCTAAATGGTGATTGTCTATAAATTGGAACTTGCATATTTAATTGGAAAAGCACAGTCTTATCAAGATTCAGTTTGTAACCAGAAAAACTACTGAACTGAGCAAATAGTGTTATTACTGCAGGAATGGATTTCTCTGGGTTAGAGATATATAGTAACAGGTCATCTGTATATAGTGATACTTTATGCATCCCATCCCCATGAATAATGCCAAATATATTAGGTGAATCATGAATAGCAATTGCCAAGGGCTCCAGGGCAATATCAAATAGTAAAGGGCTTAAAGGACAGCCCTGTCTAGTACCTCAGAAAAGCCTAAAAAAAAATGGGATCTCTGATTGTTGGTAAACTTGGCAGCCAGAGGTGTACAATATATCAGTTGAATCCAAGATATAAATTTTGAGCTGAAATTAAATTTCTCAAGTATATTAAATAAATATTCCCATTCAAGTCTACCAAATACCTTCTCGGCATCAAGCAAAATAACACATTTTGGAGTTTTAACTGAAGTAGTGTATACAATGTTCATTAACCTCCTAACATTAAGATGTGAGTAACAATTTTTAATAAATCCTGTCTGATCTTCGGAGACAATTTGTGGTAGTACCTTCTCTATTCTAATTGCTAATATTTTGGAAAAGATTTTAGAATCCACATTCAACAAAGATATAGGTCTATATGATGCACATTCAGTGGGATCTTTATCTTTTTTAGGAATTTTAGGCAGAAAATGGTTCGGCACAGCCAAGAAGGGCCAAAAGGCCTGTTTTGTGCTGTAGTTTCTATGGTTCTATGGTTCTATGAAATTAAAGAGATAGATGCTTCATAAAAGGATTGTGGTAATGCATCTTTAAAAACTCTACATAACCAGGGAGAAAGTAAGTCTGAAAAAGATTTATAAAATTCAATTGTATACCCATCCGGGCCAGGTGCTTTACCAGAATTCATCGAAAAAATTGCTTTCTTTATTTCCTCTTCAGTAATGGGTGCATCTAATGCTAAACGTTCATCAGCTGGTAATTTTGGAATATTTAGTTTCCTTAAAAATTCATGCATTATGGTAGGATCATCAGGAAATTCTGATTGATATAAATTGGTATAAAATTTTTGAGAAGATTTATTAATTTTATCATGGTCAACCATCAAATTACATTCCATCTATGAACTTTATTAATCTGATATTTCGCCAAAGCAGCTTTCAATTGATTAGCCAGTAATTTACCCGATTTATCACCATGTATGTAAAATTGACTCTTAATTTTAACTATTTGATTTTTAATCAGGGATGTTAATAACAAACTATGTTGCATCTGAAGTTCAACTCTCTCTTTATAATGCTCCAGATTAGAAGCAATAGAATATTTTTTATCAATTTCTTTAATTTTATTAGCCAATGTACGCATTTCATTATTAATATGTTTTTCACTCCAGCAGAGTATGAAATAATTTGCCCACGGATATATACTTTAAAGGTATCCCATAATATCCCACTGGAAGTTTCTTCCGTTGAGTTAGATGAAAAGAAAAATGTAATCTTTTCTTTAATGAAATTATCAAAATTTAAATCCTGAAGCAAAATAGAATTGAACCACCATTGTCTAGTACTAAAAATTGCATCCCAGAATTTAACTGATAATTTCAAAGGCGCATGGTCGGAAATGGCGATTGTGTCATACTCACAGGTAGTGACAAATGAAACTAATCAAGAATCAATAAAGAAGTAATCGGTTCTAGAGTAATTATGATATATATGAGAAAAGAAAGAGAACTCTTTATCATTAGGATGCAAAAACCTCCAAACGTCTAAAATTCCGGAGTCAACTAAAAAGGAATTAATAAAAATAGCAGATTTGTTTGTAAGTACCTGATTGGGCACAGACCTATCCATCATAGGATTCAAACAACAATTAAAATCACCGCTCATTATTAACATATATTCATTTAAATTGGGAAGATATACAAATAAATGCTTAAAGAGTTCAGGATAATGAATATTTGGTGCATAAACATTAACCAAAATTACTTTTTGGTTATAAAGTGAACCAATAATTAATAGAAATCTACCATATGGGTCTGAGATTATATCATAATGAACAAATGAGATCGAAGGATCTATAAAAATGGAAACACCACTTTGGTCGATGAGTTTGAGTGAAACCGTTGTCTTTCTAAAAAAACACTGATTATCCTCCTTCCTCACGAGTCTCCTGCACAAAAATAATCTGAGCATTCAATCTATGAAAAACTTAAAAAATCTTCTTCCATTTAATTGGATGATTCAAACCATACGTGTTCCATGAAACAAAGTTATTAATTTTCCTTAAATAAACCATATAGTAAGTAAAGTATTAACCAAATTGCATAGGAAATTCATGAATCAGGAAGAGGAACAAAAGTTTAAAGAGGAACAGGAAGTTATGACAATACAGACATTTTTGTCGTTTCAAATTAGCCCAAGTGAAAAATACTGAACTAAAAGTAACCCCCTCCCCCTCCCACAAAGCCCCAAAACCTGGCCAATAGGCAGCCAGTAAACTATCTAAGAACCATCCCATCTCTCTTGACAGCAAGTCTCCAAATTCTAAAAAATAAAAAAAAGAGACCCATAGTCTAAACATTGCAAAAGGCATGCCAAACACAGTTAGATGGAAAAAAAAACAACCCTTTGCCAAACATTTTAAAAGACCTGGTTTTAAGAAATAAAACTGAGTACAATCTTAATAATATTTCAAGAAAAATCAAATAATCACCAAGTCAGAGTCTTAATAATTTTCTAAAACGGACAACTAAAAATTAAAAAAAATAAAATAATGAAGGAAAAGGAAAGGGACATTAACATAGAGCAGGCATAAGCCAAAACAAAGTACCACAGGACTCAGCCCAAGGGCAAAGCTCTACGAACTTAAAATGTCCAAATCTATAAGCTGGTTATTAACTAATAAACTAGGTGTATACAAACTTAAAGGAACGGTAAATTTATTAAACATCTGAGCTCAAGGAATGTGCTTCGAGAAATTGTTGTGCGTCATCCACGGATTTAAGCTACTTAAACGAATTATCAGGTAAAGCAACTCTTAAGCGAGCGGGGTATAGCAGAGCTGGTCAAAAATTCCTTTGATATAATTCCGACATACCGATTTAAAACACGATCTTTCTTGCAATACCTCAGGTCAATAATCTTCAACCAAACAAAACTTAAGATCTTGATGTACAATAATTCCTTTCCGACGAGCAATTCAAATTAAGTGCTTCTTAATACTCACATAGTGAAATCGAAGAATTACAGGACGCGGATTTAACTCTTTCGATGGTTTGGGTCCTAGTGATTGATGCACGCGATCGAGAACCGGAGGAGAGGAGAAGACCTCCGAGCCAAAGACTTCCATTAAGAATTGAGAAAAAAATTTAGTAAGGTCCCTGCTCTCAACGTCTTCACTAAGTCCTATTATTCGCAAATTCTGTCTGTGGTTACGACTCTCCAAATCAATAATCTTGTCTATACTGCTCCAATGTACGAGTAGTCAAATTTAATTTCTTTTCCAAAGAATTCATTCTGGAACCTCTCTCTTTCCCCGCTTCAGTAAGCTCTGAAATTTGCCTTTGCTGTTTTTCGCTCTCTTTTCCAAGTGCTATCAATTTACTTTGATGCTCCTTCAACATTACTTCCAATATAGTGAATCTCTTGTCGAGTTTTTCATCCAATAAATTCGAGATAGCTTGCAAAGTAAGTTGAGGCTTTTTAGGTTGATCGAAAGTATGTCCTTTCTTCCCATTTCCATTACCGAATTCTTTGCCTTTGGCTAATGCCTTTCTTAGTCTGGAGGTCATTTCCATCGATTAGAATTCAGAATTCAAACATGTAAAAGTGTTAAAGACTCTTTGATATGTATATAATAGAAGGGTGATAAGAAAATTGAAATATGTCCAGAGCCCAGCCAAAATATGACCACCTCCATCTAGCGCTGCCAAGAGAGTCATAAATTCTATCATACTATGATTACTTACCTAAGGTTTCCAGTTCCTTAAGCTCCCTAATCATATCTGGTTCATTATACAACACCCAGTCCAGAACTGTTGATCCCGCAGTGGTCTCAACCACAAGCTCCTCAAAAATGCCATCTCAGAGGCATTCCACAAATTCTCTCTTCGGATCTAGCATCAACCTGATTTTCCCAATCTATCTGCATATTGAAATCCCCCATGACAAACATAACATTGCCTTTTTGACATGCTCTTTTTATCTCCTGCTGTAATTTGTAGACCACATCCTTGTCAACTGTTCTGAGGCTTGTAAATAACCCCCATCAAGATCTTTGGATCAAATTGAGAAACCGCAATGTGGTCATCACTGTTATGAGTGCCCTCCGTGCAGGGTATAACATCGCAACTTCACCTCTGTCTTAGATACACCCCACACAGATAAAACTACCACTGATATATACCAATAAAGACAACATTATGCCAGACACATCTCCAAGCAAGCAAAACAATACAATAATTCAAGGGAATTAAAGTATGGAATTATCCATATTGAATAAAACTTAATCATCGAACTGTAGTTGTTCAAGAGAGCAGCTAGCCATCACCCTACATAAGATAATTTAGGAGGATGGTAAATACTGGCCTTCCCAGTGAAGTTTGTGTCCTTTTAAATTAAACTTTAAAAATACTGCTATCAATACACTCAATAGAGATAACACTGCATGGATAGATATGGGCAGGGAATGCTTCTACTATTGCAGATTGATTCAGGTAGCTGTAAAGATGGGGCTGTAGTGGATCTTATGTTTAATTGGACCAAAATAAGGTTATTTAAAAATAATTTACTCTGCAAATTTTTCTCTACAGTCGCAGAGATTTGGAAATGAACAGACCTGGAAGTGTAGCCAATGCCAAGACTCTGCAGTAAGTCTTCATTCTTCCATACATTATTAGATTAGCGTCGCCTTCAACCCCACAGCCTGGCCACAGTCACTTATTCCCGCACTTCACTATTTTGTCTGAAATCCTAAAATATTTAATTGTTGTTTATTGTTATATTCTTCTTCATTTATCCATAGTTTGAATATGCCCCTCACTACACATAATCTAAGGGAGATTATATACTGCCCAGCAGTAGTGGCTGATCCTTCTCAAAGCTGACAGTGCAAGGGATATGCCAGATTTACATGCCCGTCATTGGTCGCATTGCAAGGGGGTTATATCCCCATTACTGTGAACAATTTAAGGTATCGATAGGTTTTTGAACTCCCCAGCTACTCTGTCCCTTCTCCCAGTTGACAAAGCTCTTCACAAGTACAACCTGTGCAGATGAATGAGCATTTGGGAGACCAGCGGGATGGATTTCCCAGCTGCTGGGGGGTGGGGGAGAAGGGTAGCTGCAGGCATATTCTGCCATGTGGGAACTCAGTTTATGGCCATGTTTCTGACTTTTAAACTGACCAAGTTACAAGCTGTTTACAGGAGTGAAGCCCTGCTGTAACCTTGGGAGCGGGTGTACTTTATTTCTTATTGATTGCCATTTTGAAGCCTCCTGTAGTTCGTTACCCCATCCTTTGTTTTGTTCTCATCCATACGGTTGGGTAAATGGCAGAATTTTAAGGCCTGTCTTGAACTGCATCTCTGCCTAATTCGGAGTTGTGTACTCCTGCCTCACATCTGTCCAAGGATGAATCACTGCCAAACAAATAGGTTTGACTACCTCCTTAGTTCAAATGTTCAAATAACTGTGAGCTGAAGTTCCTCAGATTGCAGACACTGCAGACGGGGTAATCTGGGATAAAGTTTAATTTCAATGAGTCCCGTGCAGTACACACCACCAGTACTGCCATTATTACCTATCCCAGATTTACAAATTGAAGCAAGTAAATCAGTTTATTTGTAATCTTTGTGTGCAATGGAACAGCAACCTGTGCTTTCAATCCCATATACACTGCAACACTTCTGAGTGTTATCAGTGGCCGAGATACTCACAAACTAATGTCAAGGGTCAGAAATCCAGTATCTCCCTTGCTGCATCATGTTCATAGACAACACATTCTGAATCATTCAAGGTGCCAATTGAAATGCTTTGAGGAAACACAGAAATGTGATCAGTGAAGGTAGTGCCTACTTAAAACTGAGCAGTCAGTCATGGTGGGGCGCATAAGCAAGTACCTTGTGATTGAATTATTGGCAGAGTTCCTATAAGATGACAGCTTAGAGAGAGCAACTCTCCCACTTTAATGTTATTAACCTTCTCAAGCCACTGTACTATCATTGACTGCAGGAATGAGTTGCTTCCCAATCCTTTGATATCCTACATGAGGGTGTCCTAAAATTACCCGAATAAGACCCTCTGATTATCCCTTGTTGTTGTGAGAACTTGATCCCCATGGCCCCCAAGGGTTAAGTTTGAGTAGGAGCCCTCACACGTTACTTGAAGCTCTTTGCTTGTGTTTTACAATATGAGAAATTGCAGGGGAACGGTCGATGCCCTGCTCTTTCGAAGGTGCCTGCAAATATGAGAGAGTGAACCGATAGTCTGGTGTATTTCAGGTGTCCAGTGATGCTGGTGGTAGGGGACAATTCCCCAGCAGAGGAAGGAGTGGTGAGTATGAACTGCAGTGCTGTATCCCACTCAGTCTTTGGGGGTCAACACGAGTGCATTTGTCTGTATTGGAGTCCTATGAGAAGGAAAGTAATTGCTAATTGTGCTGGCTAATCATGAAGAACTAGCAGAGCTGGGAGCACTGGACTCATAAGTTAACTCTGGAGAGTTGATACAAACATAGGACACTACAGCACAATACAGGAACTTCGGCCCACAATGTTCTGCCATTCTTTAAACCTACTCTAAGGTTAATCTAATCTTTTCCTCTTACATGTATCTCCATTTTTCTTTCATCCATGTGCCTATCTAAGAGCTCCTTAAACGTCCCTAATGTATCTGCCTGTTCCACCACCCCTGGCAGTTCATTCCATATACCCACAACTCTGAGGCGAAAAATATACCTCTGCCATCCCTCCTAAACTTTCCCCAAACACCTTAAAGTTGCACCCCCTTTTATTAGCCATTTCCATAGTCTGAAAAATTTTCTTACTCTATCTATACATCTTGTACACCCTTAACAAATCACCTCTTATCCTCTTCTCCAAAGCAAAAAGCCTAAGCTAACAACCTATACTCATAAGATATGCTCGCTAGTCCATAAGACCATGAGACATAGGAGCAGAATTAGGCCATCTGGCCCACCGAGTCTGCTGCGCCATTCAATCATGGCTGATCCTTGTTGTCCAACCCCAGTTCCTATCCCTCTCCCCGTAACCTTTGATGCCATGTCCAATAAAGAACCTATCAATTTCTGCCTTAAATACACCCAACGACCTGGCCTCCACAGCTGCATACGGCAACAAATTCCACAAATTCAACACTCTTTGGAGAAAGAAATTTTTCCGCATCTCTGTTTTGAAAGGGTGCCCTTCTATCCTGAGGCTGTGCCCTCTTGTCCTAGACTCTCCCACCATGGGAAACATCCTTTACACATCTACTCTGTCTAGGCCTTTCAACATTCGAAAGGTTTCAATGAGATCCCCCCTCATCCTAATGAATTCCAGTGACTACAGACCCAGAACCATCAAACTTTCTTCGTAAGATAATCCTTTCATTCCTGGAATCATCCTTGTGAACCTCCTCTGGACCCTCTCTAATGCCACCACATCTTTTCTACCCAAAACTATTTACAGTACTGAAGGTGAGGCCTCACCAGAGCTTTATAAAGCCTCAGCATCACATCCTTGCTCTTGTATTCTAGACCTCTTGAAATGAATGCTAACATGGCATTTGCCTTCCTCCTCACCAACTCAACCTGCAAGTTAACCTTCAGGGTGTTCTGTACAAGGTCTCCCAAGTCCCTCTGCATCTCAGATTCTTAGATTTTTTCCCCATTTAAAAAATGGTCCGTACATTTATTTCTACCACCAAAGTGCATGACCATGTATCTTCCAACATTGTATTTCATTTGCCACTTTCTTGCCTATTCTCCTCATCTGTCCAAGTCATTCTGCATCCTGTTTCCTCAATACTAGCTTTCCCTCCACCAATCTTCATATCATCTGCAAACTTGGCAACAAAGCCACCTATTCCATTATCTAAATCATTTATATATAGTATAAAAAGTGGTCTGAACACCGACCCCTGTGGAACACCAGGCAGCATCCTGATAAATCTCTTCTGCACCCTCTCTTAAGCTTCCATATCCTTCCCTGATATGTGCGGGATGGTCACTCTTATATTTTCCTTTTGCCTAAACTAATTTGGCAGGCGGATGGGAACCGGAGGGATAGGGCCGAGGATAAGGTGTTTGGTTTACAAGCAGAGGCAGTGTGTAGTGAGACTGTCAGGAAAGACAGACAGATGAGAGGGCAAAATTGCAGCAAGTGGGATGAGTTGCTGAGTAAAAGGGGAAAAATCGAAAATAGTGGCGGATTCAGGACAGAAAGTTAAATTTCAATGTACGCGGTATACAGAATAAGGTAAATGGTCTTGTAACAGTTAGAAATTGGCAGGTATGACTTTGTGGGCATCACTGAGTCGTGGCTGAAAGATTATAGTTGGGAGCTTAACGTCCAAGGGTACACATCATATTGAAAGGACAGGCAGGTCACTGAGGGAGTGAGTAAAAGGAGCTATCTTTCAGTCAGGTCTGCAATCAACATTAGAAAGGTCAGGTGGTCCTGAAGAGAGATTTTAGGGAGCTAGGTAGAAAGCTGATAAACAGGACCTCCAGGGTAGCAATCGCTGGCTGTGCCACGTGCCAGTGAGGGTAAGACTCGGATAATTTGACAGGTGGATGCATGGCTGAGGAACTGGTGCAGGGCACAAGGATCTTTGGTATCTCTCTGGGGAAGGTGCGACCTGTACACAAGGGACGGGTTGCCCAAGTTTTCTGTATTTTGGATATGGACTTGGACTATAGACTTTTCATCAGTCTTACAGCTTTTCTATATTACTGTGTTTTTTGCCCGATCTTTCTTGATTTTTCATGTGCGGGTTTGGGGGGGCGGTGTTGATGTACGTGCTGCCGTTTTTTTCCTGGTTTCGCGGCTAGCTGGAGAAGAAGAATTTCAGAGTTGAATACTTTGATAATAAATGAACCTCTGAACCTGAGGGGGTCCAATATCCTTGTGGGCTGGTGCGCTGTTCGGGAAGTTTTAAACTAGATTGGTATGGGGCTGGGAACCAGAGTGATAATGCTGAGGATGATGTAGTTGTTTTATAAATAGAGGCAATGTATAGTGAGATTCCTTGCAAGGAGAGGCTGATGACAGGGCAAAATTGCAGTCAACAGGATGAGATACAATGTAAAAGGCGGACAAAATCGAAAAGGTGAATACGGGACTGAAGGTGTTAGATTTGAATATATGCAGTATACGGAATAAGGTAGAGGAACTTGTAGCACAGTTACAGATTGGCATGTGTGATGCTGTAGGCATCATGGCTGTAAGAAGTTTGTAGCTGGGGGCTTAACGTCCATGGATACACATTGTATTGAAAGGACAGGCAGGTAGGCAGAGGTTGTAACATGGCTCTGTTGGTAAAAAAAGAAATCAAATTATTAGAAAGAGGTGACAAAGGGTCAGAAAATGTTGAATCATTATGGGTAGAACTAAGGAACTGCAAAGGTAAAAATACCTTGATGGGAATTGTATACGGACCCTCCCCAAACATTAGTAAGGATGTGGTCTACAAATTACAACAGACGATAGAAAATACAAAAGGGCAATGTTACAATAGTCACGGGGAATTTCAATATGCAGGTAGATTGGGAAAATCAGGTTGCTGCTAGATTCCAGGAGGGGATTTCTAGAGTGCCTACAAGATGACTTTTTAGGGCAGCTTGTGGTTGAGCCCACTAGGGGATCAGCTGGTCTGGATTGGGAGTTCGGCAATGAACCAGAATTGATTAGAGAGCTTAAGCTAAAAGAACCCTTGGGTAAAGTGATCATAATATGATTGAAATTTGAGAAAGAGAAGCTGAAGTCAGATGTATCAGTATTACAGTGGAGTAAAGGGAATTGCAGAGGCATGAGAGGGGAGTTGGCCAGTATTGATCGGAAAAGAACACTGGCAGGAATGATGGCAGAGCAACACTGGTTGGAATTTCTGGGACCAATTTGGAAGCTGCAGGATAAGTACATTCTAAAGAAGAAGTAGTATGCTAAAGGCAGGATGAGGCAACTGTGGCTGACAAGGGAAGTCAAGGCCAACATAAAAGTGAAAGAGAGAGCATATATAAGAGCAAAAATTAGGAGATTAGGAGAGAGCATATAAAAGAGCAAAAGTTAGCAGATTTGGGAAACTGAAAAACCAACAGAAGGCAATCAAAAAAGACATAAGGCAGAAAAGATGAGATATGAAGATATGTTAGTAAATAATATCAAGAGGATACTTAAAAGAGTTTTTTCCAGATATATAAAGAGTAAAAGGGAGGCTAGTGCAAATATGAGGCCACTGGAAAATGATGCGAAGAGGTAGTAATGGATAAGGAAATGGCAGACGAAATGAATAAGTATTTTGCATCAGTCTTCACTGTGAAAGATACCAGCGGTATGCTGGAAGTTCAAGTGTGTCAAGGGGCAGAAGTAACTGCAGTTGCTATAAGTAGGGAGAAGGTGCTTGGGGAAACTGAAAGGTCTGAAGGTAGATAAGTCAACTGGACCAGATGGACTACACACCAAAGTTCTGAAAGTGGGAGCTGAAGAGATTGTGGAGGCATTAGTAATGATCTTTAAAGAATTATTAGGTTCTGACATGGTTCTGGAGGTCTGGAAAATTGCAAATGTCACTCCACTCCTCAAAGAGGGAGGGAGGCACAAGAAAATAAATTATAGGCCCGTTAGCCTGACATCAGTGGTTGGGAAGATGTTGGAGTTGATGATTAAGGACGTGGTTTCGGGGTAGCTTGAGGCACATGATAAAAGAGGCCAAAGCCAGCATGGTTTTCTCAAGGGGAAACCTTGACTGACAAATCTCCTGGAATTCTTTGAGGAAACAACAAGCAGGATAGAGAAAGGAGAGTTGGTGGGTGTTGTGTACTTGGATTTCCAGAAGGCCTTTGACAAGGTGCTGCACAGGAAACTGATAACAGGGTAAGAGTCCAGAATACTGCAGGAAAGGATTTAGCAGTGGCTGATTGACAGGAGGCAAAGGGTGGGAATAAAGGCTGTCTTTTCTGATTGGCTACCAGTGTCTAGTGGTGTTCCATAGGGTCGGTGTTGGAATTGTTCCTTTTTACATTGTATGTCAATGTTTTGGACGATCAAATTGATATCATTGTGGTCAAGTTTGCTGATGATGCAAAGGTAGGTTGAGAGGCAGGTAGTGATGAGGTAGCAGGGCGACTGCAGGTTAGGAAAATGGGCAATGAAGAGGCAGATGGAATACAGTGTCGGGAAGTGGATGGTAATGCACTTTGATAGAAGGAATAAAGGTATGGACTATATTCGAACAGGTAGAAAATTCAATCATCAGAGCTGCAAAGGGACTTGGGAGTCCTCGTGCAGGATTCCTTAAGAGTTAATTTGCAGGTTGAATTGGTGATAAAGAAGGTAAGTGGAATGTTAGCATTCATTTCACGAGGACTAGAGTATAAAAGTAAGGATGTAATGCTAAGGATTTATAAGGTACTGGAATACTGTGAGCAGTTTTGGTCCCCTCATCTAAGGAAGGATATGCTGACATTGGAGAGGATTCAAAGGAGGTTCACGAAAATGATTCCAGGGTTGAAAGGGTTGTCATATGAGGAGAGTTTGATGGCTCTGAGCCTCTACTTACTGGAATTGAGAAGAATGAGGGGGAATCTCATTGAAATGTATCGAATGTTTAAAGGCCTTGATAAAGCGGATGTGGAGAGGATGTTCTTATGGTGGAGAAAGTCTAGGACCAGAGGGAACAGCTTCACATTAGAGGAACATCCATTTAGAATGGAGATAAGGAGAAATTCCTTTAGCCAGAGGCTGGTGAATCTGTGGAATTCATTGCTGTAAGCGACTGTACAGACCAGGTCATTGAGTGTATTTAAGGCGGAGGTTGGTTGGTTCTTGATTAGACAGGGCGTGAAAGACTACAGGGAGAAGGCAGAATGGGTTTGAGGGGAACTGGATTAGCCATGATGAAATGTTGGAGCAGACTTGATGGACCAAATGGCATTATTCTGCTCCTATGCCTTATGGTCCTGTGAACTAAACGTCTCAGCATTGCTATGGATGGCACTTTCACTCATCTTGTTTGAGCTCTACATTAACTGACCTACTTGTTATGAATTGAAATAAATCTCCTATTAAAATATTTCTGAGAGACCATCTGCCAGCAATGCCATGTTGTTTAGAAGTTCCAAAATAACATCCAAGTTACAGATAAATATGTGGAATGTTTCAATCAGGAAGCTCAGTTAAATGCTATCCTGGTTATATAAATGTACATGTATCAACATCTATATATACCCTCCATGGCATTACTGTGAGATGGAGGCAGTATTCAGTAACAATAGACATGTTATCAACAAAGCAAGATGAGAAAGTGTCACATGATGTAGGTTTGACATTTGGCAGAAATACATGATGCTTGCAATGTTTTATTAATATTTTATGCATGGCTGCTAATTGATAATAAGCAGAGACCAGTGAAAGCCAACTAAAGCAAGGACCGTGCTGCTTGATACATAGAGAAGCACAGTACCTGTATGTGAAGATTTCATCCAGCTGACATTTGTAGGAATTTTGGAAATGTTGTTGGGAGGGAACATTTATGAATACATGGATGATGTGCTACGTTTACTGACGAGTAAGTTTTCTCTAATTTTAGGAAATGTGATTATTATTCTCTATGTAAATATCAACCCATTTCATTGTTCACTGTTCTTCTAACTAACACAGGCTTTTCATTCTAGGTGGAATGCAATTCCAAACTGGACCCAACTCAGACAACTTTCCTAAAGGTAGTAAATGACCTTGACTGGTTGTAGTATCATGAGGATCATTTAGGGAGCAGCAATCCCTTCACAGTTGATTCAAATTAAGCTAATTGCAGCTAAATTAGGGAGTGAATGGGATTACTTTCCAGAGTAAAGAACCAAGATAATGGGGTGCAGCAGCTAAAGACACTGGAATTCTCGTGTTCACTGATGAATTAAGGTTGAACAAGTTAGGTCTTTATTCTTTGGAGCATAGAAGGTTGAGGGGGGACTTGATAGAGGTATTTAAAATTATGAGGGGGATAGATAGAGTTGACGTGGATAGGCTTTTTCCATTGAGAGTCGGGGAGATTCAAACAAGAGGACATGAGTTGAGAGTTAAAGGGCAAAAGTTTAGGGGTAACATGCGGGGGAACTTCTTTACTCAGAGAGTGGTAGCTGTGTGGAACGAGCTTCCAGCAGAAGTGGTTGAGGCAGGTTCGATGTTGTCATTTAAAGTTAAATTGGATAGCTATATGGACAGGAAAGGAATGGAGGATTATGGGCTGAGTGCAGGATGGTGGGACTAGGTGAGAGTAAGAGTTCGGCATGGACTAGAAGGGCCGAGATGGCCTGTTTCCGTGCTGTAATTGTTATATGGTTATATGTACATTCAGCCTGGTGAAGAGGTTCCCTCCTGAAATGAATGTTAGATCATTTACTGATTCAGGTTTTGCCGATTGACACCTTACATGCCTACATTTTCACAGGAAAAGGATGAGGAGCCGTGAGACAAATGGCCCTCATGCCCTGAATAAGAACATCCTGAGATGTTCTTGATCTTGGCTCGACATTACTGCCCGTTCCACAGCACTACCCCGGAGACCAAAAATTTATCTGATTTGGCCTCTGATATAGTCAGTGATTCAGCCTCCGTTCCTGTCGGCTCTTTGGATTCCAAAGACTTACAGACTTTTGAGAATTACTTCCTCATCTATCCTAGCTGAGTAACACCTTATTCTGAAACTATGTGGCCCAATTCCAGATCCCCCTGCAAGGGGAAAGATCCTCTCAGCTTCTACCCTGTCAAGTACCCTCTGAGCCTTTTGATTTTAAGTAAGTTAACCTCTCATTCTCAGCTCAATCTGCTTAACATGGTGAGGTACCTTGAGATTGTTATAGCTGGGGGTGATAGTGGGGATAAGCTCCCAATGGTGTGCATTTCAAATAGCCTCTGACGACCAAGTCCAACTCCTGACCTTCACGTGTGGCTTAGCTACTAAGATTGGTGGGGACCGTTTCTACTGACAGCAGAAGAGGCAAAGGCGGGTTACGGCAGTTGCTTCGGGCAGATGTGGCTCATCAGCCGCGGTTGGCAGCTTATCTAGGAGAAGGAAAACTCTTCTCTCAAACCTCCGCTGCCTTGCAACTATACCCACTCAAAGCTTCAGAAGTAAACCCTGAGAAGAAAGGCAGTCCAATGTTGAGTTCAACACTGACTGGCAGCTCCTGCAACACTGCTGGTGCCAGACTGTATTGGTCTGTGCCGTTCCTTTGGGTTCATGAGCTGTGTGGAGAGGGGGAACCTGCTACATGGGCAATAGCTTGTTCTCCATATCGTACTGCCCAGGCTTGTGTACTGGTTCGCGTGTCATGTAGACAGCTAGGACACAATATCCATGATTAATTCTGACCAATGAAGGGCCTCAGTAACAGTGAATCTTCACTCAACTGTTTCCAGTGCAGATATATCTGTCCTCAATGAGGAGGCCAAAACTGTAGGAAGTACACCAGTTGTGATCTCACAGGAAATCGGCATTTGGAGCAAACCTTCCCTACTCCATCTCCTGTACAACAAAGTCCAAACTGGCTGTCATCTCCTTATGCTCTAGCCCTGATGCCGGTTGTAGATGTTAGCTGACCCGCTGAGTTCCTCCAGCTACTTGTTATCATGCTCCTTCCGTTCCTACCATAATTATTTTCTCTACCTACTTACTAACTTCCAGTGTTTCATGCACATGGACTCCCAGATCCCTCTGCCCCAGCTGTGTTTTGTGGTCACGCTCCACTTCAAACAATTTTGAAAACGGGGACATTTTTTCAAATATCTGACAAGAAGTATATAATAGAAAGTTCTTCATGAAAGGAGAGGGGAATCTCTGGAATTTTTTTGTCCAAGAGAGTTGTGGAGTTTAGCTCATTGTGAGATAAATAAATTTCTGAAAGATCTGGGGTATTGAAGGCTATGGGGACTTGGCATAAAGGAGGTGGTGAGGCCTGGGGTAGATCAGCCATGATTCAGTGGCAGGGCAGACTTGAGGGGCCGGGAGGCTTCCTCCTCCTATTTTCTTTAGTTGTGCATTTGATGAATTTTAATGAGGATATTGACGATGGACTGGGTATGCAAATAAAAAGCTGATGGTGCAAGAGAACATGGCAAATTGGATCCAATATTTGGTTTAGTGATGGCAAAGGGCAATAGTTGATGGGTGTTTTGTGGTTATTCCCACTGGTAATCTATCAGGTTCAATGTTCAGTCCCCTGCATAAAGGTGGGGCATGGCACGGCAGTTTTCAGATGATACAAACATCGACTGAGTGAATGACATTTAATTTGCAGTGGGATGTGAATGGCACATCTCCCGAGTTGAGAGGTAGCAAATGGAATTTAGTCCAGAGAAGTGGAGAACTGCAACTAAGGAAGAGAAAACGTTGAAGGATATTGAGTGGTGTGGAGAAACAAAGATAGCAGGACTGGTCACTAAAATGTACATGGGCTGCTTTTCCATATCAGTGAAGGCACAGAATATAAGAGCAGGGAGGATCTCCTACAAAGAGATACAGACCTAGTGTTGGAAGCCATTAAGTCATTTTCTCAGCTGACATGGGTGTGATGGGCTACACTGAATTTACTAGGTTTTCTGTAATTATCTGATTCTGTTAATAATTAGTTTTACTGTCTTGGTTTAGGAATAGCAGAGGAATATACTCACAAAAGAGCCTACTTTGAGCAGCTTGTACCTGCACTGAATACTTTCTCAATATTAATATTCACTGCATTTTCATCTTGGTTTAATATTTTGCTGATTGCTGAAGTATTCATTTCAGCAGTTTATCTGACGTATTGATCACATTGGCCCTGCCGTGGTTAAACCAATTAGCTCCTTTTGCTCTATGATGAGAAACCTCTTCCCTTCTAACAATGAAAATGGACCACCCATCCTTGCTTCTTTGGCACCTTATATTGAACTGAGAATACCTGCTCTTTATCAGGCTCTCTTTAATGTGGCTGACTTAAACTAAGGGAGAAATTCATGCTTCTGAGAGAAAGCCAATAATTTCAGTCCAGTCCACTGAACTGTTGAATCATGGTCCTCCATCATACATAGAAGGGCGATCAACATCCTCATTAATTTGACAAAATTAAACACTTATGAACCTTATTCATCCAGTAGATCCAGGAAATGATCTGCCACCTTCATTCATTCACCAGGAGCAGACAATTGCAGGCTTCATTCAGTCCAGGCAGCACAGTGATGGGCATAATTTGTCCAGCAGAGCTACGGACCTTATTCATCAAACAACTTAACAATCATCAACACATTCACACAGAACTTCCAACTGACAATGTGGAGCCTTTGTGGGCACGAAGAAAACAAATCCTATTGGACGATTACCCAGTAGATCTGAATTGCAATCGGAGACTGAGCCTATTATCTCTTGTGCATTCAGCCAAGCCAAGGCTGCTACGGGGCACTGAGTCAACTCTGTAATGAATGGGACATTGACCCACTGGAGCTAGGCTACGATGGGACGCATCTTAACCATGGGATTTCTGTCCAATTTAGACTCGCCCCGCGGAATGTAGATTGGAGAAATAAACGGACATTCGCTTTATTTGACTGAATCTGCTAAATCCTGGCTCCAGCTCTTCCAAAACTAAACAAATTAGTTTAATCAAATATGGATAGGAATTGCTAGAATATGAAATGTTAGAGTTACTCCAATCCCAATAAATAAGAATTAGATATGGTTATCCTTGTAACTTGCAGGTGATATAACATAGCTGCTAAATAAGTACGGGATATGTCTGTTACTTTCTTATCCACAGAGGTAATGGCAACCTGTGCTTTATGTTTTTAGATGGCTGACTGTGGTGGCTTGCCCCAGATCACTCAGGTGGGTAGCTCTGGCTCTGCGTCTAGCTTCCTCAACTTCTTCCAAGCTTGTGTCTTTCACTTTGAAACAGAGGACCAAGGTTTCGAGCTCCTAGCAAGGAGAAAGTAATTGAAAATGGGGAAATGTTTAAGTTAGGGTGGCAAGGCATGAGGTGCTCTGAGGTAATTCTTGTGGGCCGTCAATGTATCACGTTTGGGACATTGCTTCTAGCTCTAGTGATAAAGGTGGGTGTTTAAAACTGGCAACGTTTGACCGCTGCAGATTTCTCCCAGTATCCTCATTCCATCAGTCAAAGTGGGAATTAGCAGACAGCATCAGGTGTTCATTTCTGTTTGTTCTCTTATCATGCTGTATATCCTCAGGCTGATATCATTTTTTAGTTTGTACATTTTCTTCTAACAGCCTGGAAAGCTGACAGAGGCCTTCAAATACTTTCTGCAGGGCATGGGCTACAGTAAGTATCAGAAGAGTTGTATCTCTAAGTGTGAATGTGTTTTGTTTTCACTTCAGTTTTATTCACAGAAAGTACATAAATTTGGACAGTGCCCATTCCACACATACTGGCTTGAGGATTTTTGCTTACTGGTGTCACTGACCATTGGGAGATCTCTTGGTGAGGTTGTTATTCTTTCTGTGGAACTGTTTGCTGTAGGGTGTTCTTGCAAAGAGACTATGACCTGGGTTGGTCTCATGGTGAAACTGCCCAGTGTAGGATTCGTTTTGCTGAACGCCTACGCTCTGTCTGCCAGAGAAAGCAGGATCTCCCAGTAGCCACACATTTTAATTCCACATCCCATTCCCATTCTGATATGTCTATCCACAGCCTCCTCTACTGTAAAGATGAAGCCACACTCAGGTTAGAGGAACAACACCTTATATTCCATCTGGGTAGCCTCCAACCTGATGGCATGAACATTGACTTCTCAAACTTCTGCTAATGCCCCTCCTCCTCCTCCATTATTTATTTACATATACACATTCTTTCTCTCTCTCTCCTTTTTCTCCCTCTGTCCCTCTGAATATACCCCTTGCCCATCCTCTGGGTTTTCCCCCCTCCCCCTTTTCCTTCTCCCTGGGCCTCCTGTCCCATGATCCTCTCATATCCCTTTTGCCAATCAACTGTCTAGCTCTTGGCTCCATCCCTCCCCCTCCTGTCTTCTCCTATCATTTTGGATCTCCCCCTCCCCCTCCAACTTTCAAATCTCTTACTCACTCTTCCTTCAGTTAGTCCTGACGAATGGTCTCGGCCTGAAACGTCGACTGTACCTCTTCCTAGAGATGCTGCCTGGCCTGCTGCATTCGCCAGCAACTTTGATGTGTGTTGCTTGAATTTCCAGCATCTGCAGAATTTCTCGTGTTTCCATTTATCATAAGTTGTTTTCAAGGCAGGAGGCTTGGTGTGGGGTAATATAGCAATGAGGCTGTTCACTGTGGGATTTGATACAGTGAGGCTGTTCTGCAGTGGCACATTGTCATGGTGAAGCTATTCTACAGTGGCACGTTGCCTGGCAATGCTGTCCTACAGTGGCACGTTGCCATGGTGAGGCTGTTCGACTGTGGAACGTTGCCATGGTGAAGATGTTCTACAGTGGCATGATGCCATGGTGACGCTGTTTTACTGTGGAGCATTACCATGCAATCAATCATGTTGTACCTTATAAACACAAGAGATTCTGCAGACACTGGAAATCCAGAGCAACACACACAAAATGCTGGAGGAATTCAGCAGATCAGGCAGCATCTATGGAAAGGAATAAGCAGTCAACGTTTCAGATGGAAACACTTCATCAGGACTGAAAAGAATTAAAAGGTGTGGGGAGGAGAAGGAGGATTAGCTAACAGGTCATAGGTAAAGCCAGGTGGGTGGGAAAGGTAAATGACTGGGGAAGGAGGAATCTGATAGGAGAGGAGAGTGGACCATGGGAGAAAGGGAAAGAGGAGGGGCACCAGGTGGAGATGATAGGCAGGTGAGGAGAAGAGGCAAGAGGCCAGAGTGGGGAATAGAAGAACGGAGAAGGCAGAGGGGAAAAGAATTACCAGAAGAAGGAATTGATGTTCGAGGTGAAGCAATGCTTCATCTGCGGATCAGTTGGGATAGTCTTTTGTACCCGGTGCTCCTGATGTGCCCTCTCTGCATTGCTGAAACTCGGCGTAAACTAACTGACCACTTTGTTGAGCACCTCCGCTCCATCTGCCAAAAGCGGATTTTCCTAGTGGCCGGCCATTTTAATTCCTGTCCCATTTTGATTCACGGACTTCTCTTTTGCCACGATGAAGCCACTCTTGGTGCAGGATCAGCACCTCATCTGGGTAGCCTCCAACCTGATGATATGAACCAATTTCTTCTTCCAGTATCTTTTCCTGTCCTCCTTCCCTCTTCTTCTATTCCCCACTCTGGCCTCTTATCTGTTCTCCTCACCTGGCTATCACCTCCCCCGGTGACCCTTCTCCTTCCCTTTCTCCCATGATCCATTCGCCTCTCCTATCAGATTCCTTTTCCTCCAGCCATTTAACTTTCCCACCCACTTGGCTTCACTTATCACCTTCTAAGTAATCTTCCTTCCCCTCTTCCTGCCGTTTTATTCTGGCATCTTCACCCCTTCCATTCCTGAAGCAGGGTCTTGACTTGAAACATCGGCTGTTTATTCATTTCTATAGATGCTGCCTGAAACCTGCTGAGTTCCTCCAGCATTTTGTGTGTGTTGTTCTGTAATGTTTACTGCCGGTAAAACCACATTGGATTACTCTGGGTGGAAGCGTGATTCCTTGTGTGGACCACTTGTGGTGAAACTGGATGCTGTTCATACATATACATTAAGAGGCTGAGATGGTGTTTTATACTGAACCAAGCTAGAGCATGGAAGTAATGAGGAAAAAGTGTAGAAAGCTAATTGGGAATAGTTGTGACATTAATGCATAGTTCTGTCTTGCAGGGTCTTTAATATTCACAAATGATTCCATTACCGATGGTCCAAAGCATACAACTACATTCGTTCTTTCTTTGTGTGCATAGTCTCCCTCCATATAAACTGTGTTTTTTTCAGTCTGTGTTTCTGTACCTGTTTCACTGTACCGAGGTGAACTCGCCAATTTTTGGTAATAATTCATGTTTCTGTAACTAGAGTGTATTTTTGATACACCCAAAATATCAGTCAATATTAGCGAAGAGCATTTTTGTTTGCTAATGATGTGTTGGGCTTTGAAAGTGTGAAGGTTATGGTGTGGTTTATAAACACACTGTGTAGTGTTTCCAAATCTAAAGATTAAAAACTGGACTTCACAAATCAACAATGCAGTATAGCATGTGGCCCTTTTATACTTCATAAAGGGTTAGAACTTCCAAGGATAAGTATTTGGTCCAAAGTGTTTTAAAGACCAATATACTAGTTCCAGTTTTTCTTTGTGCTTGCACTTTGTAGTTTAAAGCAACTGCAGGGAATTGTTGAGGAGTCTTTGCTGTTAGAGATTACTCATCATTGAACCAGCAAGATCCAGGGTCCCATTGTTGATACATCTGGTGAAATTGCTACTTAGTTGACAGTATTATGGGTCTCAAACTGGTTCATGCAGCATTTCTATGTTTCTTCCTGTCTGTTATTCAAGAATTTGTCTTTGATCACAGTTCATTAAGACTTAAATATTTTTTTTTAATGGTTTGGCATAAATTTAGCCAAGTAATTGGCCTTTCTGCACACTTTTCCTGTTTCTCATGTGTTAAGATACTTAGTAGCAATTGTAATTCCAAATGAGCACTGGTCATAAGGTTTAAGGTTGATTAATTCTAAATGCTCTGGATGAGTCCTGCCCAGGTTTGTGTTCATAATTGCAGAAGTAGAAATTATATCAACAAGAAGCCAAGTTGCATTCTAATCTGGGTATTGAATTTATGTTATCATGTTCCCCTAACTTGCTGAGATAACACCGATAACTGTGTTGTAGCTGGATGTAAAATGATTCTCCAATTATTATTATTATTATGGTGACTTGTTCAACTGGCATGAATTATTCAGTTTGATATCAGAATCAGGTTTAATATCACTGACATATAGAAACATAGAAAATAGGTGCAGGAGTAGGCCATTCGGCCCTTTGAGCCTGCACCGCTATTTGTTATGATCATGGCTGATCATCCAACTCAGAACCCCGCCCCAGCCTTCCCTCCATACCCCCTGATCCCCGTAGCCACAAGGGCCATATCTAACTCCCTCTTAAATATAGCCAATGAACTGGCCTCAACTGTTTCCTGTGGCAGAGAATTCCACAGATTCACCACTCTCTGTGTGAAGAAGTTTTTCCTAATCTCGGTCCTAAAAGGCTTCCCGTTTATCCTCAAACTATGACCACTTGTTCTGGACTTCCCCAACATCGGGAACAATCTTCCTGCATCTAGCCTGTCCAATCCCTTTAGGATTTTATACGTTTCAATCAGATCCTCCCTCAATCTTCTAAATTCCAATGAATATAAGCCTAGTTCATCCAGTCTTTCATCATATGAAAGTCCTGCCATCCCAGGAATCAATCTGGTGAACCTTCTTTGTACTCCCTCTATGGCAAGGATGTCTTTCCTCAGATTAGGGGACCAAAACTGCACACAATACTCCAGGTGTGGTCTCACCAAGGCCTTGTACAACTGCAGTAGTACCTCGCTGCTGCTGTTCTCGAATCCTCTTGCTATAAATGCCAGCATACCATTCGCCTTTTTCACCGCCTGCTGTGAAATTTCTGAACATATTTGTAGTGACTGCAATATGATAGTGCACAGTGTGTTATTGGAGTTGTTTCTTCTGATCCTTGCTTTGTTGTTTAAAGGATCAATACTCTGTGTGCTTTAGCATATGCTTACTGTGATATTATTTATAATGGTCTTGACATGGGAGAATATGTGGTGCAGATTGACATTTCACTGGCTTGACTGTTTCTACGAGCCGTTTTCTAGATTTTGACATCAACTCCAGAGGATATACCCAAAATTGGCCAGTTTTTTGTTGCAGCTTGCCCTTGGAGCATACTCATTCCTACAGTGTGCCCAAGATGCAGTGTTCCATGGGAGGACAGCTCCATTTGGAGTAGTCTCGCAACACAAGTGTTAAGTCTTGCCCAACAGTGACTTTGACTGAAGCTGAGACTCCATCCTGGATCCACCAATAATCAAAAGTGAAATTACCTTTAATAACAATTCAGAAAGACCTACATTCCATCCAAAAGCATCCAAGGAGCATTCGTAATAAGGTGGATGAATTGAAAGTGCAGATTGTTATTAATGATTATGATATAGTTGGGATCACAGAGACATGGCTCCAGGGTGACCAGGGATGGGAGCTCAACGTTCAGGGATATTCAATATTCAGGAGGGATAGACATAGAGGAAGGGGAGGTGGGGTGGCGTTGCTGGTTAAAGAAGAGATTAACACAATAGAAAAGAAGGACATAAGCCGGGAAGATGTGGAATCGATATGGGTAGAGCTGCGTAACACTAAGGGGCAGAAGACGCTGGTGGGAGTTGTGTACAAGCCACCTAACAGTAGTGGTGAGGTCGGAGATGGTATTAAACAGGAAATTAGAAATGTGTGCAATAAAGGAACAGCAGTTATAATGGGTGACTTCAATCTACATATAGATTGGGTGAACCAAATTGGTAAAGGTGCTGAGGAAGAGGATTTCTTGGAATGTATGCGGGATGGTTTTTTGAACCAACATGTCGAGGAACCAACTAGAGAGCAGGCTATTCTGGACTGGGTTTTGAGCAATGAGGAAGGGTTAATTAGCAATCTTGTCGTGAGAGGCCCCTTGGGTAAGAGTGACCATAATATGGTGGAATTCTTCATTAAGATGGAGAGTGACATAGTTAATTCAGAAACAAAGGTTCTGAACTTAAAGAGGGGTAACTTTGAAGGTATGAGACGTGAATTAGCTAAGATAGACTGGCAAATGACACTTAAAGGATTGATGGTGGATATGCAATGGCAAGCATTTAAAGGTTGCATGGATGAACTGCAACAAATGTTCATCCCAGTTTGGCAAAAGAATAAATCAAGGAAGGTAGTGCACCCGTGGCTGACAAGAGAAATTAGGGATAGTACCAATTCCAAAGAAGCAGCATACAAATTAGCCAGAGAAAGTGGCTCACCTGAGGACTGGGAGAAATTCAGAGTTCAGCAGAGGAGGACAAAGGGCTTAATTAGGAAGGGGAAAAAAGATTATGAGAGAAAACTGGCAGGCAACATAAAAACGGACTGTAAAAGCTTTTATAGATATGTAAAAAGGAAAAGACTGGTAAAGACAAATGTAGGTCCCCTGCAGGCAGAAACAGGTGAATTGATTATGGGGAGCAAGGACATGGCAGACCAATTGAATAATTACTTTGGTTCTGTCTTCACTAAGGAGGACATAAGTAATATTCCAGAAATAGTAGGGGACAGAGGGTCCAGTGAGGTGGAGGAACTGAGCGAAATACATGTTAGTAGGGAAGTGGTGTTAGGTAAATTGAAGGGATTGAAGGCAGATAAATCCCCAGGGCCAGATGGTCTGCATCCCAGGGTGCTTAAGGAAGTAGCCCAAGAAATAGTGGATGCATTAGTGATAATTTTTCAAAACTCGTTAGATTCTGGACTAGTTCCTGAGGATTGGAGGGTGGCTAATGTAACTCCACTTTTTAAAAAAGGAGGGAGAGAGAAACCGGGGAATTATAGACCGGTTAGCCTAACGTCGGTGGTGGGGAAACTGCTGGAGTCAGTTATCAAGGATGTGATAACAGCACATTTGGAAAGCGGTGAAATGATCGGACAAAGTCAGCATGGATTTGTGAAAGGAAAATCATGTCTGACGAATCTCATAGAATTTTTTGAGGATGTAACTAGTAGAGTGGATAGGGGAGAACCAGTGGATGTGGTATATTTGGATTTTCAGTAGGCTTTTGACAAGGTCCCACACAGGAGATTAGTGTGCAAACTTAAAGCACACGGTATTGGGGGTAAGGTATTGGTGTGGGTGGAGAGTTGGTTAGCAGACAGGAAGCAAAGAGTGGGAATAAACGGGACCTTTTCAGAATGGCAGGTAGTGACTAGTGGGGTAACGCAAGGCTCAGTACTGGGACCCCAGTTGTTTACAATATATATTAATGACTTGGATGAGGGAATTAAATGCAGCATCTCCAAGTTTGCGGATGACACGAAGCTGGGTGGCAGTGTTAGCTGTGAGGAGGATGCTAAGAGGATGCAGGGTGACTTGGATAGGTTGGGTGAGTGGGCAAATTCATGGCAGATGCAATTTAATGTGGATAAATGTGAAGTTATCCACTTTGGTGGCAAAAATAGGAAAACAGATTATTATCTGAATGGTGGCCGATTAGGAAAAGGGGAGGTGCAACGTGACCTGGGTGTCATTATACACCAGTCATTGAAAGTGGGCATGCAGGTACAGCAGGCGGTGAAAAAGGCGAATGGTATGCTGGCATTTATAGCGAGAGGATTTGAGTACAGGAGCAGGGAGGTACTACTGCAGTTGTACAAGGCCTTGGTGAGACCACACCTGGAGTATTGCGTGCAGTTTTGGTCCCCTAATCTGAGGAAAGACATCCTTGCCATAGAGGGAGTACAGAGAAGGTTCACCAGATTGATTCCTGGGATGGCAGGACTTTCATATGAAGAAAGACTGGATGAACTGGGCTTGTACTCGTTGGAATTTAGAAGATTGAGGGGGGATCTGATTGAAACGTACAAGATTCTAAAGGGATTGGACAGGCTAGATGCAGGAAGATTGTTCCCGATGTTGCGGAAGTCCAGAACGAGGGGTCACAGTTTGAGGATAGAGGGGAAGCCTTTTAGGACCGAGATTAGGAAAAACTTCTTCACACAGAGAGTGGTGAATCTGTGGAATTCTCTGCCACAGGAAACAGTTGAGGCCAGTTCATTGGCTATATTTAAGAGGGAGTTAGATATGGCCCTTGTGGCTACGGGGGTCAGGGGGTATGGAGGGAAGGCTGGGGCGGTGTTCTGAGTTGGATGATCAGTCATGATCATAATAAATGGCGGTGCAGGCTCGAAGGGCCGAATGGCCTACTCCTGCACCTATTTTCTCTGTTTCTATGTTTCTAAAATAAATGTGGTATTTTAAAGCAGATTAAAAATATTACAAAACACGGTGTGTGTGTGTGTTTTTGCACACGAAAACAATCAACTGTGCTTAATCAATTTACAAATTCTCACAATCCCTGGACAGTGTTTCTTCCAATAGATTTCAATGGGCTCAATGGATTTGTACCAAGTTAAGCAGGCACTGGTCAAGTGGGTGGGTCTCTCAGAAAAAGTGGGAAGAAAAGGCAATAGAACAAATAATAGACATTAATCTCCTTTTTATTTAACTTAATTCATTAATATAAATGTATTTTAATTGTTTGTGTGCAAAGTGTTACTCAGTGTTAAAATAAATTTCTGTTTAGCAATGATGCTCACAAGGCAAGGCATTTAAGCTTTGAGAGTCAGTAAGCCTGAGATCAGGAGATAAATGGCTGTCATTGTGGGGATGGACCCTACAACAGACAGACTACTATGCTGGTCTTGTTTCATCAGCTAAGGGCCACCTTTCTAGTGGACGACTATGCCTGCAAGCACACTGTAAGAAAGAGCATACTGCAAGGGCAGGAGACCAGTGGGCTCAAAATTTACCCTTACCTCCAAGTAATCCATTAAAGCAATGCAGAATTGTACTGGAGACTCAGGACAGACTTGTAGTTGCCATATAAGTAGAGGTTGAGCTGACCATTTTTAAATAGAAGGGTGGGAGTGATAACTTGTACTCCACCGCCAATGCAAAATGTCCAAGGTATTTTAGAAGAATGGAGTACATTTTGCTGGGAGGACTGGAAGTTTGAATTACTCTTTTAAAAAAACACTATCCAAAGATTCGTGAACAACAGCCAGCAAAGTTTAAGGAATAAGTGGGGCCAAGGGCTGAGAATGCTCAGGAGATGAGAGATGGAAATCTGAGAAACATGGGATGGAATATGCATGCTGGGCCAGTTGATCACAATACTTCCAACTACATTGTGTACTGTTTTGTAACAGAAAGTAAATGGTCCAAATTGTGAATTCAGTTTAGCAAATTAATTCAGTAAGTGTTTCTTTATAAGCAGTAATACTTTCACTTGGAATTGTTAGAAGTTTATCCAGTATTGTAGACTGGAACTAGTAATTGCAATCTGACACCAAAGGTCTCTTGGGTTAGGTGCCTGAAATGTACTTGAATGTTGGGAAAGCAACTACTCCTCTCTGGCAGGACTTCAAGAAAGAGCTGTTTGACTAGGCATGTACTGCTGTTCAGATGACACTTTCAGAAGTTCCATGTTGTGTGACTGTAGTGATAATATTGACAACTTAGTTGATACCTTCAACAAAATGGGGTTTTGATCACTGTGACCCTGATACAGGACACCAGATTAAAGACCTTACACGTCTTAGAGATGCCGTAGTTGGTGGAGAGCATATGTACTCGTGTGTGTTCCTGTATGAGTTGGATGTGAGTCTGTTTTCCTCTTGATGTAGACTGTAACGCTGTGTTTCCTACCTCCTTATTTCACGCTCAGTTGCATATTTAGTGGATAGACGACTGAGTGGTGGAGCAGGTACCCATTTCCTGTTTCTTCGTAAACTATTCCATTGCTTGTGCTACAGCCTGTCTTTAATGTTTCAGCTCCATTCCTTTGCCATTGCATGCTGTCATTGACCTGTGCTCTCTACTCCATCTACAATTGTTCTCTTTCTCACTACGGCTTCCAACGGCCAATGCACATTTTTTTGCAAAATTTGGCTGTAACTATATATTGACCTGCAAATGAAATTTACTCACAATTGAGTTCTGGAAGGCATAAATACTCTTGTGTTTTCTTGCATTGTAATAAGTTTTTGATGTCTGGCATTACCCAGAACGCAGGATCCAACACCATGTTCCATGTATTCCATGACAATGACTAATAGATCTGTTGGAAATGAGGTAAAGAACCAATTGATTTTAGTGTGTCTCGTATAGTGAAGTCAGATGGGAGGGTGGGCATTGAAAACACATTTAATAAGTATCCTATTCCATTATCTTTACGTAGTTATTAAAACAGGAAATTACAAAATATCTATTATAGTGAAAAAATTTCCTGTGGGCCACCACAGTAGTGTGGCATTTAGCGTGATGTTATACTGCTTGGGCACTGGAGTTCAATTCTGATGTCCTCTGTATGTCCTTTCCATGAGTGCGTGGGTTTCCTCCCACCGTCCAAAGACGTACTGGTTGGAAGGTTAATTGGTCATTGTAAATTGTCCTGTGAGTTAAATAGGTGGGTTGCTGGATGGTGCTGATCGTTGGGCCAGTGCTCTGTGACGCTAAATAAATAAATTTAATAAGATTTGGCATCTCCTTCATATTGCACCAACACCTTACAGTGGGCGTGTTTTGAGATTTTTTTTAAAAATAGCAACCAAAGAAAGATTCACATTTTAGAAATGCAGTTGTACATTTCCTTGCCTCAGAATCTTCAAGTGAGCAGATTTTAAAATCTGCAAGTTAAGCCCTGACTTCTGTGCCCTGCCCAAAATTTCAATTTCTAATTGACAAAAGGTACCAAAGTGTTAATCAGTATTCTGTGCACCTTTTTAATATGGGAGTCAGATGTCTAAAGAATACACTATGTCAAAAAAAAGCACAGCAAGTTAGAAGAGAGTCTAATTTTTCAGGACCTAGCTTGAAGTAATTTCTGATGATTTCTATGCAGAGCAGGTTTCTGTATTCTTGCTCAGATACTGATAAGTATTGGTTGATGTTATGCTGGAGCTGGGTAGATTTTACAACCTTTGCAGGCTTTGACCTCAATCAGTGCTGCTGCAGCAGAAGCTGATTAGAGCAAGTGTTTACTTGCTCTATCTGCATTTGCTTCAGGAACCTATAATTAAAACCACACTCAATGCTAGTTATTTGACAATAAATATAAGGGTAATAACTTGATGGATTGTCCTCTGTGGCAAATTTAAGAAGCAAAATTTACAGTGAAATTTAAACTACGTATCTAACTGATTACACCACAGAAGATGACTGTAGGTCAATGTTGAGCTGTGATGGTCCTCAGCTTCCTTATCACTTGGGAGCATTGTAGTGACAGTATATGACAATTTGAATTGAATGAGAACATACACAGCAGACAGCCTTTACCTCTAAAATTGTTCGTTTATTAGAAATTGAATTGTCAACATTTATAATATTCTGCCTTTGTTTTTGCGTGAATTTTCTCCTTGGTGAATTTGATTGATGAAGGTTAAGCTGTGAGAAGAGATCATGTTACACTTTGAAATGTTACAGAGAACAGGTCTAGACAAGACAGAGCTAATGAAGTATAATGGGTATATGAGGGGATCAATGTATTCACTTAAAGTAACTTGGTCCACAAGATCAGAAATTAAAAGTAATTATAAAAAAACACCATGTGATTTGTGGAATCAAAAATGGGTTCAAGCCACATGGACTTTAGCTGTAAATCAAATGTCAGAAGGAAAGAATTGCCTTTCAAATTTCACCCTTTCTTATAGTCAGCCTGAAGCCATGGAAAAGATCCTGACTGAATTTCTTATTGTCTGACATGCTTGGGAGAAGTAATTCTTATTAAATTGTACTGTACTTCAACTATCTTGGCACAATAGTGACATATGTGCTAATAATACCGAAGTCAAGGATTATACTACCAAGAATCAGAAGTTCTACTTATCCAGAGCTGAAAAGCAGGTGGAAAGTCTGAGAAATGTGAAATATTCAGGGCAGATCTGCTGGGCTGGGCTTGATGCAAGATAACAGCTCCGTCCTTTGTTTTGCTTTGATCACAAGAAAGATGGAAACCCGAGACAATTTCAGCTGCTCATAGGATCATCTAGTCAAGTTGGTTACAAACAGGGAACCGAGGCAGTGAATAGAAAACTTCCCTCTCTGCCCTAGTGGGAAATAGGAAAGGGTTGGAGAGCTGTAACAGCTATTCCATTGTTACATAGATACTAGAGGCGAAGGTAGGTGTCACTGCTTGCTTGCTGGCTGGCTAGCTAATAACATGCACATAGCCACCCTGGCCGCTCCCTGCTCTCAGCCGAGGAATGGACTTGGATATGAGTCTAGATCTGAAATTGCATGTGAAAGCTGTGAAAGAGTATCATCTTCCGCATGATGGACCATGAGAAGTCAAATGCATGACTATTTCATACCATTCCAAATGGCATGTCATAATTGTGCTTTCCTATAGGCAGATTATGTAAAGTATGATATCAGTGCTCACAGGGGATACACATTATTTCCTACTAACCACTGAACAAACCCCCTCCCCCTGTGACTGTCCTTGGTATCAGAGCATCAGTAAAAATTGTTCCAGACTGCTGCGTCAGAAACATTTTGCAATTAAAATGGCTTTGCTGATTTTGGTTGAACTCATGGATTGATTAAGTAAGGTAATGAATTATACTGTCTCTGTTTTTCCAACACAGTGGCCTCTGCAAGTATGACACGACTGGCTCGTTCACGCACAGCCTCGCTGACCAGTGCCAGCTCAGTAGATGGGCAACGTCCACGTATCTGCACCCAAACCAACAGCAGTGACAGTATGGGCCAGGTCACTCAGAATATGTCGCACACCATGGAGGTGTCATGCTAAAAGGTGATGGGAGGTTAGAAAAAGCAGCATGGCTGACCCCTACCCACTCTGTAGGGTGATTATTCCTTACTAGTTTTGGTACGGGGCAGTGTAAACAAAGCCTAGAGATTGCTCCATTACTTCGCTGTAGCAGTCTGCAGTTTCCTAGCCTAACAAATAAAGGCTGCCCACTGCTTATTTTTCTTGCATGAGTTGCAATCATCGTGAAAATTTACTTTGGTAAATGTAGCTACCCGAGCCTTTCCGATCTGTTAGCAGGCTTTTACGCGATTGGTTTTATTTTTGCCGGTCAGTCAGTGCCATGGTCCATATTAGGGGACTGTGCCGATGCAATAGTAATCTTGTGTTCAATTATTTTAACGTGTGCTAAGGGAAAGCATCAATTTTTATGTTGTTTTAAATGTGAAGGCATTTCCAAACATTGGTGTGTTAAATAATTGTCCTAGATAGCCTGTTCTTTATGCTTTCTGTAACACAGGATACAAAAGAGCTGCTCTGGTTACTGTAGATATAGTGAATCTGGTTCCACTACTTAATGTTTTGTAGATAATTCTGTTTCCATCCCCAACTTCAACTGCAGTTTGGGCAAATGATAAAATGAAGAGTCGAAAAATTGCTGGGAGTCTCTTTCAGATCTTGTGACAAACGTACCATTATCGAAACTTTTTTTGTATAACAGATCCTTCGATGTTGCTGTTATTGATCTGATACCTGACCGCAGCTGTGGCTACCCAATTAATAATTCATTCACTTAATGTAACTAATAAATGTTTATTGAAAATAAAGTCGGTGTTAAAACCTGCCTTGTTTTGGTAGATAATTTCACATATTCTGCTATGATTTTATCTTATTGGCATTGTTACATATGTTGGACTGACAACAGCAGACTCTGTTAGCTTTTGTGATATTTATTCAAATAAAATTTGCATGCCGATTTCCAGTTCTATTCTACTGAGAGTACATCACGACAACTTCTACCATGTATTATCACTGATATAGTGGCCTGGGTTCAATTCTGACCTGCAGTTGCTGCCACTGTGGAGTCTGTTTTCTTCCTGTGACCATCCAGATTTTTTTCATGTACTTTGGTTTCTCCCATATCCTAAAGACAGGCAGGTCATTAGGTTAATTGATCATTGCACATTTACCCCGGGTGTGTTAGTGTTTTGAGAAAACTGATAGGAATGTGGAAAGAATAAAATGGATGTTTGATGGTCAGTGCAGGCTAGTTTCATGCTCTATGACTAACTGCAAACTTCCATTAAAACGCTAGTGCTGGAACTACCCTGTAAAAATTATATTGTGACATACTGTATAATGAGTGTCGCAAAGAGTCTGATGGCGCCTTGACATTTTCTGTGATGATGTAATAGTCACGGGTTTGAAGCGCTCAATAATGCAATGTGCCATAATCACTACTTCTGAACATGCGAAGTATCTTACAACTACCATGACTTCTTTCCCCACCGAACTGTCTCTGTCATATGAAGAATCCGGTTAATCTTTCAAAAAAAAAAGCCAGAAGGAATAGTATTGCACAAAATTACTTACGATGAATGCTATTTTTAGCAAAATGTTTCTCCATTGTTCATGTATAAATAACTTAACCTTGGGTCTGCTGATTAGTTTTAGGGTTAACTCAAAGTTTTTTTAATTCATCAGTTGGCCCTAAGTCATCTCAAAGGGTGTCTGGATACAGACTATTGAATGTTCATCCCATAATTGAAGTATTGGTCTTCATTAAGCTTAAGTATTCAAATATGAGGGTTAGTAAGGGTATCAAAGATTATGGGGTTGAGCCATGATCAATGGCAGAGCAGATGCAGTGGGCTAAATAGCATAACTCTGCTCCTATGGTCTTATAGACAAGAAAATCTTTGACTTTAGCCTATTTATAAATTGCCTTCCATGTATGGATAATGTTCCAAAGCACCTTCCTAGCAAGCTGGTGCCTTTGAGTATGAACAGTTCTCTCCTTTGTAATTTGAAGCAATAGGTATTCTTGTGCAAATCTGTTGAGGGATAAACATTGGGAAATAAGAATACCCTTGCTCTTCATTTAAATTGTGCTAGGGCATCTTCAGTCCATCTGTCATGGAAACATGGTCTTGGATAAATCCAGAGGTTTAAACTGCTCCTCAGAACTTCACTAAAGTATCAGCATAGGTTATTGGCGAACTTGAGCTTATGAATTGAGAACAGGAGACCCAGATATGGCAATAGCACAGCCACAAACTCTACAGTAGGAGCTATACATAATATTATTGACCACTGCTTGACTAAGAGTTAAATTACAAATGTATTTAGCCATGATTACCTTTATCTTTATATTATTCTTTATCTAGGACTGTTTTGCTTGGTGCAGCCTAGACTCTTAATCATTTACAATCCTATTTTCCATATTTTATCTGCAGTCTCCCAAGTTCACCTTCCACAAACTTTAAATCTGTTACTAATATCTGCCCATTACCTTTATATTGGTTCTCAATTCTTGATTAATTGATTAAACCCTCATGCATGTTTATACCTCTTACACAGTCCAATTCTAAGATTAACTTTATTTATCACACATATCAAAACATACAGTGAAATGTGTTGTTTGCATCAAATCAAATCAGTAAATATTGTGCTGGGCAACCTGCAGGTGTTTCCATGCTTTTGGAGCCAACATAGTATGCCCACAATTCACTAACCGTAACATATGTCTTTGGACTGTGGGAGGAAATTGGAGCACACAGTGGAAACCCATGTGATCACAGGCAGAATGTATAATCTCCTTACAGGCAGCCGCAGGAATTGACCTACTGGCTGGCATTGTGAATCGAGTGCTAACAACAATGGTACCATGCCACCTATCTATCTTCTGAGCTGCTTGATCAACCAAATGTGGAGTCCTCCCTCAATTCTAAAATGGGTGGCAACAAGTTCTCTTCCTGCCCTTGACCTTGATGCTAGCTAGTGATCCTTGACAGCAACTTGAATTTCCTTTCATTTTGAATAATTATTGATATCATTCAAGTGGCCAAATATTCACAACTTTTCATGTGCAGGAATTTTTCCTCATCTCAGTTCTAAATAAGAAATCCAAAATTGTGTGTTTATAACCCTGACAGCTAGATTCTCAAGACAGACATTCAACTTCTCAATATCTATTGTCAAATCTTCTTAAAATATACAGGTTAAAAAAAATGAAAAGTACAAATAAGGGTCCATCCTAAACATGCTACATAGTCATACCACACAAATAAGTTCTTTCATTCTGGGGAATTATCTCCAAATCAAGTCCTTCCTTTGACAGGGATCAAAACTAAAGAGGGCAGTTAAAATTAGGTAGGAATATAGTGAGGAAGCTCGGTTGATCCAGGAATTTGTTATAAATTAACAAGTTCAGATAAATATGGGCTGTTAAAGGGTAATATAATGCAATAGGTTAATGGCCTGGGAGAATTCAAAAAGCATCATGGAATAGAGGAGTATTTTAGCTGATGGGCAAGACCATTGAAATTACAGGTGAATGTTGGACATACCGAAATCAACACTAATCGATTCGAATTATGAGAATTTCTGTAAAGGAGGTTTAATGTATGGTATTTGGGATTCTGCAGGCCAATACAAAATACTCGTAGTATTAATTTACTTCAATTCAAAATGCTTCAAAGAGTTTGTACAAAGAATATGACTAATTCAGAAACAAAATGACTAACTTCAGTAATTCTGGAAAGATCTGATGTTTTGTAACTCTATCAATATAATTTCTTCCTGAAAAGCAATATATTCATCTTCACAAGAGCTGTATATCAGTGTTGCCATCTACTGTTTCAGAGGCATATAACATAAAGGTCATACTTAGCTAGAATTTTTAGGTTGAAAGCTGGTCCGCTGACACTGATCACAGGAGTCCTCTACTCTTGATTTATCCGCAGTTAGCTCATTAGTGGTAAAAGAGGTACAAAGTAAATCTACATTTAGTGATACATCTTAAATCTTAGTACCCTTTCGAGACAGTTCACTTACATACTTTGCTCACTGATCTAGTGATATCTGAAACTATGGACAATCCTGGACATCCAGCTGGATCTGCCCATGCTGGCTCAGAGATGATACACGCTCAATTCAGCACATTTGTGTGGCCTCTGTGTTCTTCCTCTTCATGAACGAACTCTTGCTCTTCTGTCTGCTTGGTCATTGGCTTCTGACCTTTTCAGGATAAGGTGCTACCAGCACGAATGATTTTGAAAAGTGCATTGACATTATTATTTTTTATGGCATCTCTGCATGCAGAGACCACCTGAGTCTTGGGCTTCCCAACTAAAAGACAAGATAGAAAAATAGTCAGAAAATTCAGTGTCATCAATCTACAAAGCTCCATCTTGGGCGGTAGCTTACAAAGAACCCAGGACATTTTCAGGGAGCGGTGTCTCAAAAAGCCAGCGTCCATTACTAAAGACCTCCAGCACCCAGGGCATGCCCTTTTCTCACTGTTACTATCAGGTAGGAGATACAGAAGCCTGAAGGCACACACTCAGCAATTCAGGAACAGCTTCTTCCCCTCTGCCATCCGATTCTTGAATGGACTTTGAAGCTTCGGACACTACCTCACTTTTTAAAAAATATACAGTATTGCAGTTTTTGCAAATTTTTAATAACTTATTCAATATACATAATTGATTTACTTGTTTATTATGTTTTATTTTTATTATTTTTTCTCTCTGCTAGATTATGTACTGCATTGAACTGCTGCTAAGTTAACAAATTTCATGTCACATGCCAGTGATAATAAACCTGATTCTGATTAATTGTAACCAATTTAATAATTTCACAGAAAAGAGTCCAAGGATTTTAAAAAAATTATACAGAGGCATCAGTGGAAAGTCTAGCATTTTTGTCTGATCTTATTTACTTATCATCAAAGGGATAATATGGTGGTATTCGTACTGTTGAACTATTCTGGTTAAGGCACTCTCACAGTGTTCCAGGATTTGAAGCCAACAATATTGGAGGAACATTCATCTATTTCCAAGTTAGGATTGTGTGATATGAAACCCGGTGATGTTTCTGAGCCCTAGGTGGTATCGATCATGAATTTCAGGGGTACTACTGAAGCAGTTTTAAAATTTTTCATCTGAAAAGCAAAATTAACAGCCACCTTCTTTAACTCCCTCAATACCTTCTCCATCTTCATGTCAAACACAAGTATGGACTTCTCAGTCACTGATAATGACATAAACTGCTCTGCTGCATCATATATCCAAAGGTACTTAGAGGTCTGTGATTATATATACAAACCCCTAACATTGATGGTAGACTCATCACTATCAACATCTAGACAATGCACAGAAGTGATTAGGAAGGCTAATAGAATGTTGGGCTATATAATCCATTCAGTGAAGCTTAAGTCTACAGATGTTCTCTTTAAGCTATATAATGCACTTGTGAGGCCACACCTTGAGTACTGTGTACAATTTGGGTCTCCATATTTTTTTGAGGGATGTGAAGGCACTGAGAGAGTTCAGAGAAGGGTGATGAAACTCATTCCAGGTCTGCAGGGTATGAACTTTGAAGAAAGATGGAAAGAATTAAATCTTTCTAGCTTAAGGAGATGTAGAATACGAAGAGACATGATAGAAGTGATCAAAATTATAAGAGATATAAGTAAAGTGGATGTCAGCTGCAACTTCAAAATTAATCCATCAACGAGGACATGGGGCCATAGGTGCAGACTGGTTTAAGGAAGATTTCAGACTAACATCAGAAAGCATTTCTTTACACAGCGAGCTGTGAACACATGGAACAAACTACCTAGTTGTGTAGTTGAGAGTAGTACCTTAGAGACTTTAAAATCTAAACTCGATAGTTATTTCAACACACTATAGCAATTTGATAAACTTTGTTGGGCTGAATGGCCTGTTCTTGTCAAAAAAAAAACTATTGAATGTCCTAATTTGTTTCCATCCTTTTCCCACCAAGGTTCGAACTCCTGCCACCCAGCCAAGTAAGAATCAATCTTTCCACAACTTGCCTCTTGCAGAATCAGAATCAGGTTTATTACCACAGTCATGTGTTGTGAAATCTGTTAACTTAGCAGCAACAGTACAACACAATACATAATATAGGAAAAAAATGACAGTAGGATATCTATGTATATTGAATGGATTAAAAATAGTGCAAAAACAGACATAATATATATTTTAAAAGGGGGAAAAAAGTGAGGTAGTGTTCACCGGTTGAATATCCATTTAGGAATTGTATGGCCGAGGGGAAGAAGCTGTTCCTGAATCGCTGAGTGTGTGCCTTCAAGGCTTCTGTGCCTCATTGCTAATGGTAGCAATGAGAAGAGGCATTCCCCTGGGTGGTGGGAGTCCTTAATAATGGACATCTTCTTTCTGAGGCACCACTCCTTGAAGATGTCTTGGATACTACAGATGCTAACTCCCTTTCCACCAATGACCAACTTCCAGAGATTCAACGAGCGTTGGGAGCAGACCACTTCGACGAAGTTACTTGCAGGTCAGCGAAGTTTGTATAAAAGGAGAGCTTCATGGGCATTCAGACATTCCAGAGGTCTAATCAGTGTCGGGACCAGAGCACTGCGAATTAAATAAAAGTACAGAAGGGACAAGTGGGGCAGCCATTGTTGGGAATAGGTCAGCGGCGAGAGTAGGAGCATCAGGCTTTGACTTGAAACTTCAACGAGAAGAGACTGAGCTCAAAGAAACAGGTTAGGAGATTTGGTCTTGGTTGCTTATTGTACAGTGCAGGCAGGATTGCAGATATGGCAGTGGAATGCTCCTCCTGTAGGTCTGTTAGTCTGCCTGATGAATACACCTGAGGGAAGCGCAGCCAACTCCAGCTCATGAAAGATCACATTAAAGAGCTGGAATTGAAGTTAGATGAATTTAGGATCATCCGGGAGGCACAGCAATCGATAGATATGACTTTTGAACAGGTGGTTACACCCAGAGTGCAGATGGGTGAACACCGAGAGAGGTAAAGGGAGAAGGAAGTCAGTGTAAGGTCCCCCTGTGGCCATTCTCCTCAGCAACAGGTATACCCCTTTGGATACTTCTGAGGGGGATGACCTAACTGGGCAAGGAAGCAGCAGCCAGACCAATTGCACTGTGGTGGGTTCTGAGACTCAGAAGGGTAGCGTGAAATCAGATGGAACAATAGTCATAGGGGACTCGATAGTTAGGGGGAACAGTTAGGTGATTCCTCGGTAGCAAAAGAGACGCCAGGATAGCCTGTTGCCTCCCGGGTGCTAGGGTCCAGGATTTCTCTGAGCGTTAGCAGGATATTCCTGAAGGGGAGGGTGAGCAGCTGGAGGTCATGAGACATGTAACAAGATGACCCCCTTACTATTGAGTCCCTTATCACAACTGCCCTCCTCTTCCTTTCCCTACCCTTCTGAGCCACAGGGCTGGACTCTGTGCCGGAGGCACGGCCACTGTCGCTTTCCCCGGGTAAGCTGTCCCCCCCAACAGTACTCAAACAGGAGTACCTATTGTTAAGGGGCACAGCCACTGGGGTACTCTCTATTACCTGACTCTTCCCCTTCTCCCTCCTAACCGTGACCCACTTGTCTGCCTCCCGTGGCCCCGGTGTGACCACCTGCCTGTAACTCCTCTCTATCAACTCCTCACTCTTCCTGACCAGACGGAGGTCATCGAGCTGCAGCTCCAGTTCCGTAATGCGGTCCCTTAGGAGCTGCATCTCGATGCACTTGGCGCAGATGTAGACGTCTGGGAGGCTTGGAGACTCCAGGGCCTCCCACATCCGACACCGAGAACAACAAACTGCCCTGATACTCATACTGCCCCTCTCCTCAAATAACAACAGAAAATGAATACCAAACCTTCCTCGCCTCGCCCGTTTCCGCCTAAGCCCGTTGAGCCGAAGCCCTTAAGTCTTCACTTTGCTCCCGGCTCACTCCGCCGCCCGCAAACTCCGCTGCCCGCTGTATGAGGCTCTGTTCCTTTTAAATCTGCCCCGCTGCACTGCCCGACGTCACACGCCTGCGCAGTCCCGTAACAAGGTGGATGAATTGAAAGTGCAGATTGTTATTAATGATTACGATATAGTTGGGATCACAGAGACATGGCTCCAGGGTGACCAAGGATGGGAGCTCAACATTCAGGGATATTCAATATTCAGGAGGGATAGACATGAAAGAAAAGGAGGTGGGGTGGCGTTGCTGGTTAAAGATGAGATTAACGCAATAGAAAGGAAGGACATTAGCCGGGAAGATGAGGAATCGATATGGGTAGAGCTGCATAACACTAAGGGGCAGAAAACGCTGCTGGGAGTTGTGTACAGGCCACCTAACAGTAGTAGTGAGGTCGGAGATGGTATTAAATAGGAAATTAGAAATGTGTGCAATAAAGGAACAGCAGTTATAATGGGTGACTTCAATCTACATGTAGATTGGGTGAACCAAATTGGTAAAGGTGCCGAGGAAGAGGATTTCTTGGAATGTATGCGGGATGGTTTTTTGAACCAACATGTTGAGGAACCAACTAGAGAGCAGGCTATTCTAGACTGGGTTTTGAGCAATGAGGAAGGGTTAATTAGCAATCTTGTGGTGAGAGGCCCCTTGGGTAAGAGTGACCATAATATGGTGGAATTCTTCATTAAGATGGAGAGTGACATAGTTAATTCAGAAACAAAGGTTCTGAACTTAAAGAGGGGTAACTTTGAAGGTACGAGACGTGAATTAGCTAAGATAGACTGGCAAATGACACTTAAAGGATTGACGGCGGATATGCAATGGCAAGCATTTAAAGATCGCATGGATGAACTACAACAATTGTTCATCCCAGTTTGACAAAAGAATAAATCAAGGAAGGTAGTGCACCCGTGGCTGACAAGAGAAATTAGGGATAGTGTCAATTCCAAAGAAGAAGCATACAAATTAGCCAGAAAAAGTGGCTCACCTGAGGACTGGGAGAAATTCAGAGTTCAGCAGAGGAGGACAAAGGGCTTAGTTAGGAAGGGGAAAAAAGATTATGAGAGAAAACTGGCAGGGAACATAAAAACTGACTGTAAAAGCTTTTATAGATATGTAAAAAGGAAAAGACTGGTAAAGACAAATGTAGGTCCCCTACAGACAGAAACAGGTGAATTGATTATGGGGAGCAAGGACATGGCAGACCAATTGAATAATTACTTTGGTTCTGTCTTCACTAAGGAGGACATAAATAATCTTCCAGAAATAGTAGGGGACAGAGGGTCCAGTGAGATGGAGGAACTGAGCAAAATACATGTTAGTATGGAAGTGGTGTTAGGTAAATTGAAGGGATTAAAGGCAGATAAATCCCTAGGGCCAGGTGGTCTGCATCCCAGAGTGCTTAAGGAAGTAGCCCAAGAAATAGTGGATGCATTAGTGATAATTTTTCAAAACTCGTTAGATTCTGGACTAGTTCCTGAGGATTGGAGGGTGGCTAATGTAACCCCACCTTTTAAAAAAGGAGGGAGAGAGAAACCAGGGAATTATAGACTGGTTAGCCCAACGTCGGTGGTGGGGTAACTGCTGGAGTCAGTTATCAAAGATGTGATAACAGCACATTTGGAAAGCGGTGAAATCATTGGATAAAGTCAGCATGGATTTGTGAAAGGAAAATCATGTCTGACAAATCTCACAGAATTTTTTGAGGATGTAACTAGTAGAGTGTATAGGGGAGAACCAGTGGATGTGGTATATTTGGATTTTCAAAAGGCTTTTGACAAGGTCCCACACAGGAGATTAGTGTACAAACTTAAAGCACATGGTATTGGGGGTAAGGTATTGATGTGGATAGAGAATTGGTTAGCAGACGGGAAGCAAAGAGTGGGAATAAACGGGACCTTTTCAGAATGGCAGGCGGTGACTAGTGGGGTGCCGCAAGGCTCAGTGCTCGAACCCCAGTTGTTTACAATATATATTAATGACTTGGATGAGGGAATTAAATGCAGCATCTCCAAGTTTGCGGATGACACGAAGCTGGGTGGCAGTGTTAGCTGTGAGGAGGATGCTAAGAGGATGCAGGGTGAGTTGGATAGGTTGGGTGAGTGGGCAAATTCATGGCAGATGCAATTTAATGTGGATAAATGTGAAGTTATCCACTTTGGTGGCAAAAATAGGAAAACAGATTATTATCTGAATGGTGGCCGATTAGGAAAAGGGGAGGTGCAACGAAACCTGGGTGTCATTATACACCAGTCATTGAAAGTGGGCATGCAGGTACAGCAGGCGGTGAAAAAGGCAAGTGGTATGCTGGCATTCATAGCAAGAAGATTCGAGTACAAGAGCAGGGAGGTACTACTGCAGTTGTACAAGGCCTTGGTGAGACCACACCTGGAGTATTGTGTGCGGTTTTGGTTCCCTAATCTGAGGAAAGACATCCTTGCCATAGAGGGAGTACAGAGAAGGTTCACCAGATTAATTCCTGGGATGGCAGGACTTTCATATGAAGAAAGACTGGATGAACTGGGCTTGTACTCACTGGAATTTAGAAGATTGAGGGGGGATCTGATTGAAACGTATAAAATCCTAAAGGGATTGGACAGGCTAGATGCAGGAAGATTGTTCCCGATGTTGGGGAAGTCCAGAACGAGGAGTCACAGTTTGAGGATAAAGGGGAAGCCTTTTAGGACTGAGATTAGGAAAAACTTCTTCACACAATGAGTGGTGAATCTGTGGAATTCTCTGCCACAGGAAACAGTTGAGGCCAGTTCATTGGCTATATTTAAGAGGGAGTTAGATATGGCCCTTGTGGCTACGGGGATCAGGGGGGAGGGAAGGCTGGTGCAGGGTTCTGAGTTGGATGATCAGCCATGATCATAATAAATGGCGGTGCAGGCTCGAAGGGCCAAATGGCCTACTCCTGCACCTATTTTCTATGTTTCTATGTTGGTACCAATGACATGGCAGGAGAGGGGTAGAGGTCCTGCAGAGTAAATATAGTGAGTTAGGAAGGAGACTGAAGAGCAGGATCTCCAAGGTGGTAATCTCCAGATTACTCCCAGTGCCACGAACCAGTGAAGGTCAGAACAGGAAGATAGCGCAGATGAATGAGTGGCTGAGGAGATGGTGCAGGGGGCAGGGCTTCAAGTTCTTGGATCAATGGAACTTTTTCTGGGGAAGGGGTGACCTGTACAAGTGAGATGGGTTGCACCTGAACTGGAGGGGAACCGACATCCTGGGACGGAGGTTTGCTAATGCTATTGGGGAGAGTTTAAACTAGATTTGCCGGGGGGGGGGGGGGGACCGAAGTGAAGAGGCAGAGGATGGGGTGGTTGACACACAAGTAATGACAGCTTGTAGGGAGTTTGTGAGGAAGGATAGGCAGATGTTAGAACAAAGATGCACTCAGTCAGATGGTTTGAGATGTGTCTATTTTAATGCAAGGAGTATCATAAACAAGGTGGATGAACTTGGAGCATGGATCAATATGTGGAACTATGACGTTGTGGCCATTACAGAGACTTAGATGTCTCAGGAGCAGGAATGGCTGTTGAGCGTGCCAGGCTTTAGACATTTCAAAAAGGACAGGGAAGGAGGCAAAAGAGTTGGGGGAGTGGCACTGCTAATCAGGGATAGTACCACGGCTGCAGAAAAGGAGAAAGTCACAGAGGGATTATCTGCTGAGTCAGTGTGGGTGGAAGTCAGAAACAGGAAGGGGGCAATAACTCTATTGGGTGCTTTTTACAGACCCCCCCCCCCCCCAGGAGTAAAAGAGACATCAAGGAGCAGATAGGGAGGCAGATTCTGGAACAGTGCAATAATAATAATAGGGTTGTTGTGATGGATCATTTTAACTTTCCTAATATTGACTGGCATCTCCTTACAGCAAGGGGTTTAGATGGGGTGGAATTTGTTAGGTGTGTTCAAGAAGGTTTCCTAATGCAATAAGTAGATAAGCCAACTACAGGAGAGGCTGTACTTCATCTGATATTGGGAAATGAACCTAATCAGGTGTCATATCTCTTGGTGAGAGAGCATTTTGGAGGTAGTGATCACAATTCTTATCTTCTTTACCATGGCACTAGAGAGGGGTAGGAGCAGACAATTTGGGAAAACATTTAATTGGGGTAGGAGGAATATGATGCTATTACGCAGGAACCTGGGAACATAAATTGTGAGCAGATGTTCTTAGGGAAATGCACGGCAGAAATGTAGCAAATGTTCAGGAAACATTTGCATGGTGTTTTGCATAGGTATGTTCCATTGAGGCAGGGAAACTATGGTAGGGTTAAAGAACCATGGTGTACAAAAGATGTAGAAAATCTACTTAAGAAGAAGAAATGCTTAGGAAAGGTTCAAAAAACTAGGTGCTGTTACAGCTCTAGAAAATTACAAGGGTGCCAGGTACAGTTCTGGTCACCTCACTACAGGAAGGATGTGGATACTATAGAGAGAGTGCAGAGGAGATTTACAAGGATGTTGCCTGGATTGGAGAGCGTACCTTGTGAGAAAAGGTTGAGTGAACTTAGCCTTTTCTCCTTGGAGCGACGGAGAATGAGAATTGACCTGATAAGAGCTGTATATGATGACGAGAGGTGTATATGATGATGGCATAATTTAAGGTGCTTGGAAGCAATACAAGGGGGTAAGTTTTTCACACAGAGGGTGGTGGGTGTGTGGAATGCACTGCCAGTGACGGTAGTAGAGAGAGATACATTAGGGTCTTTTAAGAGACTCAAATGGATACATGGAGCTTAGGAAAATAGAGGGCTATGCGGTAGGGAAATTCTAGGCAGTTTCTAGTTTATTGATTAGCACTTCAATAATGCAAAATATTTAGATGGGGTGGAATTGATAGATGTGCCCAGTAAGGATTCTTGACACAGTATATGGACAGGCCAACTAGAGTACCACTGGATGTGGTACTTGGCAATCAACCTGGTCAGGTGACAGCTCTTTCAGTGGGTGGGACAGTGACCACAAATCCCTGATCTTTACCATAGCCTTGGACAGAGAAGAAGTAGGCAGTATGGTAAAGCATTTAATTGGGAGAGGGTGAAATATGATGTTATTGGACGGGAACTTGAGAGCATAAATTGGGAATGGATCTATTCAGGGAAATGCACTATGGAAATTTGGAGATTGTTTAGGGAGCACTTCCATGGGATTCCAGATTGATTTGCCCCATTAAGGCAGGGAAAGGATGATAGGGTGATGAAACCATGGTTGACAAGAGATGTGGCACATCTAGGCAAGAAGAAAAAAGCATACATAAGATTTAGGAATCAAGGATCAAACAGGCTATTGACAGTTACTAGGTAGCCAGGAAGGACCTTAGGAGTGGACTTAAGTGAACAAGAAGGGGATGTGAGAAGGCCTTGGTGAGTAGAATTAAGGAAAACCTCAAAGCATTCAACGTACGCAAAGAACAAGTGGATGACTAGAGTCAGGGTAGGACCAATCAGGGATAAAAGAGGAAACATGCCTGGACTTGGAGAAGGCAAGGAAGGTCCTTAATGAATACTTTGCTTCAGTAGTCACCAGTGAGAGAGATCTTGACAAACCTGAGGTCAGTATAGAACAGGTTGATATGCAGGACCATATCAATGTTAAGAAAGACAACGTGCTAGAACCTTGTAAAACTTAGGATAGATAAGTTCCTGGGGCTGGACATGTTAAACCGCAAATTACTACTGGAAGCGAGGGAAAAGATTTCTGCACCTTTAACGACGATCTTTGCATCCTCACTAGCTACAGTAGTGCCATAGGATTGGAGCTTGGCAAATGTTATTCCTTTGTTCAAGAAAGACAACAAAAATAATTCTGGGAATCATAGACCGGTCTTACGTCTGTTGTGGGCAAACTATTGGAGAGGATTCTTAGAGACATTTGGAGAAGCATATTCTTTTTAGATGTAGAAGAAAGCTTTGTGGGGCAGGTCATGCCTCATGATCCTGATTGAATTCTTTGAGGAAGTGACAAAACATATTAATGACAACAGAGCAGTGAATGTGTTGTATGTGGATTTTAGTAAGGCATTACTTGAAATATTCTGAAGATGGAATCTAGTCTCCATCAAAAGTCTCCATTTTCTGACCATCAAGCCATCCTTCCCTCTGGTAAGAGTTCAAAACTCAAGAGGCATTTTAGAACTTGGTGTTGATCCTGAGCTGAGGTTACACTGGCACTGCTAAAACTCTCCGTATCTGATGATGAAACTTAATCCATGGACTTGCTATCAATATCCCTGACCATTTAAATGCAATCCTTCAAGAGTATGGAGTCAAAGAGCAATGCAAATCTGTCGGCCTCAATAAATCCATGCCGACCCAGCTAGCCCCAATTTCCTGTGTTCGACTTATATCCCTTTAAGCCTGGCTTCTCAACGTATCTATCCAAGTGCTTCTTAAACGATATCATTGTACCTGCCACAACAGTTCTTCTGGTTGCTCATTCCATACACTCACCACTCTGTGCATGGAAAAAGCTGCCCCTCAGGTCCCTTTTAAATCTTTCCTCTCTCACCTTAAAAACAATGCGCCCTTGTTTTGGTTTGTCTTCCTTGGTTGTAGAGAAAAGACTGTTTACCATCCATCTTAACCATGCCTCTCATAATTTTAAATTCTCCCATAAGGACACCCCTCATTCTCCTATGTTCCAAGGAATAAAGACTTAGCCTGACCAACATTTGTAGATAAATCAGGCCATCTTGTCCTAACAACGTCCTTGTAAATCTTTCTTGCACTCTCTCCAGTTTAACCACATCTTTTCTATGTTAGGGTGACCAAAACTGCACACAATACTCCAAGCCTTAGCAATTCCTATACAATATAATGTCCCAACTCCTATTCACTCAACACAGTTATTCAATTCTTTATTGAAATGTTTAAAAATGACAAAAATTCATTCTGAACAACACTTAAAACTTCTCACAAGCAATCGCCATTACAGTAAATGTTCAGTCAGTCAATAACAGCACTTTACATACGCTCTGAGCCACTCACTGCCGATCATGCTCTCTGCCTCCTCCATGTGTGTAAACATTTTTGCTCCCTCACCAATTTATTCCTTTTCATCCAGTTAGAGTTACAAAATACACATGGAATAAGATGTTAACTGTCCTGTGCTATCACCAGTGGGATCATCAGTTGATCTGCCACCTGTCTTCAGGAGTTTCGGCCCGCTTATGATCAAGACTCCCTCAAGGTGGTGGGCCAGCAGTGCTAAAGCACCACCTCCCACTGGTGAGCTTAAAAACTTGGCATCTGCCTCTATCAGATTTGTTGGTCACTTCCAACCAACAGATAGACACCTGAAGAGCAGACTATGCAACTACTGAAGGGTTTGCAAAAGATGTATACACTGTCTGACTATCCGCCCCTCTGGACATACTTGGTCCACACCCATGCTGATCCTTTCTCTGCTGCCTCAGCTACAGCCCTGCTGGTTGACTTGATCTCTCTTCTAGTGAAGCCAAGGTCACGCAGCCACTTCTTGGGAGTGAACGCAATAAACCTACGGCAGCCTACTTTGAATGGATAGCATGAGACCTTCCACCCTCTGTCCCTGCACTCTGATCTTAATTCTGCATACTTGGTTAACTTGTGCTCATGGGCTCCATCCATATTGTCTTCCCAGGGGACTGTAAGTTCACCAATAACCACTTCTCTACTTCTCAGACCATACGATTATATCTGGATGCAATGGTGTGAAAGCTATTTGCTCTGGGAAACTGCCTTTCCCTTCCAGGTCAGCCTTGACACACCAATCATTGGCTGAAGAAAGTATGCTTGATTGTGGGCCTGCCCTGTACACCCTTGACTTGGAGCCTTCTTTCACAAATGATATGTGATGTTCTGTGCAGCATGGGGCATGAGATAAGTTGTGCTGCAGCACTCTCTGCTCAACTGCTTCTGTTACAACTTTGAGAATGTTGTTATGTCTCCAAGTGTACATGCCGCTGGAAAGATTGACTCTGCATGCACTCAAGATATGTTGAAGTGTTCCCTTCTCGCCACAAGCAGCACACCTATCTGTCTTATCTTCATACCAGGTGCTGAGGTTGGCAGGTGTTGGGAGCAGATCGTACGCTGCTCTGCATAGAAAAGAAATGCGGAGCGGTTCCATCTGCCACAGAACATTCCAAGATAGATGTCGTTGTTCAACACTTTCCCACCGTGTCCAAGCCCCTTGTTTGGGCAGGCCAGCTGTTTTAGTTAACCTCTTCTCCTCTTCTACCTCTCGTATTTCTTGTGTTACAAGCTCACGGCGCTCCTTACCTGTAGAAGATGACCACTACTTGTGGGTTGTCCATCCAAGTCCCTGGCCGCCTAGCTGGATAGCCCCAACTGTCTCCTTGTGCTTCAATCTGGACTCTGCCTCATAACTGCTACACGGGCTGACCACTTCCTGCCTGATCTCACATCCGGCTGGGTGTTCTTGATGACGGGGTCTTTTGGAGTCTCGAAGCATCAAGAATGATCTTACCTTGGCTACCTTGACCTCCTCAACAAGGGATAATATCTGAAGAACAACCTGCAACTTCCAGTGAGGGTAGTACATCGAAGATGTCTAGGAAAAGCATTAGCGTGGCTGTGAAACTGCAAGTGATATGGCATTCGAAAGCTGGTGAGCGTCAGGTTGATGTTAAAGGGTTCCTGCATTCTCATAGTGAAAGCCTTAATGACGAAGAGCTATGAGAATTGGCAGAGCAACGCATTCTGGGTGAATCTGACGACATGGATGAAGAGGAAACATCAGCAAGAAACCTCAGCACAAAATCCCTCAGCACTAGCATCACCACGATCACACAAATCATGGACCAGTCATCGATAATGACCCTGACTGGGAGCAAAGCAATAAGGCAAACAGAGGAGTTCTCAGCATGATTTCCTGCTTCCGAGAACTGCTTCATGAGAGGAAACTTAAGAAAAGGCACTCAGATCTCGACACTTACTTGAAGAAGAAGCCAAAGTTAGAGGAGGACCCCCAGCCTGCTGCCTCCTCTAAGGTGTAACCACCAACCGCTTCCCTCTGCTGCTGCTGCGATGTGTTGCTGCTCCTCTGATGTTCAGGTTAGGCCTATTTGCATGTTTGTTACTCAATGAATTATTGTTTATATATAACATATCATATATCTCAGGTTTGATTTTTTTTTTTAAATCAGGCACACATGTCCATTTACATAATGTTATAATGACCCTGCATAGCACTGATTTATATAGCACTCCACCTCCAAGGAACACATCCTCAGCGTTAATCAGGGTCTGAGTGTACTCAGCACCCTAACTGATGAAGAATTGCGTGCTCAGTGTCTTGTTTATCCATCAGTTATTTTTATGATCACGTCAAAGACAAAGTCAAATTTATTATCAAAGTACTTAATAATCAAAGTATGTCACTATATACCACCTTGAGATTTATTCACTGTAAACCTCATCGTACCATGCTCTAACCCACCTCGTAGGTGTCCAGCCCTCTGGATCGCCTGATTTACTGCTCGTAGACAGCTTAGAAGCTCTGTGTGATTGTTACAGCGAATCTTGTAACCATTTATCAAATCTCGATTTAAGTCATTTAGTTCCATGTATCCCTTCTTCATGTTCGTCCTAAATGGAGAAAAGAGAAAAAGATTATGAAAATAACGTGTTTCAGAATTGAAAAGGATCAGCATGATTTGAAAGGCATTCTCCTTTGGTTATTTCTAAGAAAGCTCACTCTTTCCTTTCTTCTTTCTATCCTCAATAATTTTTCCTCTTGCTTTGTATTCTGATTCCATGTCCTCATTTTTTAAAATGTTGAATACACTGAATTCAATTTCCCTCTGCGACCCTTAGATTGTACGATCTGCACATTACCCATGTCAGGGATTAATAATTTAGTAAAGGGCATCTCATTACACTTCTGGAGCATGGACATTAACCGGTGTGGCTGCCTTTACTACCCTTTTTGAACCCTTGCTGCTGTTTGGTGAAAATATACTGTAAGTGGTATTAAGTAGGGTGTACCACATTCCAGAATTTGGACAAAACAGCAAGCACTCTAGAATAAAGCGAAACAAAAGGCTGGCATATTTCTGTGACACTGGGGTATAACTGATCAGCAGTTAAGGTAGATATTTATGTCATAAACAAATTGAAGAAATAAAGGGTCTGATGGGATAAATAATTCTGATCATGGGGAAATTACTAGGTGGGATTCCCCATATCAAATCGTTGTTTCTTTTCATCCCTATGTAAAAACAAATTTCAAACAATATGAATGTAGGGAAATGAGTACAGTGGAAAACATTATTTGTTTTAGGAATTTAATTAGGTAATCTGTTTAAAGAAAAAAGCAATTGCAGATTCAATTTAATTCTCCCAAATGTAAAGAAATATTTAGTGTGCATAAAGTACTGACAGAATCATGTAATGAAGCATGTCGCAGAAGAGTCCTGAGCAGCAACAGATTTGCCACTTTATTGTTAAGTAAAGGTTTGAACAATGAATTAAGGATGATGATACAAACCCAGAACATAGACAAATCAGTTTACCAAAGTTGAAACGTCGAAATATATACAGCACATATACAGTCTATTTTTCTCTCATATTATTTGAAGAAATTAAGGAGAATGAAATGATTAAAAATGATTCATAGTGTAAAGGGTAAAAGATTAAGAAACTCAAATGCTGAAATTTCGATTTCCATTTATATAGTGCCTTTAACAGAGGATTGTTCCACAATTCAATGGCTCAAATGCTTTTTGACTTTCATACTTGATCAAAAACAACTCTTATTTTAAGTGTTTCCTGTTCCTGCAGGAATGGCTAGGATAAAGGGAATATCTCTTACTCGGTGAGGCAGAAATGGCTAGGATAAAGGGAATATCTCTTACTCAGTGAGGCAGGGTTGCGCAGATGATCTCAATGTTTGCAGCATATGTCCTTTGGCCTATGATTCTGTACCATCTCTAAGATCAATCAAACCATTCCCTCTTACATAGCCCTCCATTTTTTTGTATCATCCCTGTGCCTATTTAAGAGTCTCTTAAATGTTCCTAATTAATCTGCCTCCACCAATACCTTTGACAGGACATTCCATACATGTACTATCCTCTGTACAAAAAAAATTTAACTCTAACATCCTCTCGCCCCCATACCTTCCATCAATTAACTTAAAATTATACTCCCTTGCAATGGCTATTTTCACCCTGGGATAAGTATCTAGCATCCAATCAATCTATACCTCTTACCATCTTGTACACCTCTGTCAAATCACCTGTCATCCTTCTTTGCTCCAAAGTTCACTCAACCTATCCTCATAAAACATGCTCTCCATTCCAGGCAGCATATAGGTAAATCTCCTCTGTACCTCCCTAAAGCTCCCACATCCTTCCTACAATGATGAAACCAGAACTGAACACAATATGCCAAAAAGTCTTACGAGGGCTTATATAGCTCCATCATTACCTTAGGCTCTTGAACTCAATCCCACGACTAATGCATGCCAACACACCTAATGCCTCTTAACAATCCTATTAACTTACAATCAACTTTTAGGGATCTATGGACATGCATCCCAAAAATCTTTTCTTCCTCCACATTCAGAATTCTGCATTAAGTCTGAATTCTGGATTCAAATTCAACCTATCAAAGTGAATCATTTACACTTTTCTGGGTTGTACTCCATCTGCTACTTCTCAGCACAGTTCTGCATCTTATCAATGTCCCATTATAAACTACACTATCCATGAAACCACCAACTTTCATGTCACCTACAAAGTTATTAACCCACCATTCCACTTCTTCATCCAAGCCATTTATAAAAATCACAAAGTGAAGAGGTCCCAAAACAGATTCCTGTGGAATACCATTGGTTACCATCCTTCAGGTAGAGTACACTCCATCTACAACCACCTTCTGCCCTCGATGGACAAGACAATACTGTAACCACGCGGTCAAGTTTCACTAGATCCCATGCCTCCTGACTTTCAGAATGAATCTACTATGGGGAACTTAATCAAATGCCTTATCAAATTCCATAAACACCACATCCACTGCTTTAATTTCAGTATGCTTTGTCACATCCTCATACAGCTTGATCAGGCTCGTGAGGCATGACCTGACCCTCACAAAGGCATGCTGACTATCCCTAATTTGACTAAACTTCTCAAAATGCTCTTCAATAATTTGTCCACAACTGAAGAAAGACTCACTGATCTACAATCCCTAGGGTTATCTGTGCTTCCGTTCATGAACAAAGAAATAACACCTGCCCCCCCACCTCCACAATCATCTGCTACTGCTCCTAGGACCAGTAAGGATCATCACTAAAGCAGCAGCAATCACTCCCCTTGCTTGCCATAGTAACCTGGGATGTATCACATCTGGCCCCAGGGACCTACCAATCCTAAAGTTTTTCAAAAAATTCAACACATCCTCTTTCTTAACATTGACAAGTTCCAACATATCAGTCTGTTTTGCACTCTCCTCATAATCATCAAGGTCCCTCTCACTGATGAATTCTGAAGCAAAGTATTCATTAGCAACCTGCCCTACCTTCTCTACCTCTCTTCTATCCCTGATTGGTCCTACCCTCACTCTAGTCAAATTCCTGATCTTCACATAGGTGTAGGACGCTTTGGTGTTTTCTTTAATCCGACTCAAACTCTTCTAGCTCACCTGTCCATTTTTAAGCTCCTTCCTGGCTACCTTACAACTCTCAAAACCCCTAACTGACCCTTGCTTCCTACAGTATGTTTCCTTCTTTTTCTTGACCAGGTGTTCCACACCTCTGTCAACCAGGCAACCGCGTATGGCACTTGTTCCACTTGCAAGGATAAGTAACAGAGGGAGACCAACCTGATGATATGAACATCGATTTCTCAAGCTTCCAATAACTGCCTCTTCACTATTCCCCATTCGCATTTCCCCTTCTCACCTCATCTCCTTACCTGCCCATCACCTCCTTCTGGTGCTCCTCCCCCTACCTTTTCTTCCATGGTCTTCTAGCCTCTCCTATCAGATTCCCCCTTCTTCAGCCCTTTATCTCTTTCACCAATCATCTTCTCAGCTTCTTACCTCACCCCTCCCCCTCTCCTGCTTTCACCTATCACCGGCATGTGACATGAAGTTTATTAACTTCAGCAGCAGCAGTTCAATGCAATACATAATATAGAAGAGAAAAATAAATAAATAAAATAATAATAATTTTAAAAATCGATTACAGTACACATATATTGAATAGATTAAAAATGTGCAAAAAACAGAAATACTGTATATTAAAAAAGTGAGGTAGTGTTCACGGGTTCAATGTCCACTTAGGAATCAGATAGCAGAGGGGAAGAAGCTGTTCCTGAATCACTGAGTGTGTGCCTTCAGGCTTCTGTACCTCCTACCTGATGGTAACAGTGAGAAAAAGGCATGCCCTGAGTGCTGGAGGTCCTTAATAATGGACGCTGCTCTGAGACACCACTCCCTGAAGATGTCCTGGGTACTTTGTAAGCTAGTACCCAAGAAGGAGCTGACTAGATTTATATCCCTCTGCAGCTCTTTTCGGTCCTGTGCAGTAGCACCCCCCTCCCCCACCAGACAGTGATGCAGCCTGTCAGAATGCTCTCCACAGTTCATCTATATAACTTTTTGAGTGTATTTGTTGACATGCCAAATCTCTTCAAACTCCTAATGAAGTATAGCCGCCATCTTGCCTTCTTTATAACTGCATCGATATGTTGGGACCAGGTTAGATCCTCAGAGATCTTGACACCCAGGAACTTGAAGCTGCTCCCCTCTCCACTTCTGATCCCTCCATGAGGACTGCTATGTGTTCCTTCATCTTACCTTTCCTGAAGTCCACAATCAGCTCTTTCGTCTTACTGACGTTGAGTGCCAGGTTGTTGCTGTGGCACCACTCCACTAGTTGGCATATCTCACTCCAGTGTACGGCCTCTCGTCGCTACCTGAGATTCTACCAACAGTGGTTGCATCATCAGCAAATTTATAGATGGTATTTGAGCTATGCCTAGCCACACAGACATGTGTATATACAGAGTAGAGCAGTGGGCTAAGCACACACCCCTGAGGTGCACTAGTGTTGATCGTCAATGAGGAGGATCTGTTATCATCAACCTGCACAGACTGTAGTCTTCCAGTTAGGAAGCTGAGGATCTAACTGCAGAGGGAGGTACAGAGGCCTAGGTTCCGCAACTTCTTAATCAGGATTATGGGAATTATGGTATTAAATGCTGAGCTACAGTCGATGAACAGCATCCTGACATAGGTGTTTATGCTGTCCAGAGATTGCGTCTGCCGTTGACCTATTGTGGCGATAGGCAAATTGCAATGGATCCAGGTCCTTGCTGAGGCAGGAGTTCAGTCTAGTCATGACCAACCTCTCAAAGCATTTCATCACTGTCGATGTGAGTGCTAGCGGGTGATAAGTCATTAAGGCATTATTCTTCTTAGGCACTGGTATAATTGCTGCCTTTTTGAAGCAAGTGGGAAATTCTGCCCATAGCAGTGAGAGGTTGAAAATGTCCTTTAATACTCCCGCTAGTTGGTTGGCACAAGTTTTCAGAGCCTTATCAGGTACTCTATCAGGACCTTCTGCCTTGCGAGGGTTCTCTCTCTTTAAAGACAGCCTAACATCGGCCTCTGAGACAGAGATCACAGGGTCATCAGGTGCAGCAGGGATCTCCACAGCTGTAGTTATATTCTCCCTTTCAAAGTGGGCATAAGAGGCATTGAGTTCATCTGATAGTGAAGCATCGCTGCCATTCATGCTATTGGGTTTCGCTTTGTAGGAAGTAATAGACATAGACATAGAAAATAGGTACAGGAGTAGGCCATTCGGCCCTTCGAGCCTGCACCGCCATTTATTATGATCATGGCTGATCATCCAACTCAGAACCCCGCCCCAGCCTTCCCTCCATACCCCCTGATCCCCGTAGCCACAAGGGCCATGTAAACCCTGCCAGAGTTGCTGTGCATCCAATGTTGCCTCCAACCTTGTTCGAAATTGTCTCTTCGCCCTTGAAATAGCCCTCTGCATATTATACCCGGTTTTCTGGTACAGGCCTGGGTCACCAGACTTGAATGTCACAGATCTAGCCTTCAGCAGACGACGTACGTACTGGTACGTCCACAGCTTTTGGTTTGAGAATGTACAGTAAGTCTTTGTAGGCAATGAAGTCAGTAACAACTGCAGCATACTCATCCAGTTTTGAAGATGATTCCCAGAATACAGTCCAGTCTACTGATTCAAAGCAGTCCTGTAGGTTCTCCTTGCTTCCCTTATCCATACCTTCTTGGTCCTCACTACTGGTGCTGCAGTCTTCAGTCTCTGCCTATACTCAGGGAGTAGAAGTACAGCCAGGTGATCAGACTTCCCAAAGCGAGGGCGTGGAATAGCACGGTAAGCATTCTTGATGGTGGTATAGCAATGGTCCAGTGTGTTGTTTCCTCTGGTATTGCAAGTGATCTATTGATGGTAGTTGCTTAGTGATTTTTTTCAGACTGGCCTGGCTAAAATCTCCCAAAACGACGGTGAAGGCATTAGGATGTGCTGTTTTGTGCATGTTAGTCCCATTGCTCAGATCATCTAAAGCCTGATTGACATTGGCCTGAGGTGGAATGTATATTGCTACCAGATTTCCAGCATATGCAGATTTGCTCATCTTTGTGTTACATTCATTGTGTTTCCTTCCATAGATGTTGCCTGACCCACTGATCATTTTCACTAATTTCTGTCTTGATTTCAGACTTCCAGCATCTAAAATGTTCTTCAGCTGCTTCTTCACAGGGATGACTTAATGATTGAATAATGCTCAGCTCTTTTTACCTCCTCAAAAAAAAAGTAACTTAGGGCTGCATGTAGGGTAACATTAGCAGAGAAGTAAACTCCAGAGATTCTGCAGACACAAAATGCTAGAGGAATTCTACAGGTCTGGCAGCATCCATGAAGGTTTATATACATTTTAGGCCAAGACTCTTCATCAGGACAGAGAAGAATTTAGCAGAGGAGTTTCATGTCACAAAACTGCATTACCACCTTGCCTTTACATGAAATGGCATGACCTTGTATTTCTCATAGTGACAATCTGGATCACCATCACTGAGCAGAAACTTGATTGGATCAGCTTCAGAAATCCTGTGGACAGAGAGCAGATCCAATGCTGAGTGTCAGAAAGCCCTAACCAGGAGTGTAGTGGAATATTCTGTTCAGCCAGAGGCAGCGGGTGATAACAGAAGGATTACTTGACTGACATTCCATTTACCACCTGAAACATTTGCTCCATCATAATGTATAATTCACAGGATGCTCTGAACAACTTGCCAAGGTTTCTTCCATGTTGGGTAAATGGGATCAGTACCTTCTGTTATCTACCCCATAATGGGTTAAAGAACCAGCAGAAATGGAAAACATCTGGAGTCCGGTATTGTTGTTAACTAAAGCTAGTTTATTAGTAACTACGTGAATAAAGTAATATAAAATCAGATAAGTCAAACAGGTTAGCAGAGATTATGCACATATATAGGTGTGGAAATATAAAACCCAAGCTTCTTCAAGCTTAGGTGGTAAGGGATAACAGTCTTAGGGTAGAATGTAAGATAGTTCAGTTCAGATGCACGGTGGTGGCCACAGGATATTCAAACAGAATCCATGTATGGATTATCACCAACAGTAGTTTATCACTGAGGTACCGTCTTCAAGTGGGAAAACTATCAACCCAGGCAAGGATTATCACACACAGGTAGTTTCCACACAAGGTTACCCCAAACACACAACTGTGATAGCCACTTATCCAGTTCCACAATATAAGAAATAACTCCAACAGTGATTTGCCACAGGGGTGCTTTTCTTCAGTGAACTACCACACCCAGACAAGGGTAAATACACACATGGTATTCTCAAAGGTTTTCCCCTCACCAGAGACCCACTCCTGTGGATTAACTAAGTGACAGTCACACCTTCGTATTCGAATAGAACTCAAACTCACCGTTATGGGCTACTTAGGAAATAGTCCAAACAGTGACCTCTTTGTCACTAGGTTTCCTCTGTTTCAAACTTTCCTCTCCCCTCCGCAAACTTCTTCTATTTGCAGTACTTGTAAGAGTCATTTATCAATACTCTGGATCGATCTCAACTCACCCCTTTCCAGGTTACTGAAAGTTTAAACCAGGATCTCACTCACATTGATCTTTCATTGATCGAATCCATCTCGACTCTGAGCATGTGTTTCTCTGTGTCTGTAACTGTTCTTGTAGAAAATAAATATGTTGCAGAGAAACCATAATATTGATTGTCATCAAATAACTCCACCTCTCTCTCTCTCTCTGGAGCAGCTCAAACAGTAGCCAAAAGTCAGTCTCATTCCCCCAACGTTTTAAAGTGACAGTCCACAGAAAATATGAACCCTAGGGGTACATAGCACTTCAAATTGCCCTCCAACTCATACAGCATACTGTTTCAGAAGCTGTTACAGTCTCTCTAACCACAGGGACTGTAACAGCTTAGGATAACAGCTGAATAGAACTACTTGGGAAAACAATGGCTCCTCACATTCCAGCTGCTAGAGGTGCAGGGATATTGTTTCCAGCAATTTACCAAGGACAGGTGGCCAAGGCATAAGCAGGTGAATGTGGTAAGCTACCGGTGATCATCTCGGGTGCAAAAGCAGACAATAGTGGCAAAGTTTGGGAATGCCTGCACCAGCAGTGCAGCTTTTGATTGGCTGTGAAGAAGCATATTTGAAGTTCAACATGCCCAGTCAGAGATGAGCCCTATCCTCCAAAAATTCTGACGGCACTGACCACCAACAGCAGGCATGTAAAGGTTCAACACTGTAGAAAATTCTCCAAAAGTGACAAAAAGGGACAAGTGATCCAGCATTAGCTTCCCACTTGAGCCAAACTCCCGAATGCCCTGATTACAACCCACTGGCTCTGTTGGGTTGGCTACATTGCTCACAAGACTGATACCAGACTTTCTGTTCTATGCTGTCACAGGAAGACATTACGCAACAAACAAGAATTCCACATGTTCACCACGCTCTAGCTAAAGAAATTCCTCCACATCTCCATTCTTAAAGGACACCCCTCTATTCTGAGGCTGTGTCCTTTGGTCTTAGACTCTCCCACCATAGGAAACATCCTCTCCATATCCACACTATCAAGGGCTTTCACCATTCGATAGGTTTCAATGAGGTCACCCCTCATTCTTCTGAATTCTAGTGAATACAGGCCCAGAGCCATCAAACGCTCTTCATATGAGAAGCCATTCAATCCTACAATCATTGGAATCCAAATAATATGAAAAGCTCTAAGCTCAGATGCTGGAAATCTGAAATTAAAATGGAAAATGGAAAATTCAACAAGTCAGGCAGAATGTATAAGGGTGGGGGTGAAAGACAGTTAACATTTTTGGTTGATAATCTTTCAATCGATGAACTATTATGCAGGACCGCAGCATCCAGTACTTACATGTCACCCATTAGACGTGCATCTTCTGCCCGAATCAACAAGCTACGGACCAGGTTAGAGTGATCGGCCATCTCAGCAGTGAGTTTTTGATGCACGGAATGATAACCATCCACCTGTTCGAAATGAAGCAGTTCAAATCAGCATATCTGTGCAAACAAATACTCAATAGGTTTACTACTGCAATGAGATACAATTTGATTAGAAGCAATGCATCTCTACTACAAGAAGTACATTGAATTAAAATTAGAACCATCAAACACTGATTTCCCCTTTCTCAATTGGCATTTAACGTCTATCTGGTTGACCAGTATTACGTGTACATGTAGTGAGTTTTAGTGTTGTGTATCATATTGCAGAAAAAATAACCTTCATCATCTGTCTAAAGTGAAAATAAAATCAAAAAATGCAAGTGCGAATTAATGTAAAGCATGACAGTCAGCACGGGGGAAACAGAGTCATCAGCAAGCAAAGTGCAAACAGCGTTCCTGCAGCATTTCAGTGCATGATCACAGCTCTGGGATGGAGTTAGTGTGTTCGGGACTGAGGGAGGAAGAGGTGTTAGAAGATGAAAAAAGTGGATAAATGTAATAGGAAAACATTAAAACAAAGTAAATGTTAATAAATTTCAGGTATGCCAAAAAATGAAACAAAATGCTGGTAATGCTCAGCAGGTTAGGCAGCAACTGTGGAGCAAGAAATAGTTATCATTTCCCGTTGGAATGATCCTAGGTAATCTTTAAATTCTTACTTGCCATGTGGGACCACTTGTACCCTTTAAGAGTATATATATTTGTCAAAAACTATGCATTTCTTCATTAAAATAATGTAATTAGATTGTACATTTTTATTTCGGTTTGTGCCATTTCTGTATGAATACAACCATTCCGCTGAAGAACCTTCAATTTTATCCGTTCATCTGTTTTTCTTACCCTGGCTCTAACTAGAGGCATGTTACCATTTTTTTAAAATTCTCTCCCTTGTTGATGTTCTTCTGATTATTATTATTTATTTCACTATCCTATATCTTATCCTTTCTCATTAACTTTCTTAAATTCCCTTCAGCTGAACACACCCCTTTGGATGTTTAGTTTATGGCTTAATTTACAGCCGAAGCCATTAGATTTGCAAGAAACAGCTTGTTTAAGGAAAGCCATCCCAATGGAGCAGAACCCTTTTCCTACAGTACTGGTGGCTGTGCCATGTGAGCTGATATTGTTCTGTCCCACAGCAGTCTCTAACTCCCTGCCTATCTAGCATATATATTACTTTCCATTGATGCTGCCTGACTTGCTGAGTTTCTCAGGCATTTTGAGAGCATTTCAACCTCTCTTCCTGTAGGGTACAGTCTTTCATTGATTCTACTGTGTTATGCCTGCAAGAAAATGAATTTGATGATTATATATGGTAACATAAACAGTATGTACTGTGCTAATAAATTTACTTTGAACTGTGAACAAAAGACAACAGAATAACGAATGTTGGAGAGTGAAAAAGAAAGATCTGCTGATGCTGGAAGTCTGAAAAACAGAAATCAGTAGGTCAGGCAGCATCTATGAAAAGAGTATGAGTCAGCATTTCAAATCAACGTTTCAAGAAGTGAAAAAACAAATATAGTACGTGTTTAAATTGCAGAGGAGGAGGAGGGGTGGAGAGTACTGTAGGAGCATCTGAAACAAGTTGAGGATCAAGAAAGAATGACAATAAAGGTGGCAGTGGTGCCACTGGGAATGGATGGTGAAGGCTTATTAATCTCAGTGACATTTCACTCAATGGCTACTTTATTATATACACCTGTATACCTGCTCATTTATGCAAATATCCACAACCAATCATGTGGCAGGAACTCAATGCATAAAAGCATACAGATATGGACAACAGATTCAGTTGTTGTTCAGACCAAGCATCAGAAAGGGAAAGAAATGTTATGGAAGTGACTTTGAAGTGGAATGATTGTTGGTACAGACCGTGTAGTGTGAGTATCTCAGAAACTGCTGATCTCCTAGGGTTTTTGCACACAGCAGTCGCCAGAGTTTACAGAGTGGGGGAAAAATACATCTGGTGAGCAAAAACACCTTAATGAAAGGTCAGTGGAGAATGGTTCAAGCTGACAGGAAAGCGACAGTAACTGAAGTAAGCAAGCCTTTTATAACAGTGGTGTGCAGAAGAGCATCTCTGAACACACAACACATTGAACCTCAATGGGCTACAGCAGCAGAAGACCACATGGGGTTGAAGAGTATACCTAATATAGTAGTCACTGAGTGCAGAAACTAATGACAATAGCATTGCACTGACTTTGTCTTTAACACATTTTCTTGCTGCAGTGCAGCACCTCACTTCCAACAAATGTCCAAGGGAGTGTAGTCAATCTTCAGAAATCATAGGAATCTACTGAACCTTTGATGATACCTTTCAAAGCCATAATGATTCCAAACCAAGGTCACTCTAATCTCTGTGGCTGAGCTACAATATACATTTGCACACACTAGCAGGCTAAGCTCCAACTCATTTATTGATGCACAAGAAAATGGGTCTTAATAGTCAATTCTCCTTTCCCAACCTGTCACTATTATAGAATATCAACAACCCCAAACAATAGTGATTTTCAGCATGGAGGACAGCTTGAGCAGGTACCTCAAAAAATGAGATACAACCTAATCAAAATAAAGTATGTACGACTCTAGGGTGGAGTGAGAGGCTAGTTGCTGAAAGACTGATTACTTGGTAGCCCGACCAATCACAGACATCCCACCCTGCAAAAACTCATTTCAGGGAGGTAGCAGCCCCACCCCCTGCAACCCCATACCACCCCCCCCCACCCCCGGTTGACCTCCAAGGGTGTATGTAATACTTTTTTTAGTGACTTTGTCTAATCTGAAAACCAAGTTGGGTATATGCAGAAAATGTGACATTACAATATGTACATACATTATATTATTATGTTTATTCTATTACAACTTTAAGCAAGTCTACAGCGAGTTTGGCGTCATCACATAGGACATCAATAGAGTAGCTCCTTAGCAGCCAGCCAGCTAGTTTAAACAACGTTAGCTACGCTAATGAAAGAATGACACCTGTTAAACTCACCTCAACATGTCTTTTACATTTTAACCCACCATGGGCAATAGAAAAGTCACTGTTGCAAACAGTGCAGAGAGCAACACTGTCATTATTTTTGAGGTCTACTGTAAAGCCCGCCCACAAAGAAAACTGATAGGTCTCTCTTCGTGCTAAGTAGACTTATCAGGATGCTCCCTCTCACTCTCCCAAAAATCGATTTGCGGGATATTGTATATAACTTCCGGGCATCAGGGAGCCACTATCAATATGCGGGAGACTCCCAGAACTTCCGGCAGAGGTGAGATGTCTGCGATCATAATAAAGTATGTATGACTCTGGCATGGAGTGAGAGGGGATTTGCTGAAAGACCTGGTAACCTGACCTGAGGAATATTTCCAGCATTTTCTGCTTTTATGTTTAAGATGGAAAATACCTTTATAAAGCTATAGAGTTGATACCCGATATATGCATTTCCTCTGTAGATAAGCAAACACACTATGACTGTGATTTCTAGAGACCTCCAGCTCAGATTACTACTACTAACAGCAGGAGAAAGAAACACCTGTTTTATTAATTCTAACATATTTTTAATATAAGCAGCCTCTTTGGTTCCCTCCTGTAATCTCATACGTTGAATAGAAATGAAATAAACTTTCATGGACATGTTAATGAACTGACTCATGTTCAAACACTGATAATTGGCATACATAATTGTGAGACTTGCTAGATGAGTAACACATACCTGGACAAGCACTTGGCGCAGTTCTTCAAAGTAGGCAGGGAAGTCTGCTTCTACTTGGAGGTCTTCAATAGCTAGAAATGACGTCAAGGACTGGATTATTTCACCAGCAAGGTCAATGTCTTCTGTTCTAATGGCAACCTGTAGGAAAAATTAACTACAGAAGTAATCAAAAACATGACAGCAGGGAAATCCTTTTACAGCAGGCTTTAATTTATAACACTAAGGAAATTTAGCTGGATGCATAGAATTCTAGTGAAATAATTCCTTGCTGAGTATATTTGAGATTAATTCAATTGTGTTCTACTTTGAGGTGTTGCCTGAGGAAGTGTTAGTTGAGCAGGTGTTTAGAATAATGAAATGTAATCTGATCACAATACATCTGACTCTGAGGTGAATTGACTGGGTAGATGCTGAAAGACTGCTTGCCTCCAGGTTCTAGATTCTGGAGGCAGAAGAACCTCTCAGGGTAAAGAAGACTATCATGAAGTGAAATCTATTCAGAGATGTGAATCCCTCAAGGTCTTTGGGTACCTATTTACATGCTTCATGTACTCAAGCCTGATTCCTTCTCTCTAAAGAAATCAAGAGATATGGGGAATAGAAACAAAGTGGAAGAAGTACTGGATTAATTATTAAATGACAGCAGGATTAAGAATTTAGATAACAAAGCTCACACCTATTTCTGATGCTATTGTGAAAAGTTATTTGACAAAATCCTATAGTCAATGTAAACACCACCTTGCCCTCTATCAGAAGACCTTCATTTTCTAGTGCAGCTTCAGATGCAAATCCAGGTTCCATGAATGCAAAAGAAAGCAAGAACTATTTTAGAAACATAGAAAACCTACAGCACAATACAGGCCCTTCAGCCCACAATGCTGTGCCGAACATGTCCTCACCTTAGAAATTACCTAGCGCTACCCACAGCCCTCTATTTTTCTGAGCTCCATGTACCTGTCCAGGAATTTCTTGAAAGGCCCTATTGTTTCCACCTCCACCATTGCGCCGGCAGCCCATTCCACGCACTCACCCCTCTCTGCATAAAAAACTTACCCCTGACATCTTCTCTGTACCTGCTTCCAAGCACCTTAAAACTGTACCCACTTGTGCTAGCCATTTCAGCCCTGGGAAAAAGCCCCTGACTATCCACACGATCAATGCCTCTCATCATCTTATACACCTCTATCAGGTCACCTCTCAACTTCCATTGCTCCAAGGAAGAAAGGCCGAGTTCACTCAACCTATTCTCATAAGGCATGCTCCCCAATCCAGGCAACATCCTTCTAAATCTCTGCACCCTTTCTATGGTTTCCACATCCTTCCTATAGTGAGGGGACTAGAACTGAGCACAGTAATCCAAGTGGGGTCTGACCAGGGTCCTATAGAGCTGCAACATTACCTCTTGGCTCCTCAACTCAATCCCACTATTGATGAAGGCCAACGTACCATATGCTTTCTTAACCACAGAGGCAACCTGCGCAGCAGCCTTGAGTGTCCTATGGATTCAGACCCCAAGATCCCTCTGATACTCCACACTGCCAATTAATACTATATTTTGTCATCACATTTCACCTACCAAAATGAACAATCTCACACTTACCTGGGTTGAACTCCATCTGCCACTTCTCAGCCCAGTTTTGCATCCTGTCAATGTCCCGCTGTAACCTCTGACAGCCCTCCACACTATCAACCTTTATGTCACCAGCAAATTTACTAACCCATCCCTCCACTGCTTCATCCAGGTCATTTATAAAAATCATGAAGAGTAGGGGTCCCAGAACAGATCCCTGAGGCACACATCCATGCAGAGTATGACCCCTCTACAACTACTCTTTGCCTTCTGTGGGCAAGCCAGTTCTGGATCCACAAAGCAATGTCCCCTTGGATCCCATGCTTCCTTACTTTCTCAATAAGACTTGCATGAGGTACCTTGTCAAATGCCTAGCTGAAATCCATATACACTACATCTACTGCTCTACCTTCATCAATGTATTTAGTAACATCCTCAAAAAATTCAATCAGGCTCGTAAGGCACGACCTGCTTTTAACAAAGCCATGCTGACTATTACTAGTCATATTATATCTCTCCAAATGTTCATAAATCCTGCCTTTCATGATCTTCTCCATCAACTTACCAACCACTGAAGTAAGAATTGAAATGAAACTGACTGTTATATAATAAGTGAGGAATTAATAGATCTTTTCCAGAGCAGAGGGGGTTAACTAGTGCAGCACCCCAGCTATTGTGGCCTTATTTATTTCATCATCATCATCGTCATGTGCTGTGTCAAATGACATGGGCAATCATGGTCTTTCTGTGACCATGATTGTTCTTAGCAAATTTTTCTACAGAAGTGTTTTGGCATTGCCTTCTTCTGGGCAGTGCCTTTACACCCCAATCATCTTCAACGCACTTCAGAGATTGTCTGCCTGGCATCAATGGTCACTTAATCAGGACTTGTGAAATGCAACAGCTGCTCATACTATCTGCTCCCATGGTTTCACATGACCCTAATCAGGAAGTGGGGGCTAAGCAGGAGCTACACCTTGCTCAAGGGTGACCTGCAGAGGCGCCTTACACCTCCTTTTGGAGAGACATATCTCCACCCCATCACGCAAATCTATTTAATACCTACATTAGTGACCTAGAGGAGGGAATAAATTACAAACGTTCCCAATTTGCTGGTGAAAGGAAAAAAGGTAGAAAGAATAGACACTAATTCTGCAATGGAATACAGGCAGACTGAGAGACTGGATGAAAGTCTGACTGAGAGATGAATATGGTGAAGTGCAAGTCATCACTTCAGAAAGACAAATTAAAAGATTGATTATTATCTAAATGGACAGTCTGAAAATGAGTGAAGTACAGAGGGATCGATGTGTTCTAGTGCATGAATCACAAAGAAAGGTCAAATAGTAAAAACGGCAAAAAAAACCACACTGACATTTATTATAAGGGGGTTGAAATTTAAAAATAGAGAGGCTCTATTACAGCATTACAACTGTACTGGGAGTTAGTGGGCATGGGCCATAGCTGGAATACTGTGCACAGTTTTGGGCACTTTACCTGAAAACAAGTAGCACTGAAGGTATTCCAAAGGAGATTCGCTGGGCTAATTCTTGGGATGAGAGGTTTGTTCTATCAAGAGTAACTGGGCAGTTTTGGGTCTGTATTCCTTGCAGCTTAGAATAAGGAGAATTTACCTTATTCAGTCATAACAGATGTTAACAGGCAACACACACAAGATGCTGGTGGAACGCAGCAGGCCAGGCATCATCTATAGGAAGAAGTACATAAGAGATAGCAAGAGATTAGAAAGTGGGAGGGGGAGGGGGAGGGGGAGATCCGAAAGTAGAGGAGGCCATGAATTGACATGTCAGAATGGGAATAGGACGTAGAATTAAAATGTGCGACCACTGGGAGATCCTGCTTTCTCTGGCAGACAGAGCTTCCCTCTACTGTCAAGATGAAGCCACACTCAGGTTGGAGGAACAACACCCTATATTCCGTCCGGGTAGCCTCCAGCCTGATGGCATGAACATTGAATTCTCTAACTTCTGTTAATGCCCCTCCTGCCCTTCTTACTCTATCCCTTATTTATTTGTTTGTTTGTTCATTTATTTATTTTCCCTTTTATTTCTCTCTCTTTTTTCTCTCTCTGTCCCTCTCACAATAACTCCTTGCCTGCTCTCCATCTTCCTCTGGTGCTCCTCTCCCCCTTTCTTTCCCCCTAGGCCTCCCGTCTCATGATCCCCTCCCTTCTCCAGCCTTGTATCCCTTTTTCAAATCAACTTTCCAGCTCCTAGCTTTATTCCTCCCCCTCCTGTCTTCTCCTACCATTTCGGATCTCCCCTCCCACTCCCACCTTCAAATCTCTTACTATCTCTTCCTTCAGTTAGTCTTGACGAAGGGTCTTGGCCCGAAACGTTGACTGAACTTCTTCCTATAGATGTTGCCTGGCCTGCTGTGTTCCACCAGCATTTTGTGTGTGTTGCTTGAATTTCCAGCATCTGCAGATTTCCTCATGTTTGAGATGTTAACAGGGCTTAATGGATGGATGCCAAGATTTTTCACCAGTGGGAGAGCCATGAACAAGGGGGCATAGCTGCAAAATAAGTGGCTGGTCATGTAAACTGCAGTGACCAGAAGGGAAGGGGGGGGGGGTGAAGAACTGAAAGAGAACTTGATTTAGAGAGGGGTGGCTTGGAGTATTCCCTTTGTACGGGGGACAGATCAGGGAGGAGAAGGTTGTTGGTCTTGAAGGAATTTCTTTGAACTTTTGACTTAAGTTAACTTTTTGAAATTCTTATTGAGCTGCTCTATTACCCTGCAAGTTTGAGACGCAGAGAAGACCAATCCAGTTTAAAAACCTGACATGATATAAGGAACGTTTGAAGTGGAGGAAAACAAAGTTAGAGAGAAAAGTGTAAGATTTATTTGGATAACTCTAGCATGGAGGCAGTACAGATATATGGCATCTGTGTAAAATTCTTGTTAGTTTGTATTTGTAAAATCATTTTTAAGGTCAGTTTTGTTTTCAGTTTAGTAAAACAACATTACCTCTCCATTAATATTCATTTTAATAATCAGCTTCCCACCGTCTCTCAGGGATATGAAGCAAACTTCCAATGGTGCAGATGGGCACTCAATATCTTCAGGTAAGAGGAAGTTCTGATTTATCCACATCACAACCTATAAAGGGAACAGCAAATAGTATAAAGTGAAGTCAATATGGCAACCAAATTCAAACAATTCCATAAACATCACATCTTATTCAATCACAGTCAAGTAGTGGTCCAAATAGCACCTGGGAGTGGTGGCCTTAGTAATTGTAATTGGACAAAAACATATCAGAGCCCACTTATCACAACTGGACAGTTCTTTATCCATTATGAGGATGTAAGTCAGGGGTTTCCAACCTTTCTTATGTCATTAACCCAGGGATCCGTGAACCCCAGGTTGGGAGCCTCTGATGTAAGTTATCAATGTAAGTAATAACTGTGCAGTAACAGAAAATGTATTTCTTATCAGAAGTCATCTCTCCATTCAAATGGAAAGCTAAAGGATCTTTAATGCCCTTTTTTCTTCCAGATACTACAATTATTAACTAGGGGTAATATTGAATAGCAATTCTACAGTTCAGTGCTATTGTTGGAACTGTATAATAACTTAATGAAAAAAGCAGTAATTTAAGTCTCTTTAAGGAAAGGAAATTGGCTGGGACCAGGTGGAATGACTAAGAGAGTAATTGTGAACTAGTTTTATGACAGTACTTCATAATGCAGTAGTGCTAACTGTACATTAGTTATTACCATAGATATCAGTAAAACAAAACAAAATGTCAATGACAGCACTGTTACAAACAGGACACTGAATTACTGGAGTGGAATTGGTGTAGAACTCCATACACAAAAATGAGAGGATGTGACCATCTTCACAAGAGAGGGGCTAATTACTTCTTCTTAGAACTCAATAGCACATCTATTACCCAACTCTCATCAATACCTTGAGTGTCACTGCTGATCGGAAACTTAATTAAATTAGCTTCATAAATATTGCCACAAGCTGTGTGAAATATAGCGGGTGACTAATTTCTCAACTTGTCAAAGCCTTTCCACCATCTGCAAGAAACAAGTCAGATGCATAATGAAATACATCCTATTTGTCTGTATAAGTTAAGCTTGACTGTATCCAAGCCAGACTTCTTGATTGGCTGCTTATCCCTCCAAGATTTGCACATCAAATATGAAAATGGTTAGCAATGTGTTCCATGGCTTCATCTAGATTGTCCAGAGGAAGGATCCCAACCTGAAACATCTACCGTCCACGTCCGCTTCTCTCCATAGATGCTGCCTGACCCACTGAATTTATCCTGCATCTAGTGTTTTGCTCCATGTTTCTGCAGTGTCTTGTGTCCAAGACTTCTTTAGAATTACCTTTCAAACTTGCATATAGAAGGACATGGCAGCAGGTGAATGGAGATACCACCACTCCCTCAGATCCTTCTCCAAGCTGGATATCATCATGACTTGAAAGTACATCACCAATCTTTCATCATGGTTAAAAAAAAAATCCTAGAACTCCTTACCTAACTGTGCTACAGGGATGCATGGCTTTAGAAGGCAGCTTAGACACTTTCTCAAGGGCCTTTTGGATGTGTATTACATACTGGTCTCGCCATTGACAGCTGCATTTCTTCAAAGAATGTTTAAATGTTTTAAGACAATGTAAGTTAGACAGAATATCTGTAACATGCATCGTTCTTGACCTTTTCACTAGTGAGAACAGTTTCTCTCTGAGAACTGTTTATACACCTGATGATTTTAAATATCTCTCAAAACTCCTCTGTTCCAAGGGGTACAGGGTCAGCTTCTCCAATTCACATAACTCAAACCCTTTTTCCCTGAAATCTCTTCTATACTCTTTCTAATGTCTTCATAAAATAATGGCACACAGAAAGCCCCAAATTCCACATACATTTTACACTTTCTCAATCTGTCCCAACACTTTCAATGAACAATTCAGATAAACCACCAGATTTTGTTGCTTCTGTACTGTTATAAATGTGTCCTCCAGTCTTTGTCATTCTTCCTAAGCAAATCTAACAATTTTGCATTTCTCTACAATGCATTCCATCTGCCTCCTAACTTGCCATTTCACCCACCTGCCCATATCTCCTTGAAGTCTATTGTAATCCCATTCACAGTTCACTTGGTTTCAAGTTTCATGTAATAAATTACAAGTCACCACTGCATTGTTCAATTGTTTTCTTCAACTTTATCTCTTACTTCATTACTTTAATTCTAATGTCTTTAACTCATTCTTCTGAAAGAACTGGAAACTTTCTGACACCACATCCAATTCAGTCTTTCCCTCTCCCTCCATCATTCAGGATCACATTTTGATGACACTATCCTGACTAACTTCATAAAACATGATGTAGGTCAGTGCTTCAACTTACCCTCTGCATACGATCACTGATTGTGAAGGTGACATAACTCTGAGGTTCAGCACCAGTTCCGGGAGTGCATTGTGCATACATTGAAAATCGTGGCAGCTGTCTTGTCAGTTCAAACACATGAAACTGCATGCTGAGCACAAATATCACAATATCATTCCCAATTTTATTGAACAAAACTGTCTACAGTAATGTTTCCTCACATCGAATTACTTCTATAATTCAAGACATTATGAAGGTATTGAACACCTAGTGTGGTTTCACAGTACTTCAGCTTATTTGTCTGGGGTCTCTCACGGTTCCCTTTTCATATTTTTACTCAGATCTTTCAAAGTGTTCCTCTGAGTGCACTTGTTGGGGCTTTTTCAGTGTTGTGACAAGTTTATGCTTTATACCTTTGAGTACAGATAAGGCAATTTTGCAGTTTGCCATCATAACATTGTCAACCGTCAGAAATTGGATAAGATAATGAATTACTTAATAACACACATCTGTGTTAGATGCATCTTCTTTCAAATAGGGAAAAAAAAACAAGCATCTTATATTCAGCTTCAACTTACACTGTTCATGTGCAATTAACCACACACACTGAAAGGCACTGACTGTAATATAAACAAGCACTACAGGAAATTTTGCACACTAGATCCCATTAAAATAACAAGATTAATAAGAACACAGGAACACAAAAAGCTATTCAACCCCTTGACCTTACCATTTTGTTAATTAGAACATCTCCATTCTTTAAATCCCAATTCACTGCCCTTTCTAGCAGTTCTTTAGATTCAAATGTCAACCTTTTTTTAATTGGAATTTACAGTTAATAAACTGAGAAATATTAATAAGGCTATCTCCAGTCTTCTCTTTAAATACATCATGCTTTCTGAACATGTTTCTAATATGAAGTCAGTTTGACATTTTATTGACATTTTCACATCATTAAGTTTGCCAATGACACGGCCGTGGTGGGTCTCATCAGCAAAAACGGCGAGTCAGCATACAGAGAGGAGGTGCAGCAGCTAACAGACTGGTGCAGAGCCACCAACCTGTCTCTGAATGTGAACAAAACAAAAGAGATGGTTGTTGACTTCAGTAGAGCACGGAGCGACCACTCTCCGCTGAACATTGATGGCTCCTCCATTGAGATCGTTAAGAGCACCAAATTTCTTGGTGTTCACCTGGCGGAGAATCTCACCTGGTTCCTCAACACCATCTCCATAACCAAGAAAGCCCAGCACCGTCTCTACTTTCTGCAAAGGCTGAGAAAAGTCCATCTACGCACCCCCGCCCCATCTTCACCATATGCTACAGAGGATATATCAAGCGCATCCTGAGCAGCTACATCACTGCCTGGTTCAGGAATTGCACCGTCTTGGATAGCAAGACCCTGCAGCGGATAGTGAGGTCAGCTGAGAAGATCATCGGGGTCTCTCTTCCCACTATTACAGACATCTACACCACACGCTGCACCCACAAAGCAAACAGCATTGTGAAGGACCTCACTTACCCCTCACACAAATTCTTCTCCCTCCTGCCATCTGGCAAAAGGTACCGAAGCATTCGGGCTCTCACGACCAGACTGTGCAACAGTTTCTTCCCCCAAACCATCAGACTCCTCAATACCCATGAGTCAAGACTGACATCTACATCATTTATTATTATATTGTAATTTGTCCTGTACTGTGCCTATTGTCTTGTTTATTGATTATTGTACTGCTCTGCACTGTTTTGTGCACTTTATGTAGTCCTGAGCAGGTCTGTAGTCTAGTGCAGTTTTTATGTTGTTTTACGTAGTCCAGTGTAGCCTTGTGTTGTCTCACATAGTCTAGTGTAGTTTTGTGTTGTTTCATGTAGCACCATGGTCCTGGAGGAACGTTGTTTCGTTTTTACTGTGTACTGTACCAGCAGCTTATGGTCGAAATGACAATAAACTTGACTTGACTTCAAAAGACAGAATCTTTTTCAAAGCTGAATTTTCCACAAATGCACTTAAGCATATTGTATATTCCATAATTATGTTTATGCCCTCCAGCCGAACCTCAAATAATGAGTCTCAAGTGGAGGACTTAAGCATAGTAGTTCAGTGTAAGCGAGTCAATCTGACATTCAAAACCAAGGCTTCATGTTCAAAGCACTGTGTTGACTTATAGTACCTTGTTACATCCTGAGCATAACTATATAACCCAGATACTGTAAATAAGACAAATGCTTGGACAATTTTCAAATTAAAACAGAGAATGGCAGAAAACCTACACAGGTAAGGCCACATCTATGCAAACAGAAACAAGAGTTTCCAAGTACAGGTTGAAGCCTTTCATCATAACATGACACTACAACATGGTTCAAGTTGTTTGTAGTCAAAATAAAAGGGCATCTGCAAGTTACATTTCATTTAATCTACACAGGGCTCATCCAGTTTCCTCTCCCACTGCTCACCTGTTTCTGTAGCCCACAAAAGCCTTGATGTGTAGATCCACTTGTACATCTTTTGGTGGAACAATGGGAACCTGGATATGTCCAGAGAGATTGTGTGCACTGGGATGAACGACATGAGACTCTCCATTAAATATACCCTCGGCGAAGATAAGTACAGCCCGAATGATTGTGTCTATATGGAAACACAGACTTGCAGTAAAATGAGGGAAATGCAAATAAATAATGTATAATTGACCAAACAAGTTTGCTAACTATACAAAGTAGTTTGCATAAATGATTGATTACATCTACCAAAAGATGAACATGTTGGTTTGACCCGGCTTTTTATGATGATAAGATAGTGCAATCACAAACACATGCCTTGCTGAATATGGGTACTAGATGCAGTTTCATGGGTATGCCCTTCAGATAGTGAAGCACAAAATAAACTTGTGAATATCAACTATGGAATTTCAAGTACAGTGCCTTCAAAAAGTTTTCAGCTCCCACAATCACAGATAAGATTAATGTACTACTTGACAATTGCTGTTGAGGCTAGTAGAATCAATGGCTGTAAAAATTACTGTCAGAGCCAATATCACTAATGCTCTTTGCCCACTGAGAAAATATTAAATATCATTAATGGTCTCCAGTCAGATTTTTTTTAAATGGTTGGCATGTAAAAAGGTAAATATATAGCTGGAAATGAAGTTATAATTCTGTGGCTTTCACAAGGAACTTCAGAAAAAGGGAAAGATTTGGAATTATGTACTTTTTCCACTTTCTTGGCACATCCCCAAGTGCTCTACAGCCTCAGAAATACTCATGAAAAACAAGAAAAATGACAGCCAAATTGCACACAACAAAGTCATTCAATCAAGCCTGTGTTGTGAAAATAACCAAATAATCAACTTAAGCAAGTTGATTATTAAGGGCTACATTTTGGCCAGGATGTCTGAAAGAACTCCAATGCCCTTTCTCCAAAATAACCATACAATCAATTGTCCCATTCATTTGTGTTGCCTGGATTTCCATCATCTGCAGATTTTCTTCTCAGTTATGTAGATTTTGTTCCCAACATTAGGTTTGCTGTATATGGATTAATAGTGAATCCATGTTCAAAACTAACTAATCAGCCAAGTTTGAAAACACCAGTACATTAAAAAAAAGATTCAAATAATAAACCTTGGAAATAATTTTTAAATCTAAAAGTTAGCAATTTTAATAATGGCAACAACTATAAAAAGGTTTAATTTCTTTGATACATCTCCTGGAATGTATAACTCAACATATCTTAAGGTAAATTTACCATTGAATGTAGAAATGTTCAGCTCCACATGTGGACTCTGGTTGTTAGTGCCCAAGTTAACAGACAGGCTTGTCTGCAGTTGTGTATTGGCTGGAATGATGCCCATCTGTCCATCCCCTTCCCCTCCAAGGGCATTCAAGGCAATCTGACACAAGTGAAACATGTACATAATTAACAGTTACTCATGCATCTATGACCTACAGTATATCTGGATTCTGAAAATCCCAGCCAAACATGAACATTAATTTCACACTTAGAAAAGCTCTCTGCAACTCTCTGAAACTTTTAGACCAGGGGTCGGCAACCTTTTTGCTTCTGTGGGCTGGATCGCGTATTAATGAGTGGACGGCGGGCCAGATAAATGCCATAAAAACTTGAAATATGGGAATTATCCATTTAAATACATCTAGTTATGCTTTGCCTTAAATTAATGAATAATGCATGCTAGAAAATCATCTGTGCTTAACCAAAGATGCCAATTAGTAATCAAAGAACTCAGTTTAGTTGCAATTTATTTCAATCAAGGCATCTTTTGAATCTATTAAAAGGACACAAACAATCTTTAAACATAAAACGTATGAACATGATGCATTGAATGGTGGTAAATTAAGTATAATAAAAAGAAAATTTTAATGCAAACAGTCAATAAATCAATGTGAAATTTGATACTGTTTGTTGCTTGAAAGCTTCTCAATATTGGGTGTCAGACTTGTTGATGCCAAGAGCAAGACATTATCCAGATGGGCATCAGTCAATCTTGTTCTCAAATGGTTCTTGGCATGCTTCATTTTTGAAAATAATTGCTCACACAGATTAGTGCTGCCAAACAATGATGCCATCTTTTTTGCATGGTCCACTAAGTTAGGATACTTCCCAGTTGGATGAATATATTTTCTATAGAAGTCAAGCATTGATACACCTTCAGAATGAAATATCAATCTCAATGCCGTCACACTGCATCTCAATCAATTCCATTTGAAAAATTTCTGATGCAGTGTCCACTTCCACATCAAATGGAGTAGCAAACAGCTTGAACTCATTTGCATGCAAGCGAAAATCAGCAAAACAAGATGAAAACTCTTCTCTCAATTCCTGGAGCATATTCACAAAAATGCCTGGATCTGCGCTTCACTTTTTTGAAAAGTGGAAAAATGTGTACAATTTCCTTTTTGAAGCCGGTACTCCCACAATTGCAGCTTTCTTTCAAAGGTCACAATATGACCATACATCTCATGTATTAGCTGATTTTTTCCTTGAAGTTGTAAATTCAAGTCATTTAAATGAGATGTAATGTCCACAAGAAATGCCAAGGTTGCAAGCCAATCAGGATCACGAAAATGTGAAGCATCCTCAATTTTGCTTTCAAGGAATATTGCCACCTCTTCATGCAATGCAAATATTCTTTCCGGCATTGACCCTCGGCTAAGTCAGCGTACAATGCAGAAATAAGCCAGGTCCCTATATTCTGCCTCCGTATCCAACAAAAATGGCTGAAACTGGTGATGATTCAATCCACAAGATAGGATCAAATTCACTGTTTTCACAACAATGTCCATAACATCCTTTAATTGGTGGGAGGAGAAGATGGCAGCGCGCCGCACGTGCGCAGCTCTCGGTTGAAAAATGATATCGTATCTGTTAGGTAGGAGCCGTGGACAATTCTGATTTGATGGAGAACGGATGTGAAAGCACAGAGGAAAATCTGGAGAAATTTCTGAAACGCCCGTTCGCTGCTGTCGTTACTGTGTGGTCAAGAATCTTTTGGAGGGTAGGCCTCAAAGCCCCTGGCCTTGCCTGCTTTTGGCGACCGAGAAGGAGGTCGAATCGTTTGGACAGTGTCGGAGACCTGATCAGAGCTCGAAGTTTTCGGATGACTCAGAGTCGGATTGTGGTCGGCATGGCAGGCAGAGTTTTTCTTCCTTCTCCTGTCTGCATGAGATGTGGGACATTTGAGAAACTTTGAGCTTTACTGTGCTCACTGACTTCTTCATCAAGTTATGGTATTTGTAACTATATGTTATAATTATGTGGTTTTGTCAGTTTTTTCAGTCTTGGTTTGTCCTGTGTTTTGTGATATCACACCGGAGGAAATAATGTATCATTTCTTAATGCATGCATTACTAAATGACAATAAAAGAGGACTACTTGTCTTCATAATCATATAATTTCAAAGACTTGGCATATAATGCCTCTTGATGGATAATGCAATGAATTTTAACCAGTTTATGTGCGATTCCAAGGTTTTCCATTTGTCCTTGCAGCAATGCGATGAATGAAACCTTTTTTCTGTCCCACCATTACTGGTGCCCCATCAGTTGTGATGCTAATTAGCTTCGATGCATTAAGTTTCAATGATTTCTGAAATCATTTTCAACAAAGCTTCAAAAATGTCTGTTCTAGTAACTGTGTCCTTCATAGGAATTAATTGAATAAACTCTTCAAAAATTTGAAAAGTTGAGGTCACTCCTCGCACAAACACTGCGAGCTGAGCAGTTCCTCTCAAGTCTGTGCTCTCATCAAGCGCAATTGAAACAAAATTGCAATTCGCTGCAGGCATCCCTTAAACAACTTTTAACATCTGCTGACATTTCTTCAACTCACCATGTGATCGTTCTTGCTGACAGGCTGATAGATGCAAATAAAGATTTCTTTTCAGGACAAACAATATCCACCACTGCCAGTAAACATTCTTTGACAAACTCTCCATCTGTAAAAGGCTTGATCTTTTCTGCAATACGTTTTGAGACCTCGTAGCTGGCACAGGTATTTCCTTCATTTTCACTGTTTTTCTTGGCAAAAAAATGACACTTGTTTTCTGAAACACACATCAAAGTTGCTGGTGAACGCAGCAGGCAGGCAGCATCTCTAGGAAGACGTACAGTCCACGTTTCAGGCCCAGACGTTTCAGGACTGTACCTCTTCCTAGAGATGCTGCCTGGCCTGCTGCGTTCACCAGCAACTTTTATGTGTGTTGCTTGAATTTCCAGCATCCGCAGAATTCCTGTTGTTTACTTGTTTTCTGAAACTAGCCTTCATTCGCTCAACTTCATCTTTCCTTGTAAACTTGTTAAAATTTCCACTATGTCGGGTCTCGTAATGTCACCTGATATTTGCCACCTTCTTCACAGCAACATTTTCTAGGCAAATGAGACAAACTGGTTTCTTTCTTTTTAAATCTTTTTATTAATTTCAAAATACAGAAACAAAACATAGCAATAATACAAATAGTAGGAGATATATTGTTACACTTAAAAAAAGTAATTGCAAAACCAAGTAGTGTAAATTAACAAAGCTCCCAAACATGTAGAACTAACCACGGATAATACAAAGCAAAAAAAAAAACATGAAAAAGAAAAAAAAACAAAACAAAAAAAAGCAAACCCCATCCCCAAAGAAAAACAAAATTAATCAACTAAACTAAAAGACTTGTGCAAAACTAACAACTTAAAAATGGAAAAGAAGAAAACCTCAGCGTCGACGACTCCATTCCCCTCCAACAACAGTACAGAGAGATAAAACAAGTTTGGAAATGATCAAATTACATCAAATGAAAATGCTGAATGAACGGCCTCCAAGTTTTTTCAAACTTAATGGAAGGGTCATAAACTGCACTTCTAATTTTCTCCAAATTCAAACACACCATAGTTTGTGAAAACCAAAGAAATACAGTAGGAGGATTAATCTCTTTCCAATTCAACAAAATGGACCTTCTAGCCATTAAAGTAAGAAATGCAAACATCCTTCATGATGAAGAGGTTAAATTATTTAAGTCTATCATTGGTAGTCCAAAGATAGCAGTAATTGGATGAGGTTGTAAGTCTATATTTAGGACCGTTGAAATAATATCAAAAATATCTTTCCAATATTTCTCCAACAAGGGACATGACCAAAACATGTGGGTTAAAGAAGCTATCTCGGAATGACATCTGTCACATATTGGATTAATATAAGAGTAATAACGAGATAGTTTATCTTTGGACATATGAGCCCTGTGCACTACTTTGAACTGTATCAGCCTATGCTTAGCACATACAGAGGATGAATTCACCAACTGAAGAATTTTTTCCCATTTTTCAGTCAGTATATTAGTCTCAAGTTCTCTTTCCCAGTCAGCTTTAATTTTATTAGAAGCATCAGAACATAGATTCATAATTATATTATATATAATTGCTACTACACTTTTCTGAGAGAGATTTAAATCTAAGATTTTTTTCCAAAGTGTCCATTGGATATGGGAGTGGAAAATTAGGAGAGACAGTAATTAAAAAGTTTCTAATCTGTAAATATCTAAAAAAGTGAGATCTGGGTAAATTATATTTATTAGAGAGTTGATCAAAAGACATAAAACAGTTATCCAAGAATAAATCGTGAAAAGATATTATACCTTTGGGTTTCCAATCAAAGTAAGCTTGATCCATCGTGGAAGGTTGAAAAAGAAAATTTGATATAATGGGACTTGCTAGAATAAATTGATTAAACCCAAAAAATCTTCGGAATTGAAACCATATACGTAAAGTATGCTTAACTATTGGGTTGTTCATTTGTTTATATGATTTAAAAGAAGTAAAAGGAAGTAAAGTTCCTAAAACCGAACCCAAGGAAAACCCCTGTAATGAATTAGATTCAAGATTTACCCAACGAGGGTTTAAAGATGCGTCCAAGTCTTGTAACCAAAATTTTAAATATCGAATATTAATTTCCCAATAATAGAATCTAAAATTTGGGAGGGCGAGCCCCCACTCCTTTTTAGATTTCTGTAGATATCTTTTACCTAACCTAGGATTTTTATTCTGCCAAATATATGAGGAAATTTTTGAACCTACATTATCAAAAAAAGATTTTGGGATAAAAATTGGAACCGATTGGAATATATACAAAAATTTGGGCAAAATGATCATCTTAATAGCATTAATCCGACCAATCAAAGACAAAGAGATTGGGAACCATTTGGTAAATAAAAGTTTAATCTGATCAATTAAAGGTAAAAAATTAGCTTTAAATAAATCTTTATATTTTTTCGTAATTGTTATCCCTAAATATATAAATGAATCAGTAACCAATTTAAATCGTAAATGTCCATAAATAGGTACATGCTTATTTAAAGGGAATAATTCACTCTTACTAAGATTCAAATTTGTAACCACAGAAGTTACTAAATTGAGCTAACAGATCTAGGATAGCAGGAATTGACTTCTCCGGGTTAGAGATGTATAACAACAAATCATCTGCATATAATGATAATTTATGTATTTCGTTTCCATGGGTAATACCAACAATATTTGGCGAGTCACGGATAGCAATTGCTAAAGGTTCAAGAGCAATATTAAATAGTAAAGGACTAAGAGGGCAACCTTGCCTAGTACCACGAAAAAGACGAAAAAAAGGAGATCTATAATTATTTGTACAAACCAAGGCTACCGGGGAGTAATATAACAATTTAATCCAAGATATAAATGTCAAATTAAAATTAAATTTCTCAAGAACATTAAATAAATAAGGCCATTCAACTCTGTCAAAGGCTTTCTCAGCATCTAATGAGATAATACATTCCGGGGTAGTAAATGAGGGGGTGTAAACAATATTCATTAACCTCCTAATATTAAAGGATGAATAGCAATTTTTAATAAATCCGGTTTGATCCATGGAAATAATTTGAGGTAACACCTTCTCCAGTCTAGTTGCTAGAATTTTTGAAAAAATTTTAGAGTCTACATTCAGAAGAGATATCGGTCTATATGATGCACAATCAGTAGGATCTTTATTCTTTTTAAGAATTAAGGAAATAGAGGCTTCATAAAACGATTGTGGTAATTTAACTAAACTGATTGCTTCCTTGAATATTCTAGACAACTTAGAAGAAAGAATGGAGAAAAAAATTTTTAAAAATTCCACTGTAAACCCATCCGGACCGGGTGCTTTACCGGAATTCAATGATGAGATTGCAGTTATTATTTCTTCCTCTGAAATGGAAGTTTCTAATGATAGGCAATCTTCAGGTGATAGTTTCGGAAAACTCAATTTACTTAAAAAATCATGCATGATATTAGAATCATGAGGAAAATCAGAGTGATATAGAGAGGTATAAAATTCTTGAAAGGTTTGGTTTATCCCAACATGATCAACTGTGAAAGTATCATCCTGTTTGCGAATCTTAGTAATTTGACGTTTAACCGAATCAAATTTCAATTGGTTAGCTAGTAATTTACCCGATTTATCGCTATGAATATAAAAATCACTTCTAGTTCTCATTAATTGATTTTCGATCGAGGATGTTAAGAATAAGCTATGTTCCAATTGGTGTTCAACTCTGTGTTTGTACAGCTCCTTACTGGGAGAAATAGCATATTTTTTATCGACTTCTTTAATTTTATCAACCAACAGAAGTATTTCATTGTTAATACGTCTTTTCAAACCAGCCGAATAGGAAATAATCTGACCACGGATATAAGCTTTAAAGGCGTCCCAAACAGTTCCGTTGGAAACTTCTTCCATAGTATTAGTTGAAAAGAAGAAATCAATCTACTCCTTTATAAATTTGACAAAGTCCTGATCTTGAAGCAAAATAGGGTTAAATCGCCATTGTCTGCTAGTACAAAAGGTATCCATTAACTTGATGGAAGGTTTCATTGGAGCATGATCTGAAATAGCAATAATGTCATAATTACACTCAACTACATATGGAATCAAACAAGAGTCAATCAGGAAATAATCAATTCGGGAAAAAGAACGATGTACATGTGAAAAAAAGGAGAATTCCTTATCATTTGGATTAAGAAATCTCCAAATTTCTGAAATCCCAGAATCCAACATAAAAGAGTTAATAATAGTAGCCGACTTATTCGGTAAAGCCGGACTACCTATGGATCTGTCCAACATGGGATTCAAACATAAATTAAAATCACCGCCCATTATCAACATATACTCGTTTAAATTAGGAAAGGAAGTGAGTAAGTGTTTAAAGAATTCAGGATAATCCACATTCGGAGCATAAACATTAACCATAGCGACCTTTTTATTAAAAAGTACCCCAGTAATTAACAGAAATCTGCCATTAGGATCTGAAATAATGTCTTGATGAATGAATGTAATTGAGGGATCAATAAAAATTGAAACGCCTTTAATTTTGGCTTGAGTATTTGAATGGTATTGTTGCTCTTTCCAAAACTTAAAGAAGCGTTGATTGTCCTCTTTCTTTACATGAGTCTCCTGTGCAAAAATAATATGAGCATTCAGTCTTTGGAACACTTTGAAAATCTTTTTCCGTTTTATTGGATGGTTTAAACCATTTGTATTCCAAGATACAAAATTAATAGAATGAGCCATAACTGAAAATTAACCCTTTGGTAAGTAAGGGGTTAACTATAATGTGAGCTCATGAAATCGGAAGAGGAATACATGCTTAGAGAGGAACCGGAAATCTCGACACTGCGGACATCTTTGTAGTTCTCAATCAGCCCAATAGAAAAAATTAGAAAAGAAAAAGACAACCCCCTCCCCCAACCCCAAGTAGAACCCTGAACTAAACCAGAGAAGGCTGAAGAAAGCACTAACTAATACTAACTTTAACCCCATTTCTGCAGGGGGCAACTCCAAAAATATATGTTAAATAGGTGACCTCCCGAAGACTAATATACGTGAAAAATAAACAGTATAGTAAATTAGTCTACATAGTAAAAATTACTAAAATATATGAAATAAAATAAACAGTATCAGTACATATAATTAGTTAATTATAAGCGAGTAAATAAAAAATCGCTTCCAAAAGAAGAAAAATAGGTTATGGGAAGAAAAAGCATAAGAGCATGGCATCCCGAAAAAAAACAAAGGAGATTATACAAAAAGAAAGACAAGTCGCCATTTTAATTATGCGAAAACCAAAAATAGGAAACATATAACTACAAATGATCGTTGGATCGGATCATTAGTAATAACGAAAAAGGAAAAGTTAAAACAAAAGGTTAACTAAGGGAAAATGATATTATTCACAGGAGATAAATATTCTATATAAGTTATAGAATAATCACTATAGTAATAAACAAAGAACAAAAATCTTAGACTTATAAAAAACCTTCATCGCACAGTAGTAGAAGGTTTATTTTGAAGAAAAACACCAGAGAGACAAAAAATTGGTGCTGGAAGCACCCGACACAGATTAAGAGAGGGAGTCTGTATCAGATGGGAAGTTATTATCCAAAAAGCTTCGAGCGGCAGTTGTAGAGTGGAAGACACGACGATTTCCATCGGGAAGAGAGATTCTGAGTCATGCAGGGTACAATAGTGCCGGTTTGAGATTTTTTTGATAGCATTCCGACATTAAAAGGTTTAAAAGTCAGTCGTTCCTTCATCACTTCAGGACTGTAGTCTTGAACTATCCTGAAGGAATGCTGACGATACTTGATCATCCCTTGTCGACGAGCGGTCTGGAGAAGTTGTTCTTTAACATTGACATAATGGAAACGAAGAATAACTGGTCTGGGTTTGGAAACAGCCGCTGCCGACTTTATCCACAGTATACGATGGGCGCGGTCGAGTAATGGAGGATCGTTGGGAAAAACTGAACCGAACAAATCCTTTAAAAGTTGAGCAAAGAATATTGCAGGATCTCCAACCTCAACGTCCTCGGGTAAGCCAATTAAACGTAAATTTTGTCTTCTCGATCGATTCTCAAGGTCAATAACTTTGGATTTAAGTTGTTGGAGCTGTTTAGTAGTCGAAGCTAGATTCTTCTCTAAGATCTCAACTTTTGTATCCATCTTCTGAGATTTAGTATCCAGCTCAGAAATTTTTGCATCGTGTTTTTGAACATCAGATTTCAGGGATTTCAAAGAATCCGTGATTGATTTTAAATCTTCATTGAGGCTTTGACAATGTTGTTCAAATTGAGCAGTTAAACTTTCAGATAATTTTATCCGATGCTGCTCAAACATTTCCTCCAAACACTTCATCATAACTTCGTAAGTTAATTCTGTTTGTTTAGAGTCACCTTTCTTTCCTCCATTCCCATCAGCGTCTTTCCCATCTTTGGTTTTAGATCTCGTACTCATTTCTTTGAGCTCAAAAGTTGCAGTTGACAAAAGGAAATCAATTAATCAGTAAGTCAGAGAGATAAAGTAAGTCTTCTGGTGTACTTAAAGTTGATTAAATCAAGGAGATCATAGGTTAAAAAGGATAACGGGAATGGAGCGAAGCCAGAGAGACGACCTCACTCCTTGAGCGCTCCCTGCAGAATCGACAAACTGGTTTCCCAGCTTGCTCGATGAAGAAGTAATCTAGTGTCCAAGCACCTTGGAAATTTCGGCACTCAGTGTCTACCTTCCTGCATTTTGCATTCATTGCCATTGGAATTATTTTGACTCTGGAAAAGGGTGCAAATAGTCCCAGATCAGGGCAACTATTGCAAAGAGGCAGGAGATTGTGCATATGAGAAGCCAACCATCTATGAGACCATAATTCTCCTCATATCCGTACTTTTCCAGAAGAACCTTTTTGGCAGTGTCATCCAGGGCATTTTTCACAGCCGCACCATCCCACTTGTCAATCTTAATAGGTTTGTCATCAATCTTCCATTTGGACAGGAAGCCATTGTTAGTTCCCCGCGACGCCATCTTCTCGCTCGAGCTGCGTCCCTGATTTTATTTCGAAATGCAAGTTATTCAACACGTATCATAGCACATGTAAATATCCGGATACTTAGCATGGATTTCTTGTTAAAACACAGTGACGCAGTTTCTGTTTACAAATTTGAACGATCCCATCTGAAAATCTGTGCATGCACGGAGAGTATCTAATACATATTAATAAGGTAGTCTGCTTTCCCGTCATTCATATATACCAGTGTTTGGTTTGGAATAAAACGGAACCTGGGGCCAGTGTAACAAAACACCATGCATGTCCATCAGTGTGGTCGCATGAAACACTCAGAATAAGGAAAAAAGTCGCTCGCGGGCCGGTTAAGCATAGTATACCAATATTTGCTCACAGGCCAGATGTGGCCCGCAGGCCATAGGTTGCCTACCCCTGTTTTAGACCATGATTTTAATATTACCATACACTTCATTGGCAGGGATAAATGCTTTATATATTGCAAACTGGAAATAAGCAAAATGAAAATCAAAGACAAGCTTATTTTTCTACCATGTTCATAAATTGAGTGGAGTTAGCAGACCAGTAGCACTGATGTGGGCAGCACAGTGTCCTGCTGACACCGAGCTCTCAGTGAGCCTGGTTCATTCCTGACTTCACTAGCTATCAGTGTGGAGTCTGTGTTTGTCCCATGACACAGATTTGCCCTGGATGCTGTTGTTTCCTCCAACACCTAAAAACATACAGGTTAATTAGTTCCTGTAAATTATGCCTGGTGCAAATGGATGGCAGTTAAATCAATGAAGGGTGTGTGTGTGTGGGTGGGGGGGGGATTGTAGTGGAGAATTGATGTGTGAATTATTGGGATATAAATGAGGAAAAGAAACGGATCAGAATGCACAACAGTCAACTTAGACTCGGCAAAATGATTGACCTTGTATGATGTAAGAAAATATTATCAGTCCACGATCCTAACAATTTACAACAGTTATTAGATACCTGAGGAATTGGCACCATCAACTACTATAACCACATTTGCTGACAAACCAACCTTTGAACTTTCCTCATAGTTCCGCAGCTCAAGCAATAGATTCTGTTTGCGTTGGCTCAGTTCACGAATTAAATCTTGTTCTGCATTGCTGTCCATCAGATTTCCTTTCATCTCCCGGCTGGCAGGCAGGTAGCCTCGAACTACAGAACAGAGGACAAATAATTTACACAGCGATTCTAGTGCTCTAGAAATGCAGATCTCACCCATGGGTATTCTTCATATATAACCATACAACAATTACAGCATGGAAACAGGCCATCCTGGCCCTTCTAGTCCGTGCCGAATTCTTACTCTCACCTAGTCCCACTGACCTGCACTCAACCCATAACCCTCCATTCCTTTCCTGTCCATATATCTATCCAATTTAACTGTAAAAACAATTGGCGTCCACACCAGGCATTTTTGAAAATACCTCTGTCCACATTAAAACAGGTATTTGGGCTATCATGTTTGCTGTTCTGTGCTGGGGCAGCAGGCTGAGTGTAGCAGACACCAACAGAAACAACAAACTCATTCGTAAGGCCAGTGATGTTGTGGGGATGGAACTGGACTCTCTGATGGTGGTGTCTGAAAAGAGAACAACGTGAGAGAGGTCTGGAGGGGGATGAGGACCATCACTGGGTTCCGGCAAACTTGCAACAGAGGAGCGGAAGGCAGTGTGGACAGGGCCAATGAACTTAACCTGTTCTTTAACAGATTTGACATTGTGGCCCCTGCCCATCACCCACATGAGCCACCTGTTGTCGGCTCCCAACCAACACTCTCCCCTCCTACCCCTCCTCACAGTCCCCCACCCTGCTCTCATGACTATACTCCTTCCCCACACGAAACCAACATGGTGGGCTTCACAGCTGAACAGGTGAGAAGACAGCTGAAACGTCTCAACCCAAGCAAGGCTGCAGGACCGGATGGTGTCAGTACCAGGGTGCTCAAAGCCTGTGCCCCTCAGCTATGTGGAGTACTTTGCCATGTATTCACCCTCAGCCTGAGGCTCCGGAGGGTTCCTGTACTGTGGAAGATGTCCTGCCTCGTCCCTGTGCCGAAGATGCCGCGCCCCGGTGGCCTCAATGACTACAAACCGGTGGCATTGACCTCCCACATCATGAAGACCCTGGAGAGACTTGTTCTGGAGCTGCTCCGGCCTATGGTCAGGCCACACTTAGATCCCCTCCAGTTCGCCTACCAGCCCCGACTAGGAGTTGAGGATGCCATCGTCTACCTGCTGAACTGTATCTACGCCCACCTGGACAAGCCAGCGAGCACTGTGAGGGTCATGGTTTTTGACTTCTCCAGTGCATTCAACACCATCCACCCTGCTCTGCTGGGGGAGAAGCTGACAGCGATGCAGGCGGATGCTTCCCTGGTATCATGGATTCTTGATTACCTGACTGGCAGACCACAGTACGTGTGCTTGCAACACTGTGTGTCCGACAGAATGATCAGCAGCACTGGGGCTCCACAGGGGACTGTCTTGTCTCCCTTTCTCTTCACCATTTACACCTCGGACTTCAACTACTGCACAGAGTCTTGTCATCTTCAGAAGTTTTCAGATGACTCTGTCATAGTTGGATGCATCAGCAAGGGAGATGAGGCTGAGTACAGGGCTACGGTAGGAAACTTGGTCACGTGGTGTGAGCAGAATTATCTGCAGCTTAATGTGAAAAAGAGTAAGGAGCTGGTGGTAGACCTGAGGAGAGCTAAAGTATCGGTGACCCCTGTTTCCATCCAAGGGGTCAGTGTGGACATGGTGGAGGATTACAAATACCTGGGGATACAAATTGACAATAAACTGGACTGGTCAAAGAACAGTGAAGCTGTCTACAAGAAGGGTCAGAGCCGTCTCTATTTCCTGAGGAGACTGAGGTCCTTTAACATCCGCCGGACGATGCTGAGGATGTTCTTCGAGTCCGTGGTGGCCAGTGCTATCATGTTTGCTGTTGTGTGCTGGGGCAGCAGGCTGAGGGTAACAGAGGGTAAAGAATCAACAAACTCATCCGTAAGGCCAGTGATGTTGTGGGGATGGAACTGGACTCTCTCACGGTGGTGTCTGAAAAGAGGATGCTGTCTAAGTTGCATGCCATCTTGGACAATGTTTCTCATCCACTACATAATGTACTAGGTGGGCACAGGAGTACATTCAGCCAGAGACTCATTCCACTGAGATGCAGCACAGAGCGTCATAGGAAGTCATTCCTGCCTGTGGCCATCAAACTTTACAACTCCTCCCTTGGAGGGTCAGACACCCTGAGCCAATAGGCTGGTCCTGGACTTATTTCCTGGCATAATTTACATATTACTATTTAATTATTTATGGTTTTATATTGCTATATTTATACTCTATTCTTGGTTGGTGCAAGTGTAACGAAAACCAATTTCCCTCAGGATCAATAAAGTATGACTATGACTATCTCCTCCTACTGGGCATGCGCAGGACACATCTACAGAAAACAAACGAAGAGGAGGCGGTATTCTATTTCCGTTCCCACCACACAC